>NC_139556.1:14908065-15401567 GCF_965112155.1 Podarcis liolepis
TTTTTTTTTTTCACAGGTTAAGCTGTCGAGGGCTGATTTCTTGGCCTATGATAAAAAGCCTTCTGTTTCCACCGCCAAACCTTTCCGGGAAGAATTTGCAACAGTTTAGCACCATTTTTGAGTGAATTGGAGAATTTCAGATTTTTGCTGAAATTGTGACCCCGGGGCTTAGAATTTTTTTTTTTCACAGGTTAAGTTGTCGAGGGCTGATTTCATGTCCTATGATAAAAAGCCTTCTGTTTCCACCGCCAAACCTTTCAGGGGAGTATTTGCAACACGTTGGCACCATCTTTGAGTGAATTGGAGAATTTCAGATTTTTGCTGAAATTGTGACCCCGGGGCTTAGAAATTTTTTTTTTTCACAGGTTAAGTTGTCGAGGGCTGATTTCTTGGCCTATGATAAAAAGCCTTCTGTTTCCACCGCCAAACCTTTCAGGGGAGTATTTGCAAAACTTTGGCACCATTTGTGAGTGAATTGGAGAATTTCAGATTTTTTCTGAAATTGTGACCCCCGGGGCATAGAAATTTTTTTTTTCACAGGTAAAGTTGTCGAGGGTTGATTTCTTGGCCTATGATAAAAAGCCTTCTGTTTCCACCGACAAACCTTTCAGGGGAGAATTTACAACAGTTTAGCACCATTTTTGAGTGAATTAGAGAATTTCAGATTTTTGCTGAAGTTGTGACCCCGGGGCTTAGAAATTTTTTTTTTCACAGGTTAAGTTGTCGAGGGCTGATTTCTTGGCCTATGATAAAAAGCCTTCTGTTTCCACCGCCAAACCTTTCAGGGGAGAATTTGCAACAGTTTAGCACCATTTTTGAGTGAATTGGAGAATTTCAGATTTTTGCTGAAGTTGTGACCCCGGGGCTTAGAAATTTTTTTTTTCACAGGTTAAGTTGTCGAGGGTTGATTTCTTGGCCTATGATAAAAAGCCTTCTGTTTCCACCGCCGAACCTTTCAGGGGTGAATTTACAACAGTTTAGCACCATTTTTGAGTGAATTGGAGAATTTCAGATTTTTGCTGAAGTTCTGACCCCGGGGCTTAGAAATTTTTTTTTTCACAGGTTAAGTTGTCGAGGGCTGATTTCATGTCCTATGATAAAAAGCCTTCTGTTTCCACCTCCAAACCTTTCAGGGGAGTATTTGCAAAACTTTGGCACCATTTTTGAGTGAATTGGAGAATTTCAGATTTTTGCTGAAGTTGTGACCCCGGGGCTTAGAAATTTTTTTTCCCACAGGTTAAGTTGTCGAGGGCTGATTTCATGTCCTATGATAAAAAGCCGTCTGTTTCCACCGCCAAACCTTTCCGGGAAGAATTTGCAACAGTTTAGCACCATTTTTGAGTGAATTGGAGAATTTCAGATTTTTGCTGAAATTGTGACCCCGGGGCTTAGAAATTTTTTTTTTCACAGGTTAAGTTGTTGAGGGCTGATTTCATGTCCTATGATAAAAAGCCTTCTGTTTCCACCGCCAAACCTTTCAGGGGAGTATTTGCAACACGTTGGCACCATCTTTGAGTGAATTGGAGAATTTCAGATTTTTGCTGAAGTTGTGACCCCGGGGCTTAGAAATTTTTTTTTTCACAGGTTAATTTGTCGAGGGCTGATTTCATGTCCTATGATAAAACGCCTTCTGTTTCCACTGCCAAACATTTCAGGGGAGTATTTGCAAAACTTTGGCACCATTTGTGAGTGAATTGGAGAATTTCAGATTTTTGCTGAAATTGTGACCCCGGGGCATAGAAATTTTTTTTTCCACAGGTTAAGTTGTCGAGGGTTGATTTCTTGGCCTATGATAAAAAGCCTTCTGTTTCCACCGACAAACCTTTCAGGGGAGAATTTACAACAGTTTAGCACCATTTTTGAGTGAATTAGAGAATTTCAGTTTTTTGCTGAAATTGTGACCCCGGGGCATAGAAACTTTTTTTTTCACAGGTTAAGTTGTCGAGGGCTGATTTCTTGGCCTATGATAAAAAGCCTTCTGTTTCCACCGACAAACCTTTCAGGGGAGAATTTACAACAGTTTAGCACCATTTGTGAGTGAATTGGAGAATTTCAGATTTTTGCTGAAATTGTGACCCCGGGGCTTAGAAATTTTTTTTTTCACAGGTTAAGTTGTCGAGGGCTGATTTCATGTCCTATGATAAAAAGCCTTCTGTTTCCACCGCCAAACCTTTCAGGGGAGTATTTGCAACACGTTGGCACCATCTTTGAGTGAATTGGAGAATTTCAGATTTTTGCTGAAGTTGTGACCCCGGGGCTTAAATTTTTTTTTTCACAGGTTAAGCTGTCGAGGGCTGATTTCTTGGCCTATGATAAAAAGCCTTCTGTTTCCACCGCCAAACCTTTCCGGGAAGAATTTGCAACAGTTTAGCACCATTTTTGAGTGAATTGGAGAATTTCAGATTTTTGCTGAAATTGTGACCCCGGGGCTTAGAAATTTTTTTTTTTCACAGGTTAAGTTGTCGAGGGCTGATTTCATGTCCTATGATAAAAAGCCTTCTGTTTCCACCGCCAAACCTTTCAGGGGAGTATTTGCAAAACTTTGGCACCATTTGTGAGTGAATTGGAGAATTTCAGATTTTTTCTGAAATTGTGACCCCCGGGGCATAGAAATTTTTTTTTTCACAGGTAAAGTTGTCGAGGGTTGATTTCTTGGCCTATGATAAAAAGCCTTCTGTTTCCACCGACAAACCTTTCAGGGGAGAATTTACAACAGTTTAGCACCATTTTTGAGTGAATTGGAGAATTTCAGATTTTTGCTGAAGTTGTGACCCCGGGGCTTAGAAATTTTTTTTTTCACAGGTTAAGTTGTCGAGGGTTGATTTCTTGGCCTATGATAAAAAGCCTTCTGTTTCCACCGCCGAACCTTTCAGGGGTGAATTTACAACAGTTCAGCACCATTTTTGAGTGAATTGGAGAATTTCAGATTTTTGCTGAAGTTCTGACCCCGGGGCTTAGAAATTTTTTTTTTCACAGGTTAAGTTGTCGAGGGCTGATTTCATGTCCTATGATAAAAAGCCTTCTGTTTCCACCTCCAAACCTTTCAGGGGAGTATTTGCAAAACTTTGGCACCATTTTTGAGTGAATTGGAGAATTTCAGATTTTTGCTGAAGTTGTGACCCCGGGGCTTAGAAATTTTTTTTTTCACAGGTTATGTTGTCGAGGGCTGATTTCTTGGCCTATGATAAAAAGCCGTCTGTTTCCACCGCCAAACCTTTCAGGGGAGTATTTGCAAAACTTTGGCACCATTTTTGAGTGAATTGGAGAATTTCAGATTTTTTTCTGAAATTGTGACCCCCGGGGCATAGAAATTTTTTTTTTCACAGGTAAAGTTGTCGAGGGTTGATTTCTTGGCCTATGATAAAAAGCCTTCTGTTTCCACCGACAAACCTTTCAGGGGAGAATTTACAACAGTTTAGCACCATTTTTGAGTGAATTAGAGAATTTCAGATTTTTGCTGAAGTTGTGACCCCGGGGCTTAGAATTTTTTTTTTTTCCACAGGTTAAGTTGTCGAGGGCTGATTTCTTGGCCTATGATAAAAAGCCTTCTGTTTCCACCGCCAAACCTTTCAGGGGAGAATTTGCAACAGTTTAGCACCATTTTTGAGTGAAATGGAGAATTTCAGATTTTTCCTGAAGTTGTGACCCCGGGGCTTAGAATTTTTTTTTTTCACAGGTTAAGTTGTCGAGGGTTGATTTCTTGGCCTATGATAAACAGCCTTCTGTTTCCACCGCCAAACCTTTCAGGGGAGAATTTGCAACAGTTTAGCACCATTTTTGAGTGAATTGGAGAATTTCAGATTTTTGCTGAAGTTGTGACCCCGGGGCTTAGAAATTTTTTTTTTCACAGGTTAAGTTGTCGAGGGTTGATTTCTTGGCCTATGATAAAAAGCCTTCTGTTTCCACCGCCGAACCTTTCAGGGGTGAATTTACAACAGTTTAGCACCATTTTTGAGTGAATTGGAGAATTTCAGATTTTTGCTGAAGTTCTGACCCCGGGGCTTAGAAATTTTTTTTTTCACAGGTTAAGTTGTCGAGGGCTGATTTCATGTCCTATGATAAAAAGCCTTCTGTTTCCACCTCCAAACCTTTCAGGGGAGTATTTGCAAAACTTTGGCACCATTTTTGAGTGAATTGGAGAATTTCAGATTTTTGCTGAAGTTGTGACCCCGGGGCTTAGAAATTTTTTTCCCCACAGGTTAAGTTGTCGAGGGCTGATTTCATGTCCTATGATAAAAAGCCGTCTGTTTCCACCGCCAAACCTTTCCGGGAAGAATTTGCAACAGTTTAGCACCATTTTTGAGTGAATTGGAGAATTTCAGATTTTTGCTGAAATTGTGACCCCGGGGCTTAGAAATTTTTTTTTTTCACAGGTTAAGTTGTCGAGGGCTGATTTCATGTCCTATGATAAAAAGCCTTCTGTTTCCACCGCCAAACCTTTCAGGGGAGTATTTGCAAAACTTTGGCACCATTTGTGAGTGAATTGGAGAATTTCAGATTTTTTCTGAAATTGTGACCCCCGGGGCATAGAAATTTTTTTTTTCACAGGTAAAGTTGTCGAGGGTTGATTTCTTGGCCTATGATAAAAAGCCTTCTGTTTCCACCGACAAACCTTTCAGGGGAGAATTTACAACAGTTTAGCACCATTTTTGAGTGAATTGGAGAATTTCAGATTTTTGCTGAAGTTGTGACCCCGGGGCTTAGAAATTTTTTTTTTCACAGGTTAAGTTGTCGAGGGTTGATTTCTTGGCCTATGATAAAAAGCCTTCTGTTTCCACCGCCGAACCTTTCAGGGGTGAATTTACAACAGTTCAGCACCATTTTTGAGTGAATTGGAGAATTTCAGATTTTTGATGAAGTTCTGACCCCGGGGCTTAGAAATTTTTTTTTTCACAGGTTAAGTTGTCGAGGGCTGATTTCATGTCCTATGATAAAAAGCCTTCTGTTTCCACCTCCAAACCTTTCAGGGGAGTATTTGCAAAACTTTGGCACCATTTTTGAGTGAATTGGAGAATTTCAGATTTTTGCTGAAGTTGTGACCCCGGGGCTTAGAAATTTTTTTTTTCACAGGTTATGTTGTCGAGGGCTGATTTCTTGGCCTATGATAAAAAGCCGTCTGTTTCCACCGCCAAACCTTTCAGGGGAGTATTTGCAAAACTTTGGCACCATTTTTGAGTGAATTGGAGAATTTCAGATTTTTTCTGAAATTGTGACCCCCGGGGCATAGAAATTTTTTTTTTCACAGGTAAAGTTGTCGAGGGTTGATTTCTTGGCCTATGATAAAAAGCCTTCTGTTTCCACCGACAAACCTTTCAGGGGAGAATTTACAACAGTTTAGCACCATTTTTGAGTGAATTAGAGAATTTCAGATTTTTGCTGAAGTTGTGACCCCGGGGCTTAGAATTTTTTTTTTTTCCACAGGTTAAGTTGTCGAGGGCTGATTTCTTGGCCTATGATAAAAAGCCTTCTGTTTCCACCGCCAAACCTTTCAGGGGAGAATTTGCAACAGTTTAGCACCATTTTTGAGTGAAATGGAGAATTTCAGATTTTTCCTGAAGTTGTGACCCCGGGGCTTAGAATTTTTTTTTTTCACAGGTTAAGTTGTCGAGGGTTGATTTCTTGGCCTATGATAAACAGCCTTCTGTTTCCACCGCCAAACCTTTCAGGGGAGAATTTGCAACAGTTTAGCACCATTTTTGAGTGAATTGGAGAATTTCAGATTTTTGCTGAAGTTGTGACCCCGGGGCTTAGAAATTTTTTTTTTCACAGGTTAAGTTGTCGAGGGTTGATTTCTTGGCCTATGATAAAAAGCCTTCTGTTTCCACCGCCGAACCTTTCAGGGGTGAATTTACAACAGTTTAGCACCATTTTTGAGTGAATTGGAGAATTTCAGATTTTTGCTGAAGTTCTGACCCCGGGGCTTAGAAATTTTTTTTTTCACAGGTTAAGTTGTCGAGGGCTGATTTCATGTCCTATGATAAAAAGCCTTCTGTTTCCACCTCCAAACCTTTCAGGGGAGTATTTGCAAAACTTTGGCACCATTTTTGAGTGAATTGGAGAATTTCAGATTTTTGCTGAAGTTGTGACCCCGGGGCTTAGAAATTTTTTTTCCCACAGGTTAAGTTGTCGAGGGCTGATTTCATGTCCTATGATAAAAAGCCGTCTGTTTCCACCGCCAAACCTTTCCGGGAAGAATTTGCAACAGTTTAGCACCATTTTTGAGTGAATTGGAGAATTTCAGATTTTTGCTGAAATTGTGACCCCGGGGCTTAGAAATTTTTTTTTTCACAGGTTAAGTTGTCGAGGGCTGATTTCATGTCCTATGATAAAACGCCTTCTGTTTCCACTGCCAAACATTTCAGGGGAGTATTTGCAAAACTTTGGCACCATTTGTGAGTGAATTGGAGAATTTCAGATTTTTGCTGAAATTGTGACCCCGGGGCATAGAAATTTTTTTTTTCACAGGTAAAGTTGTCGAGGGTTGATTTCTTGGCCTATGATAAAAAGCCTTCTGTTTCCACCGACAAACCTTTCAGGGGAGAATTTACAACAGTTTAGCACCATTTTTGAGTGAATTAGAGAATTTCAGTTTTTTGCTGAAATTGTGACCCCGGGGCATAGAAACTTTTTTTTTCACAGGTTAAGTTGTCGAGGGCTGATTTCTTGGCCTATGATAAAAAGCCTTCTGTTTCCACCGACAAACCTTTCAGGGGAGAATTTACAACAGTTTAGCACCATTTGTGAGTGAATTGGAGAATTTCAGATTTTTGCTGAAATTGTGACCCCGGGGCTTAGAAATTTTTTTTTTCACAGGTTAAGTTGTCGAGGGCTGATTTCATGTCCTATGATAAAAAGCCTTCTGTTTCCACCGCCAAACCTTTCAGGGGAGTATTTGCAACACGTTGGCACCATCTTTGAGTGAATTGGAGAATTTCAGATTTTTGCTGAAGTTGTGACCCCGGGGCTTAAATTTTTTTTTTTCACAGGTTAAGCTGTCGAGGGCTGATTTCTTGGCCTATGATAAAAAGCCTTCTGTTTCCACCGCCAAACCTTTCCGGGAAGAATTTGCAACAGTTTAGCACCATTTTTGAGTGAATTGGAGAATTTCAGATTTTTGCTGAAATTGTGACCCCGGGGCTTAGAAATTTTTTTTTTCACAGGTTAAGTTGTCGAGGGCTGATTTCATGTCCTATGATAAAAAGCCTTCTGTTTCCACCGCCAAACCTTTCAGGGGAGTATTTGCAACACGTTGGCACCATCTTTGAGTGAATTGGAGAATTTCAGATTTTTGCTGAAATTGTGACCCCGGGGCTTAGAAATTTTTTTTTTTCACAGGTTAAGTTGTCGAGGGCTGATTTCATGTCCTATGATAAAAAGCCTTCTGTTTCCACCGCCAAACCTTTCAGGGGAGTATTTGCAAAACTTTGGCACCATTTGTGAGTGAATTGGAGAATTTCAGATTTTTTCTGAAATTGTGACCCCCGGGGCATAGAAATTTTTTTTTTCACAGGTAAAGTTGTCTAGGGTTGATTTCTTGGCCTATGATAAAAAGCCTTCTGTTTCCACCGACAAACCTTTCAGGGGAGAATTTACAACAGTTTAGCACCATTTTTGAGTGAATTGGAGAATTTCAGATTTTTGCTGAAGTTGTGACCCCGGGGCTTAGAAATTTTTTTTTTCACAGGTTAAGTTGTCGAGGGTTGATTTCTTGGCCTATGATAAAAAGCCTTCTGTTTCCACCGCCGAACCTTTCAGGGGTGAATTTACAACAGTTTAGCACCATTTTTGAGTGAATTGGAGAATTTCAGATTTTTGCTGAAGTTCTGACCCCGGGGCTTAGAAATTTTTTTTTTCACAGGTTAAGTTGTCGAGGGCTGATTTCATGTCCTATGATAAAAAGCCTTCTGTTTCCACCTCCAAACCTTTCAGGGGAGTATTTGCAAAACTTTGGCACCATTTTTGAGTGAATTGGAGAATTTCAGATTTTTGCTGAAGTTGTGACCCCGGGGCTTAGAAATTTTTTTTTTCACAGGTTAAGTTGTCGAGGGCTGATTTCATGTCCTATGATAAAAAGCCTTCTGTTTCCACCGCCAAACCTTTCAGGGGAGTATTTGCAACACGTTGGCACCATCTTTGAGTGAATTGGAGAATTTCAGATTTTTGCTGAAGTTGTGACCCCGGGGCTTAAATTTTTTTTTTTCACAGGTTAAGCTGTCGAGGGCTGATTTCTTGGCCTATGATAAAAAGCCTTCTGTTTCCACCGCCAAACCTTTCCGGGAAGAATTTGCAACAGTTTAGCACCATTTTTGAGTGAATTGGAGAATTTCAGATTTTTGCTGAAATTGTGACCCCGGGGCTTAGAAATTTTTTTTTTCACAGGTTAAGTTGTCGAGGGCTGATTTCATGTCCTATGATAAAAAGCCTTCTGTTTCCACCGCCAAACCTTTCAGGGGAGTATTTGCAACACGTTGGCACCATCTTTGAGTGAATTGGAGAATTTCAGATTTTTGCTGAAATTGTGACCCCGGGGCTTAGAAATTTTTTTTTTTCACAGGTTAAGTTGTCGAGGGCTGATTTCATGTCCTATGATAAAAAGCCTTCTGTTTCCACCGCCAAACCTTTCAGGGGAGTATTTGCAAAACTTTGGCACCATTTGTGAGTGAATTGGAGAATTTCAGATTTTTTCTGAAATTGTGACCCCCGGGGCATAGAAATTTTTTTTTTCACAGGTAAAGTTGTCGAGGGTTGATTTCTTGGCCTATGATAAAAAGCCTTCTGTTTCCACCGACAAACCTTTCAGGGGAGAATTTACAACAGTTTAGCACCATTTTTGAGTGAATTGGAGAATTTCAGATTTTTGCTGAAGTTGTGACCCCGGGGCTTAGAAATTTTTTTTTTCACAGGTTAAGTTGTCGAGGGTTGATTTCTTGGCCTATGATAAAAAGCCTTCTGTTTCCACCGCCGAACCTTTCAGGGGTGAATTTACAACAGTTTAGCACCATTTTTGAGTGAATTGGAGAATTTCAGATTTTTGCTGAAGTTCTGACCCCGGGGCTTAGAAATTTTTTTTTTCACAGGTTAAGTTGTCGAGGGCTGATTTCATGTCCTATGATAAAAAGCCTTCTGTTTCCACCTCCAAACCTTTCAGGGGAGTATTTGCAAAACTTTGGCACCATTTTTGAGTGAATTGGAGAATTTCAGATTTTTGCTGAAGTTGTGACCCCGGGGCTTAGAAATTTTTTTTTTCACAGGTTATGTTGTCGAGGGCTGATTTCTTGGCCTATGATAAAAAGCCGTCTGTTTCCACCGCCAAACCTTTCCGGGAAGAATTTGCAACAGTTTAGCACCATTTTTGAGTGAATTGGAGAATTTCAGATTTTTGCTGAAATTGTGACCCCGGGGCTTAGAATTTTTTTTTTTCACAGGTTAAGTTGTCGAGGGCTGATTTCATGTCCTATGATAAAAAGCCTTCTGTTTCCACTGCCAAACCTTTCAGGGGAGAATTTGCAACAGTTTAGCACCATTTATGAGTGAATTGGAGAATTTCAGATTTTTGCTGAAATTGTGACCCCGGGGCTTAGAAATGTTTTTTTTCACAGGTTAAGTTGTCAAGGGCTGATTTCATGTCCTATGATAAAAAGCCTTCTGTTTCCACCGACAAACCTTTCAGGGGAGAATTTACAACACGTTGGCACCATCTTTGAGTGAATTGGAGAATTTCAGATTTTTGCTGAAGTTGTGACCCCGGGGCTTAGAATTTTTTTTTTTTCACAGGTTAAGTTGTCGAGGGCTGATTTCATGTCCTATGATAAAAAGCCGTCTGTTTCCACCGCCAAACCTTTCCGGGAAGAATTTGCAACAGTTTAGCACCATTTTTGAGTGAATTGCAGAATTTCAGATTTTTGCTGAAATTGTGACCCCGGGGCTTAGAATTTTTTTTTTTCACAGGTTAAGTTGTCGAGGGCTGATTTCATGTCCTATGATAAAAAGCCTTCTGTTTCCACCGCCGAAACTTTCAGGGGAGAATTTGCAACAGTTTAGCACCATTTATGAGTGAATTGGAGAATTTCAGATTTTTGCTGAAATTGTGACCCCGGGGCTTAGAAATATTTTTTTTCACAGGTTAAGTTGTCGAGGGCTGATTTCATGTCCTATGATAAAAAGCCTTCTGTTTCCACCGCCAAACCTTTCAGGGGAGTATTTGCAACAGTTTAGCACCATTTTTGAGTGAATTGGAGAATTTCAGATTTTTGCTGAAGTTGTGACCCCGGGGCTTAGAAATTTTTTTTTTCACAGGTTAAGTTGTCAAGGGCTGATTTCATGTCCTATGATAAAAAGCCTTCTGTTTCCACCTCCAAACCTTTCAGGGGAGTATTTGCAAAACTTTGGCACCATTTTTGAGTGAATTGGAGAATTTCAGATTTTTGCTGAAGTTGTGACCCCGGGGCTTAGAAACTGTTTTTTTCACAGGTTAAGTTGTCAAGGGCTGATTTCATGCCCTATGATAAAAAGCCGTCTGTTTCCACCGCCAAACCTTTCCCAGAAGAATGTGCAACAGTTTAGCACCATTTTTGAGTGAATTGGAGAATTTCAGGTTTTTGATGAAATTGTGACCCCGGGGCTTAGAAATTTTTTTTTCACAGGTTAAGTTGTCGAGGGCTGATTTCATGTCCTATGATAAAAAGCCGTCTGTTTCCACCGCCAAACCTTTCCAGGAAGAATGTGCAACAGTTTAGCACCATTTTTGAGTGAATTGGAGAATTTCAGATTTTTGCTGAAATTGTGACCCCGGGGCTTATAAATTTTTTTTTTCACAGGTTAAGTTGTCGAGGGCTGATTTCATGTCCTATGATAAAAAGCCTTCTGTTTCCACCGCCAAACCTTTCCAGGAAGAATGTGCAACAGTTTAGCACCATTTTTGAGTGAATTGGAGAATTTCAGATTTTTGCTGAAGTTGTGACCCCGGGGCTTAGAAATTTTTTTTTTTCACAGGTTAAGTTGTCGAGGGCTGATTTCATGTCCTATGATAAAAAGCCTTCTGTTTCCACCGCCAAACCTTTCAGGGGAGTATTTGCAAAACTTTGGCACCATTTGTGAGTGAATTGGAGAATTTCAGATTTTTTCTGAAATTGTGACCCCCGGGGCATAGAAATTTTTTTTTTCACAGGTAAAGTTGTCTAGGGTTGATTTCTTGGCCTATGATAAAAAGCCTTCTGTTTCCACCGACAAACCTTTCAGGGGAGAATTTACAACAGTTTAGCACCATTTTTGAGTGAATTGGAGAATTTCAGATTTTTGCTGAAGTTGTGACCCCGGGGCTTAGAAATTTTTTTTTTCACAGGTTAAGTTGTCGAGGGTTGATTTCTTGGCCTATGATAAAAAGCCTTCTGTTTCCACCGCCGAACCTTTCAGGGGTGAATTTACAACAGTTTAGCACCATTTTTGAGTGAATTGGAGAATTTCAGATTTTTGCTGAAGTTCTGACCCCGGGGCTTAGAAATTTTTTTTTTCACAGGTTAAGTTGTCGAGGGCTGATTTCATGTCCTATGATAAAAAGCCTTCTGTTTCCACCTCCAAACCTTTCAGGGGAGTATTTGCAAAACTTTGGCACCATTTTTGAGTGAATTGGAGAATTTCAGATTTTTGCTGAAGTTGTGACCCCGGGGCTTAGAAATTTTTTTTTTCACAGGTTAAGTTGTCGAGGGCTGATTTCATGTCCTATGATAAAAAGCCTTCTGTTTCCACCGCCAAACCTTTCAGGGGAGTATTTGCAACACGTTGGCACCATCTTTGAGTGAATTGGAGAATTTCAGATTTTTGCTGAAGTTGTGACCCCGGGGCTTAAATTTTTTTTTTTCACAGGTTAAGCTGTCGAGGGCTGATTTCTTGGCCTATGATAAAAAGCCTTCTGTTTCCACCGCCAAACCTTTCCGGGAAGAATTTGCAACAGTTTAGCACCATTTTTGAGTGAATTGGAGAATTTCAGATTTTTGCTGAAATTGTGACCCCGGGGCTTAGAAATTTTTTTTTTCACAGGTTAAGTTGTCGAGGGCTGATTTCATGTCCTATGATAAAAAGCCTTCTGTTTCCACCGCCAAACCTTTCAGGGGAGTATTTGCAACACGTTGGCACCATCTTTGAGTGAATTGGAGAATTTCAGATTTTTGCTGAAATTGTGACCCCGGGGCTTAGAAATTTTTTTTTTTCACAGGTTAAGTTGTCGAGGGCTGATTTCATGTCCTATGATAAAAAGCCTTCTGTTTCCACCGCCAAACCTTTCAGGGGAGTATTTGCAAAACTTTGGCACCATTTGTGAGTGAATTGGAGAATTTCAGATTTTTTCTGAAATTGTGACCCCCGGGGCATAGAAATTTTTTTTTTCACAGGTAAAGTTGTCGAGGGTTGATTTCTTGGCCTATGATAAAAAGCCTTCTGTTTCCACCGACAAACCTTTCAGGGGAGAATTTACAACAGTTTAGCACCATTTTTGAGTGAATTGGAGAATTTCAGATTTTTGCTGAAGTTGTGACCCCGGGGCTTAGAAATTTTTTTTTTCACAGGTTAAGTTGTCGAGGGTTGATTTCTTGGCCTATGATAAAAAGCCTTCTGTTTCCACCGCCGAACCTTTCAGGGGTGAATTTACAACAGTTTAGCACCATTTTTGAGTGAATTGGAGAATTTCAGATTTTTGCTGAAGTTCTGACCCCGGGGCTTAGAAATTTTTTTTTTCACAGGTTAAGTTGTCGAGGGCTGATTTCATGTCCTATGATAAAAAGCCTTCTGTTTCCACCTCCAAACCTTTCAGGGGAGTATTTGCAAAACTTTGGCACCATTTTTGAGTGAATTGGAGAATTTCAGATTTTTGCTGAAGTTGTGACCCCGGGGCTTAGAAATTTTTTTTTTCACAGGTTATGTTGTCGAGGGCTGATTTCTTGGCCTATGATAAAAAGCCGTCTGTTTCCACCGCCAAACCTTTCCGGGAAGAATTTGCAACAGTTTAGCACCATTTTTGAGTGAATTGGAGAATTTCAGATTTTTGCTGAAATTGTGACCCCGGGGCTTAGAATTTTTTTTTTTCACAGGTTAAGTTGTCGAGGGCTGATTTCATGTCCTATGATAAAAAGCCTTCTGTTTCCACTGCCAAACCTTTCAGGGGAGAATTTGCAACAGTTTAGCACCATTTATGAGTGAATTGGAGAATTTCAGATTTTTGCTGAAATTGTGACCCCGGGGCTTAGAAATGTTTTTTTTCACAGGTTAAGTTGTCAAGGGCTGATTTCATGTCCTATGATAAAAAGCCTTCTGTTTCCACCGACAAACCTTTCAGGGGAGAATTTACAACACGTTGGCACCATCTTTGAGTGAATTGGAGAATTTCAGATTTTTGCTGAAGTTGTGACCCCGGGGCTTAGAATTTTTTTTTTTTCACAGGTTAAGTTGTCGAGGGCTGATTTCATGTCCTATGATAAAAAGCCGTCTGTTTCCACCGCCAAACCTTTCCGGGAAGAATTTGCAACAGTTTAGCACCATTTTTGAGTGAATTGCAGAATTTCAGATTTTTGCTGAAATTGTGACCCCGGGGCTTAGAATTTTTTTTTTTCACAGGTTAAGTTGTCGAGGGCTGATTTCATGTCCTATGATAAAAAGCCTTCTGTTTCCACCGCCGAAACTTTCAGGGGAGAATTTGCAACAGTTTAGCACCATTTATGAGTGAATTGGAGAATTTCAGATTTTTGCTGAAATTGTGACCCCGGGGCTTAGAAATATTTTTTTTCACAGGTTAAGTTGTCGAGGGCTGATTTCATGTCCTATGATAAAAAGCCTTCTGTTTCCACCGCCAAACCTTTCAGGGGAGTATTTGCAACAGTTTAGCACCATTTTTGAGTGAATTGGAGAATTTCAGATTTTTGCTGAAGTTGTGACCCCGGGGCTTAGAAATTTTTTTTTTCACAGGTTAAGTTGTCAAGGGCTGATTTCATGTCCTATGATAAAAAGCCTTCTGTTTCCACCTCCAAACCTTTCAGGGGAGTATTTGCAAAACTTTGGCACCATTTTTGAGTGAATTGGAGAATTTCAGATTTTTGCTGAAGTTGTGACCCCGGGGCTTAGAAACTGTTTTTTTCACAGGTTAAGTTGTCAAGGGCTGATTTCATGCCCTATGATAAAAAGCCGTCTGTTTCCACCGCCAAACCTTTCCCAGAAGAATGTGCAACAGTTTAGCACCATTTTTGAGTGAATTGGAGAATTTCAGGTTTTTGATGAAATTGTGACCCCGGGGCTTAGAAATTTTTTTTTCACAGGTTAAGTTGTCGAGGGCTGATTTCATGTCCTATGATAAAAAGCCGTCTGTTTCCACCGCCAAACCTTTCCAGGAAGAATGTGCAACAGTTTAGCACCATTTTTGAGTGAATTGGAGAATTTCAGATTTTTGCTGAAATTGTGACCCCGGGGCTTATAAATTTTTTTTTTCACAGGTTAAGTTGTCGAGGGCTGATTTCATGTCCTATGATAAAAAGCCTTCTGTTTCCACCGCCAAACCTTTCCAGGAAGAATGTGCAACAGTTTAGCACCATTTTTGAGTGAATTGGAGAATTTCAGATTTTTGCTGAAGTTGTGACCCCGGGGCTTAGAAATTTATTTTTTTCACAGGTTAAGTTGTCGAGGGCTGATTTCATGTCCTATGATAAAAAGCCTTCTGTTTCCACTGCCAAACCTTTCAAGGGAGTATTTGCAAAACTTTGGCACCATTTTTGAGTGAATTGGAGAATTTCAGATTTTTGCTGAAGTTGTGACCCCGGGGCTTAGAAATTTTTTTTTTCACAGGTTAAGTTGTCGAGGGCTGATTTCATGTCCTATGATAAAAAGCCTTCTGTTTCCACCGCCAATCCTTTCAGGGGAGAATTTGCAACAGTTTAGCACCATTTTTGAGTGAATTGGAGAATTTCAGAATTTTGCTGAAGTTGTGACCCCGGGGCTTAGATTTTTTTTTTTTTCACAGGTTAAGTTGTCGAGGGCTGATTTCATATCCTATGATAAAAAGCCTTCTGTTTCCACCGCCGAACCTTTCAGGGGAGAATTAGCAACAGTTTAGCACCATTTATGAGTGAATTGGAGAATTTCAGATTTTTGCTGAAATTGTGACCCCGGGGCTTAGAAATTTTTTTTTTTCACAGGTTAAGTTGTCGAGGGCTGATTTCATGTCCTATGATAAAAAGCCTTCTCTTTCCACCGCCAAACCTTTCAGGGGAAGAATGTGCAACAGTTTAGCACCATTTTTGAGTGAATTGGAGAATTTCAGATTTTTGCTGAAGTTGTGACCCCGGGGCTTAGAAATTTTTTTTTCCCACAGGTTAAGTTGTCGAGGGCTGATTTCATGTCCTATGATAAAAAGCCTTCTGTTTCCACCGCCAAACCTTTCAGGGGAGTATTTGCAAAACTTTGGCACCATTTTTGAGTGAATTGGAGAATTTAAGATTTTTGCTGAAGTTGTGACCCCGGGGCTTAGAAATTTTTTTTTTCACAGGTTAAGTTGTCGAGGGTTGATTTCTTGGCCTATGATAAAAAGCCTTCTGTTTCCACCGCCAAACCTTTCAGGGGAGTATTTGCAACACGTTGGCACCATCTTTGAGTGAATTGGAGAATTTCAGATTTTTGCTGAAGTTGTGACCCCGGGGCTTAAATTTTTTTTTTTCACAGGTTAAGCTGTCGAGGGCTGATTTCTTGGCCTATGATAAAAAGCCTTCTGTTTCCACCGCCAAACCTTTCCGGGAAGAATTTGCAACGATTTAGCACCATTTTTGAGTGAATTGGAGAATTTCAGATTTTTGCTGAAATTGTGACCCCGGGGCTTAGAAATTTTTTTTTCCACAGGTTAAGTTGTCGAGGGCTGATTTCATGTCCTATGATAAAAAGCCTTCTGTTTCCACCGCCAAACCTTTCAGGGGAGTATTTGCAAAACTTTGGCACCATTTGTGAGTGAATTGGAGAATTTCAGATTTTTGCTGAAATTGTGACCCCGGGGCATAGGAATTTTTTTTTTCACAGGTAAAGTTGTCGAGGGTTGATTTCTTGGCCTATGATAAAAAGCCTTCTGTTTCCACCGACAAACCTTTCAGGGGAGAATTTACAACAGTTTAGCACCATTTTTGAGTGAATTAGAGAATTTCAGATTTTTGCTGAAGTTGTGACCCCGGGGCTTAGAAATTTTTTTTTCACAGGTTAAGTTGTCGAGGGCTGATTTCTTGGCCTATGATAAAAAGCCTTCTGTTTCCACCGCCAAACCTTTCAGGGGAGAATTTGCAACAGTTTAGCACCATTTTTGAGTGAAATGGAGAATTTCAGATTTTTGCTGAAGTTGTGACCCCGGGGCTTAGAAATTTTTTTTTTCACAGGTTAAGTTGTCGAGGGTTGATTTCTTGGCCTATGATAAACAGCCTTCTGTTTCCACTGCCAAACCTTTCAGGGGAGAATTTGCAACAGTTTAGCACCATTTTTGAGTGAATTGGAGAATTTCAGATTTTTGCTGAAATTGTGACCCAGGGGCTTAGAAAATTTTTTTTTCACAGTTTAAGTTGTCGAGGGCTGATTTCATGTCCTATGATAAAAAGCCTTCTGTTTCCACCGCCGAACCTTTCAGGGGAGTATTTGCAACACGTTTGCACCATTTTTGAGTGAATTGGAGAATTTCAGATTTTTGCTGAAGTTGTGACCCCGGGGCTTAGAAATTTTTTTTTTCACAGGTTAAGTTGTCGAGGGTTGATTTCTTGGCCTATGATAAACAGCCTTCTGTTTCCACCGCCAAACCTTTCAGGGGAGAATTTGCAACAGTTTAGCACCATTTTTGAGTGAATTGGAGAATTTCAGATTTTTGCTGAAATTGTGACCCAGGGGCTTAGAAAATTTTTTTTTCACAGTTTAAGTTGTCGAGGGCTGATTTCATGTCCTATGATAAAAAGCCTTCTGTTTCCACCGCCGAACCTTTCAGGGGAGTATTTGCAACACGTTTGCACCATTTTTGAGTGAATTGGAGAATTTCAGATTTTTGCTGAAGTTGTGACCCCGGGGCTTAGAATTTTTTTTTTCACAGGTTATGTTGTCGAGGGCTGATTTCTTGGCCTATGATAAAAAGTCTTCTGTTTCCACCGCCAAACCTTTCAGGGGAGTATTTGCAACAGTTTAGCACCATTTTTGAGTGAATTGGAGAATTTCAGATTTTTGCTGAAATTGTGACCCCGGGGCTTAGAATTTTTTTTTTTTCACAGGTTAAGTTGTCGAGGGCTGATTTCATGTCCTATGATAAAAAGCCTTCTGTTTCCACTGCCAAACCTTTCAGGGGAGAATTTGCAACAGTTTAGCACCATTTTTGAGTGAATTGGAGAATTTCAGATTTTTGCTGAAGTTGTGACCCCGGGGCTTAGAATTTTTTTTTTTCACAGGTTAAGTTGTCGAGGGTTGATTTCTTGGCCGATGATAAACAGCCTTCTGTTTCCACCGACAAACCTTTCAGGGGAGAATTTACAACACGTTGGCACCATCTTTGAGTGAATTGGAGAATTTCAGATTTTTGCTGAAGTTGTGACCCCGGGGCTTAGAAATTTTTTTTTTCTCAGGTTAAGTTGTCGAGGGCTGATTTCATGTCCTATGATAAAAAGCCGTCTGTTTCCACCGCCAAACCTTTCCGGGAAGAATTTGCAACAGTTTAGCACCATTTTTGAGTGAATTGCAGAATTTCAGATTTTTGCTGAAATTGTGACCCCGGGGCTTAGAATTTTTTTTTTTCACAGGTTCAGTTGTCGAGGGCTGATTTCATGTCCTATGATAAAAAGCCTTCTGTTTCCACTGCCAAACCTTTCAGGGGAGTATTTGCAACAGTTTAGCACCATTTTTGAGTGAATTGGAGAATTTCAGATTTTTGCTGAAGTTGTGACCCCGGGGCTTAGAAATTTTTTTTTTCACAGGTTAAGTTGTCGAGGGCTGATTTCATGTCCTATGATAAAAAGCCTTCTGTTTCCACCTCCAAACCTTTCAGGGGAGTATTTGCAAAACTTTGGCACCATTTTTGAGTGAATTGGAGAATTTCAGATTTTTGCTGAAGTTGTGACCCCGGGGCTTAGAAACTGTTTTTTTCACAGGTTAAGTTGTCGAGGGCTGATTTCATGCCCTATGATAAAAAGCCGTCTGTTTCCACCGCCAAACCTTTCCAGGAAGAATGTGCAACAGTTTAGCACCATTTTTGAGTGAATTGGAGAATTTCAGATTTTTGCTGAAGTTGTGACCCCGGGGCTTAGAAAATTTTTTTTCCCCACAGGTTAAGTTGTCGAGGGTTGATTTCTTGGCCTATGATAAAAAGCCTTCTGTTTCCACTGCCAAACCTTTCAGGGGAGTATTTGCAAAACTTTGGCACCATTTTTGAGTGAATTGGAGAATTTCAGATTTTTGCTGAAGTTGTGACCCCGGGGCTTAGAAATTTTTTTTTTCACAGGTTAAGTTGTCGAGGGTTGATTTCTTGGCCTATGATAAAAAGCCTTCTGTTTCCACCGCCGAACCTTTCAGGGGTGAATTTACAACAGTTTAGCACCATTTTTGAGTGAATTGGAGAATTTCAGATTTTTGCTGAAGTTGTGACCCCGGGGCTTAGAAATTTTTTTTTCCACAGGTTAAGTTGTCGAGGGTTGATTTCTTGGCCGATGATAAACAGCCTTCTGTTTCCACCGACAAACCTTTCAGGGGAGAATTTACAACACGTTGGCACCATCTTTGAGTGAATTGGAGAATTTCAGATTTTTGCTGAAGTTGTGACCCCGGGGCTTAGAATTTTTTTTTTTCACAGGTTAAGTTGTCGAGGGCTGATTTCATGTCCTATGATAAAAAGCCGTCTGTTTCCACCGCCAAACCTTTCCGGGAAGAATTTGCAACAGTTTAGCACCATTTTTGAGTGAATTGCAGAATTTCAGATTTTTGCTGAAATTGTGACCCCGGGGCTTAGATTTTTTTTTTTTCACAGGTTAAGTTGTCGAGGGCTGATTTCATGTCCTATGATAAAAAGCCTTCTGTTTCCACTGCCAAACCTTTCAGGGGAGTATTTGCAACAGTTTAGCACCATTTTTGAGTGAATTGGAGAATTTCAGATTTTTGCTGAAGTTGTGACCCCGGGGCTTAGAAATTTTTTTTTTCACAGGTTAAGTTGTCGAGGGCTGATTTCATGTCCTATGATAAAAAGCCTTCTGTTTCCACCTCCAAACCTTTCAGGGGAGTATTTGCAAAACTTTGGCACCATTTTTGAGTGAATTGGAGAATTTCAGATTTTTGCTGAAGTTGTGACCCCGGGGCTTAGAAACTGTTTTTTTCACAGGTTAAGTTGTCGAGGGCTGATTTCATGCCCTATGATAAAAAGCCGTCTGTTTCCACCGCCAAACCTTTCCAGGAAGAATGTGCAACAGTTTAGCACCATTTTTGAGTGAATTGGAGAATTTCAGATTTTTGCTGAAATTGTGACCCCGGGGCTTAGATTTTTTTTTTTTCACAGGTTAAGTTGTCGAGGGCTGATTTCATGTCCTATGATAAAAAGCCTTCTGTTTCCACTGCCAAACCTTTCAGGGGAGTATTTGCAACAGTTTAGCACCATTTTTGAGTGAATTGGAGAATTTCAGATTTTTGCTGAAGTTGTGACCCCGGGGCTTAGAAATTTTTTTTTTCACAGGTTAAGTTGTCGAGGGCTGATTTCATGCCCTATGATAAAAAGCCGTCTGTTTCCACCGCCAAACCTTTCAGGGGAGAATTTGCAACAGTTTAGCACCATTTTTGAGTGAAATGGAGAATTTCAGATTTTTGCTGAAGTTGTGACCCCGGGGCTTAGAAATTTTTTTTTTCACAGGTTAAGTTGTCGAGGGTTGATTTCTTGGCCTATGATAAACAGCCTTCTGTTTCCACCACCAAACCTTTCAGGGGAGAATTTGCAACAGTTTAGCACCATTTTTGAGTGAATTGGAGAATTTCAGATTTTTGCTGAAATTGTGACCCAGGGGCTTAGAAAATTTTTTTTTCACAGTTTAAGTTGTCGAGGGCTGATTTCATGTCCTATGATAAAAAGCCTTCTGTTTCCACCGCCGAACCTTTCAGGGGAGTATTTGCAACACGTTTGCACCATTTTTGAGTGAATTGGAGAATTTCAGATTTTTGCTGAAGTTGTGACCCCGGGGCTTAGAAATTTTTTTTTTCACAGGTTAAGTTGTCGAGGGTTGATTTCTTGGCCTATGATAAACAGCCTTCTGTTTCCACCGCCAAACCTTTCAGGGGAGAATTTGCAACAGTTTAGCACCATTTTTGAGTGAATTGGAGAATTTCAGATTTTTGCTGAAATTGTGACCCAGGGGCTTAGAAAATTTTTTTTTCACAGTTTAAGTTGTCGAGGGCTGATTTCATGTCCTATGATAAAAAGCCTTCTGTTTCCACCGCCGAACCTTTCAGGGGAGTATTTGCAACACGTTTGCACCATTTTTGAGTGAATTGGAGAATTTCAGATTTTTGCTGAAGTTGTGACCCCGGGGCTTAGAATTTTTTTTTTCACAGGTTATGTTGTCGAGGGCTGATTTCTTGGCCTATGATAAAAAGTCTTCTGTTTCCACCGCCAAACCTTTCAGGGGAGTATTTGCAACAGTTTAGCACCATTTTTGAGTGAATTGGAGAATTTCAGATTTTTGCTGAAATTGTGACCCCGGGGCTTAGAATTTTTTTTTTTTCACAGGTTAAGTTGTCGAGGGCTGATTTCATGTCCTATGATAAAAAGCCTTCTGTTTCCACTGCCAAACCTTTCAGGGGAGAATTTGCAACAGTTTAGCACCATTTTTGAGTGAATTGGAGAATTTCAGATTTTTGCTGAAGTTGTGACCCCGGGGCTTAGAATTTTTTTTTTTCACAGGTTAAGTTGTCGAGGGTTGATTTCTTGGCCGATGATAAACAGCCTTCTGTTTCCACCGACAAACCTTTCAGGGGAGAATTTACAACACGTTGGCACCATCTTTGAGTGAATTGGAGAATTTCAGATTTTTGCTGAAGTTGTGACCCCGGGGCTTAGAATTTTTTTTTTTCTCAGGTTAAGTTGTCGAGGGCTGATTTCATGTCCTATGATAAAAAGCCGTCTGTTTCCACCGCCAAACCTTTCCGGGAAGAATTTGCAACAGTTTAGCACCATTTTTGAGTGAATTGCAGAATTTCAGATTTTTGCTGAAATTGTGACCCCGGGGCTTAGAATTTTTTTTTTTCACAGGTTCAGTTGTCGAGGGCTGATTTCATGTCCTATGATAAAAAGCCTTCTGTTTCCACTGCCAAACCTTTCAGGGGAGTATTTGCAACAGTTTAGCACCATTTTTGAGTGAATTGGAGAATTTCAGATTTTTGCTGAAGTTGTGACCCCGGGGCTTAGAAATTTTTTTTTTCACAGGTTAAGTTGTCGAGGGCTGATTTCATGTCCTATGATAAAAAGCCTTCTGTTTCCACCTCCAAACCTTTCAGGGGAGTATTTGCAAAACTTTGGCACCATTTTTGAGTGAATTGGAGAATTTCAGATTTTTGCTGAAGTTGTGACCTTAGAAACTGTTTTTTTGACCTTAGAAACTGCTTAGAAACTGTTTTTTTCACAGGTTAAGTTGTCGAGGGCTGATTTCATGCCCTATGATAAAAAGCCGTCTGTTTCCACCGCCAAACCTTTCCAGGAAGAATGTGCAACAGTTTAGCACCATTTTTGAGTGAATTGGAGAATTTCAGATTTTTGCTGAAGTTGTGACCCCGGGGCTTAGAAAATTTTTTTTCCCCACAGGTTAAGTTGTCGAGGGTTGATTTCTTGGCCTATGATAAAAAGCCTTCTGTTTCCACTGCCAAACCTTTCAGGGGAGTATTTGCAAAACTTTGGCACCATTTTTGAGTGAATTGGAGAATTTCAGATTTTTGCTGAAGTTGTGACCCCGGGGCTTAGAAATTTTTTTTTTCACAGGTTAAGTTGTCGAGGGTTGATTTCTTGGCCTATGATAAAAAGCCTTCTGTTTCCACCGCCGAACCTTTCAGGGGTGAATTTACAACAGTTTAGCACCATTTTTGAGTGAATTGGAGAATTTCAGATTTTTGCTGAAGTTGTGACCCCGGGGCTTAGAAATTTTTTTTTCCACAGGTTAAGTTGTCGAGGGTTGATTTCTTGGCCGATGATAAACAGCCTTCTGTTTCCACCGACAAACCTTTCAGGGGAGAATTTACAACACGTTGGCACCATCTTTGAGTGAATTGGAGAATTTCAGATTTTTGCTGAAGTTGTGACCCCGGGGCTTAGAAATTTTTTTTTTCACAGGTTAAGTTGTCGAGGGCTGATTTCATGTCCTATGATAAAAAGCCGTCTGTTTCCACCGCCAAACCTTTCCGGGAAGAATTTGCAACAGTTTAGCACCATTTTTGAGTGAATTGCAGAATTTCAGATTTTTGCTGAAATTGTGACCCCGGGGCTTAGAATTTTTTTTTTTCACAGGTTAAGTTGTCGAGGGCTGATTTCATGTCCTATGATAAAAAGCCTTCTGTTTCCACTGCCAAACCTTTCAGGGGAGAATTTACAACAGTTTAGCACCATTTTTGAGTGAATTGGAGAATTTCAGATTTTTGCTGAAGTTGTGACCCCGGGGCTTAGAATTTTTTTTTTTCACAGGTTAAGTTGTCGAGGGTTGATTTCTTGGCCGATGATAAACAGCCTTCTGTTTCCACCGACAAACCTTTCAGGGGAGAATTTACAACACGTTGGCACCATCTTTGAGTGAATTGGAGAATTTCAGATTTTTGCTGAAGTTGTGACCCCGGGGCTTAGAATTTTTTTTTTTCACAGGTTAAGTTGTCGAGGGCTGATTTCATGTCCTATGATAAAAAGCCGTCTGTTTCCACCGCCAAACCTTTCCGGGAAGAATTTGCAACAGTTTAGCACCATTTTTGAGTGAATTGCAGAATTTCAGATTTTTGCTGAAATTGTGACCCCGGGGCTTAGATTTTTTTTTTTTCACAGGTTAAGTTGTCGAGGGCTGATTTCATGTCCTATGATAAAAAGCCTTCTGTTTCCACTGCCAAACCTTTCAGGGGAGTATTTGCAACAGTTTAGCACCATTTTTGAGTGAATTGGAGAATTTCAGATTTTTGCTGAAGTTGTGACCCCGGGGCTTAGAAATTTTTTTTTTCACAGGTTAAGTTGTCGAGGGCTGATTTCATGACCTATGATAAAAAGCCTTCTGTTTCCACCTCCAAACCTTTCAGGGGAGTATTTGCAAAACTTTGGCACCATTTTTGAGTGAATTGGAGAATTTCAGATTTTTGCTGAAGTTGTGACCCCGGGGCTTAGAAACTGTTTTTTTCACAGGTTAAGTTGTCGAGGGCTGATTTCATGCCCTATGATAAAAAGCCGTCTGTTTCCACCGCCAAACCTTTCCAGGAAGAATGTGCAACAGTTTAGCACCATTTTTGAGTGAATTGGAGAATTTCAGATTTTTGCTGAAGTTGTGACCCCGGGGCTTAGAAAATTTTTTTTCCCCACAGGTTAAGTTGTCGAGGGTTGATTTCTTGGCCTATGATAAAAAGCCTTCTGTTTCCACTGCCAAACCTTTCAGGGGAGTATTTGCAAAACTTTGGCACCATTTTTGAGTGAATTGGAGAATTTCAGATTTTTGCTGAAGTTGTGACCCCGGGGCTTAGAAATTTTTTTTTTCACAGGTTAAGTTGTCGAGGGCTGATTTCATGTCCTATGATAAAAAGCCTTCTCTTTCCACCGCCAAACCTTTCAGGGGAAGAATGTGCAACAGTTTAGCACCATTTTTGAGTGAATTGGAGAATTTCAGATTTTTGCTGAAGTTGTGACCCCGGGGCTTAGAAATTTTTTTTTCCCACAGGTTAAGTTGTCGAGGGCTGATTTCATGTCCTATGATAAAAAGCCTTCTGTTTCCACCGCCAAACCTTTCAGGGGAGTATTTGCAAAACTTTGGCACCATTTTTGAGTGAATTGGAGAATTTCAGATTTTTGCTGAAGTTGTGACCCCGGGGCTTAGAAATTTTTTTTTTCACAGGTTAAGTTGTCGAGGGTTGATTTCTTGGCCTATGATAAAAAGCCTTCTGTATCCACCGCCAAACCTTTCAGGGGAGTATTTGCAACACGTTGGCACCATCTTTGAGTGAATTGGAGAATTTCAAATTTTTGCTGAAGTTGTGACCCCGGGGCTTAAATTTTTTTTTTTCACAGGTTAAGCTGTCGAGGGCTGATTTCTTGGCCTATGATAAAAAGCCTTCTGTTTCCACCGCCAAACCTTTCCGGGAAGAATTTGCAACGATTTAGCACCATTTTTGAGTGAATTGGAGAATTTCAGATTTTTGCTGAAATTGTGACCCCGGGGCTTAGAAATTTTTTTTTTCACAGGTTAAGTTGTCGAGGGCTGATTTCATGTCCTATGATAAAAAGCCTTCTGTTTCCACCGCCAAACCTTTCAGGGGAGTATTTGCAAAACTTTGGCACCATTTGTGAGTGAATTGGAGAATTTCAGATTTTTGCTGAAATTGTGACCCCGGGGCATAGAAATTTTTTTTTTCACAGGTAAAGTTGTCGAGGGTTGATTTCTTGGCCTATGATAAAAAGCCTTCTGTTTCCACCGACAAACCTTTCAGGGGAGAATTTACAACAGTTTAGCACCATTTTTGAGTGAATTAGAGAATTTCAGATTTTTGCTGAAGTTGTGACCCCGGGGCTTAGAAATTTTTTTTTCACAGGTTAAGTTGTCGAGGGCTGATTTCTTGGCCTATGATAAAAAGCCTTCTGTTTCCACCGCCGAAACTTTCAGGGGAGAATTTGCAACAGTTTAGCACCATTTATGAGTGAATTGGAGAATTTCAGATTTTTGCTGAAATTGTGACCCCGGGGCTTAGAAATTTTTTTTTTCACAGGTTAAGTTGTCGAGGGCTGATTTCATGTCCTATGATAAAAAGCCTTCTGTTTCCACTGCCAAACCTTTCAGGGGAGTATTTGCAACACATTGGCACCATCTTTGAGTGAATTGGAGAATTTCAGATTTTTGCTGAAGTTGTGACCCCGGGGCTTGGAATTTTTTTTTTTCACAGGTTAAGTTGTCGAGGGCTGATTTCATGTCCTATGATAAAAAGCCTTCTGTTTCCACCGCCGAACCTTTCAGGGGAGAATGTGCAACAGTTTAGCACCATTTTTGAGTGAATTGGAGAATTTCAGATTTTTGCTGAAGTTGTGACCCCGGGGCTTAGAAATTTTTTTTTTCCACAGGTTAAGTTGTCGAGGGCTGATTTCATGTCCTATGATAAAAAGCCTTCTGTTTCCACCGCCGAACCTTTCAGGGGAGAATTTACAACAGTTTAGCACCATTTTTGAGTGAATTGGAGAATTTCAGATTTTTGCTGAAGTTGTGACCCCGGGGCTTAGAATTTTTTTTTTTTCCACAGGTTAAGTTGTCGAGGGCTGATTTTATATCCTATGATAAAAAGCCTTCTGTTTCCACCGCCGAAACTTTCAGGGGAGAATTTGCAACAGTTTAGAACCATTTATGAGTGAATTGGAGAATTTCAGATTTTTGCTGAAATTGTGACCCCGGGGCTTAGAAATTTTTTTTTTCACAGGTTAAGTTGTCGAGGGCTGATTTCATGTCCTATGATAAAAAGCCTTCTGTTTCCACCGCCAAACCTTTCAGGGGAGTATTTGCAAAACTTTGGCACCATTTTTGAGTGAATTGGAGAATTTCAGATTTTTGCTGAAGTTTTGACCCCGGGGCTTAGAAATTTTTTTTTTCACAGGTTAAGTTGTCGAGGGCTGATTTCATGTCCTATGATAAAAAGCCTTCTGTTTCCACCTCCAAACCTTTCAGGGGAGTATTTGCAAAACTTTGGCACCATTTTTGAGTGAATTGGAGAATTTCAGATTTTTGCTGAAGTTGTGACCCCGGGGCTTAGAAATTTTTTTTTCCACAGGTTAAGTTGTCGAGGGTTGATTTCTTGGCCTATGATAAAAAGCCTTCTGTTTCCACCGCCGAACCTTTCAGGGGAGAATTTACAACAGTTTAGCACCATTTTTGAGCGAATTGGAGAATTTCAGATTTTTGCTGAAGTTGTGACCCCGGGGCTTAGAATTTTTTTTTTTTTCACAGGTTAAGTTGTCGAGGGCTGATTTCTTGGCCTATGATAAAAAGCCTTCTGTTTCCACCGCCGAAACTTTCAGGGGAGAATTTGCAACAGTTTAGCACCATTTATGAGTGAATTGGAGAATTTCAGATTTTTGCTGAAATTGTGACCCCGGGGCTTAGAAATTTTTTTTTTCACAGGTTAAGTTGTCGAGGGCTGATTTCATGTCCTATGATAAAAAGCCTTCTGTTTCCACCGCCAAACCTTTCAGGGGAGTATTTGCAACAGTTTAGCACCATTTTTGAGTGAATTGGAGAATTTCAGATTTTTGCTGAAGTTGTGACCCCGGGGCTTAGAATTTTTTTTTTTCACAGGTTAAGTTGTCGAGGGCTGATTTCATGTCCTATGATAAAAAGCCTTCTGTTTCCAACTCCAAACCTTTCAGGGGAGTATTTGCAAAACTTTGGCACCATTTTTGAGTGAATTGGAGAATTTCAGATTTTTGCTGAAGTTGTGACCCCGGGGCTTAGAAACTGTTTTTTTCACAGGTTAAGTTGTCGAGGGCTGATTTCATGCCCTATGATAAAAAGCCGTCTGTTTCCACCGCCAAACCTTTCCAGGAAGAATGTGCAACAGTTTAGCACCATTTTTGAGTGAATTGGAGAATTTCAGATTTTTGCTGAAGTTGTGACCCCAGGGCTTAGAAATTTTTTTTCCCCACAGGTTAAGTTGTCGAGGGTTGATTTCTTGGCCTAGGATAAAAAGCCTTCTGTTTCCACTGCCAAACCTTTCAGGGGAGTATTTGCAAAACTTTGGCACCATTTTTGAGTGAATTGGAGAATTTCAGATTTTTGCTGAAGTTGTGACCCCGGGGCTTAGAAATTTTTTTTTTCACAGGTTAAGTTGTCGAGGGTTGATTTCTTGGCCTATGATAAAAAGCCTTCTGTTTCCACCGCCGAACCTTTCAGGGGTGAATTTACAACAGTTTAGCACCATTTTTGAGTGAATTGGAGAATTTCAGATTTTTGCTGAAGTTGTGACCCCGGGGCTTAGAAATTTTTTTTTCCACAGGTTAAGTTGTCGAGGGTTGATTTCTTGGCCGATGATAAACAGCCTTCTGTTTCCACCGACAAACCTTTCAGGGGTGAATTTACAACACGTTGGCACCATCTTTGAGTGAATTGGAGAATTTCAGATTTTTGCTGAAGTTGTGACCCCGGGGCTTAGAAATTTTTTTTTTCACAGGTTAAGTTGTCGAGGGCTGATTTCATGTCCTATGATAAAAAGCCGTCTGTTTCCACCGCCAAACCTTTCCGGGAAGAATTTGCAACAGTTTAGCACCATTTTTGAGTGAATTGCAGAATTTCAGATTTTTGCTGAAATTGTGACCCCGGGGCTTAGAATTTTTTTTTTTCACAGGTTAAGTTGTCGAGGGCTGATTTCATGTCCTATGATAAAAAGCCTTCTGTTTCCACTGCCAAACCTTTCAGGGGAGTATTTGCAACACATTGGCACCATCTTTGAGTGAATTGGAGAATTTCAGATTTTTGCTGAAGTTGTGACCCCGGGGCTTGGAATTTTTTTTTTTCACAGGTTAAGTTGTCGAGGGCTGATTTCATGTCCTATGATAAAAAGCCTTCTGTTTCCACCGCCGAACCTTTCAGGGGAGAATGTGCAACAGTTTAGCACCATTTTTGAGTGAATTGGAGAATTTCAGATTTTTGCTGAAGTTGTGACCCCGGGGCTTAGAAATTTTTTTTTTCCACAGGTTAAGTTGTCGAGGGCTGATTTCATGTCCTATGATAAAAAGCCTTCTGTTTCCACCGCCGAACCTTTCAGGGGAGAATTTACAACAGTTTAGCACCATTTTTGAGTGAATTGGAGAATTTCAGATTTTTGCTGAAGTTGTGACCCCGGGGCTTAGAATTTTTTTTTTCCCACAGGTTAAGTTGTCGAGGGCTGATTTTATATCCTATGATAAAAAGCCTTCTGTTTCCACCGCCGAAACTTTCAGGGGAGAATTTGCAACAGTTTAGAACCATTTATGAGTGAATTGGAGAATTTCAGATTTTTGCTGAAATTGTGACCCCGGGGCTTAGAAATTTTTTTTTTCACAGGTTAAGTTGTCGAGGGCTGATTTCATGTCCTATGATAAAAAGCCTTCTGTTTCCACCGCCAAACCTTTCAGGGGAGTATTTGCAAAACTTTGGCACCATTTTTGAGTGAATTGGAGAATTTCAGATTTTTGCTGAAGTTTTGACCCCGGGGCTTAGAAATTTTTTTTTTCACAGGTTAAGTTGTCGAGGGCTGATTTCATGTCCTATGATAAAAAGCCTTCTGTTTCCACCTCCAAACCTTTCAGGGGAGTATTTGCAAAACTTTGGCACCATTTTTGAGTGAATTGGAGAATTTCAGATTTTTGCTGAAGTTGTGACCCCGGGGCTTAGAAATTTTTTTTTTCACAGGTTAAGTTGTCGAGGGTTGATTTCTTGGCCTATGATAAAAAGCCTTCTGTTTCCACCGCCGAACCTTTCAGGGGTGAATTTACAACAGTTTAGCACCATTTTTGAGTGAATTGGAGAATTTCAGATTTTTGCTGAAGTTGTGACCCCGGGGCTTAGAAATTTTTTTTTCCACAGGTTAAGTTGTCGAGGGCTGATTTCATGTCCTATGATAAAAAGCCTTCTGTTTCCACCTCCAAACCTTTCAGGGGAGTATTTGCAAAACTTTGGCACCATTTTTGAGTGAATTGGAGAATTTCAGATTTTTGCTGAAGTTGTGACCCCGGGGCTTAGAAATTTTTTTTTTCACAGGTTAAGTTGTCGAGGGCTGATTTCATGTCCTATGATAAAAAGCCTTCTGTTTCCACCGCCGAACCTTTCAGGGGAGAATTTGCAACAGTTTAGCAGCATTTTTGAGTGAATTGGAGAATTTCAGATTTTTGCTGAAGTTGTGACCCCGGGGCTTAGAAATTTTTTTTTTCACAGGTTAAGTTGTCGAGGGTTGATTTCTTGGCCTAGGATAAAAAGCCTTCTGTTTCCACTGCCAAACCTTTCAGGGGAGTATTTGCAAAACTTTGGCACCATTTTTGAGTGAATTGGAGAATTTCAGATTTTTGCTGAAGTTGTGACCCCGGGGCTTAGAAATTTTTTTTTTCACAGGTTAAGTTGTCGAGGGTTGATTTCTTGGCCTATGATAAAAAGCCTTCTGTTTCCACCGCCGAACCTTTCAGGGGTGAATTTACAACAGTTTAGCACCATTTTTGAGTGAATTGGAGAATTTCAGATTTTTGCTGAAGTTGTGACCCCGGGGCTTAGAAATTTTTTTTTCCACAGGTTAAGTTGTCGAGGGTTGATTTCTTGGCCGATGATAAACAGCCTTCTGTTTCCACCGACAAACCTTTCAGGGGTGAATTTACAACACGTTGGCACCATCTTTGAGTGAATTGGAGAATTTCAGATTTTTGCTGAAGTTGTGACCCCGGGGCTTAGAAATTTTTTTTTTCACAGGTTAAGTTGTCGAGGGCTGATTTCATGTCCTATGATAAAAAGCCGTCTGTTTCCACCGCCAAACCTTTCCGGGAAGAATTTGCAACAGTTTAGCACCATTTTTGAGTGAATTGCAGAATTTCAGATTTTTGCTGAAATTGTGACCCCGGGGCTTAGAATATTTTTTTTTCACAGGTTAAGTTGTCGAGGGCTGATTTCATGTCCTATGATAAAAAGCCTTCTGTTTCCACTGCCAAACCTTTCAGGGGAGTATTTGCAACACATTGGCACCATCTTTGAGTGAATTGGAGAATTTCAGATTTTTGCTGAAGTTGTGACCCCGGGGCTTGGAATTTTTTTTTTTCACAGGTTAAGTTGTCGAGGGCTGATTTCATGTCCTATGATAAAAAGCCTTCTGTTTCCACCGCCGAACCTTTCAGGGGAGAATGTGCAACAGTTTAGCACCATTTTTGAGTGAATTGGAGAATTTCAGATTTTTGCTGAAGTTGTGACCCCGGGGCTTAGAAATTTTTTTTTTCCACAGGTTAAGTTGTCGAGGGCTGATTTCATGTCCTATGATAAAAAGCCTTCTGTTTCCACCGCCGAACCTTTCAGGGGAGAATTTACAACAGTTTAGCACCATTTTTGAGTGAATTGGAGAATTTCAGATTTTTGCTGAAGTTGTGACCCCGGGGCTTAGAATTTTTTTTTTTCCACAGGTTAAGTTGTCGAGGGCTGATTTTATATCCTATGATAAAAAGCCTTCTGTTTCCACCGCCGAAACTTTCAGGGGAGAATTTGCAACAGTTTAGAACCATTTATGAGTGAATTGGAGAATTTCAGATTTTTGCTGAAATTGTGACCCCGGGGCTTAGAAATTTTTTTTTTCACAGGTTAAGTTGTCGAGGGCTGATTTCATGTCCTATGATAAAAAGCCTTCTGTTTCCACCGCCAAACCTTTCAGGGGAGTATTTGCAAAACTTTGGCACCATTTTTGAGTGAATTGGAGAATTTCAGATTTTTGCTGAAGTTTTGACCCCGGGGCTTAGAAATTTTTTTTTTCACAGGTTAAGTTGTCGAGGGCTGATTTCATGTCCTATGATAAAAAGCCTTCTGTTTCCACCTCCAAACCTTTCAGGGGAGTATTTGCAAAACTTTGGCACCATTTTTGAGTGAATTGGAGAATTTCAGATTTTTGCTGAAGTTGTGACCCCGGGGCTTAGAAATTTTTTTTTTCACAGGTTAAGTTGTCGAGGGTTGATTTCTTGGCCTATGATAAAAAGCCTTCTGTTTCCACCGCCGAACCTTTCAGGGGTGAATTTACAACAGTTTAGCACCATTTTAGAGTGAATTGGAGAATTTCAGATTTTTGCTGAAGTTGTGACCCCGGGGCTAAGAAATTTTTTTTTCCACAGGTTAAGTTGTCGAGGGCTGATTTCATGTCCTATGATAAAAAGCCTTCTGTTTCCACCTCCAAACCTTTCAGGGGAGTATTTGCAAAACTTTGGCACCATTTTTGAGTGAATTGGAGAATTTCAGATTTTTGCTGAAGTTGTGACCCCGGGGCTTAGAAATTTTTTTTTTCACAGGTTAAGTTGTCGAGGGCTGATTTCATGTCCTATGATAAAAAGCCTTCTGTTTCCACCGCCGAACCTTTCAGGGGAGAATTTGCAACAGTTTAGCAGCATTTTTGAGTGAATTGGAGAATTTCAGATTTTTGCTGAAGTTGTGACCCCGGGGCTTAGAAATTTTTTTTTTCACAGGTTAAGTGGTCGAGGGCTGATTTCATGTCCTATGATAAAAAGCTGTCTGTTTCCACCGCCAAACCTTACCAGGAAGAATATGCAACAGTTTAGCACCATTTTTGAGTGAATTGGAGAATTTCAGATTTTTGCTGAAGTTGTGACCCCGGGGCTTAGAAATTTTTTTTCTTCACAGGTTAAGTTGTCGAGGGCTGATTTCATGTCCTATGATAAAAAGCCGTCTGTTTCCACCGCCAAACCTTTCCAGGCAGAATGTGCAACAGTTTAGCACCATTTTTGAGTGAATTGGACAATTTCAGATTTTTGCTGAAATTGTGACCCCGGGGCTTAGAAATTTTTTTTTCCACAGGTTAAGTTGTCGAGGGTTGATTTCTTGGCCTATGATAAAAAGCCTTCTGTTTCCACCGCCGAACCTTTCAGGGGAGAATTTACAACAGTTTAGCACCATTTTTGAGTGAATTGGAGAATTTCAGATTTTTGCTGAAGTTGTGACCCCGGGGCTTAGAAATTTTTTTTTTCACAGGTTAAGTTGTCGAGGGCTGATTTCATGTCCTATGATAAAAAGCCTTCTGTTTCCACCTCCAAACCTTTCAGGGGAGTATTTGCAAAACTTTGGCACCATTTTTGAGTGAATTGGAGAATTTCAGATTTTTGCTGAAGTTGTGACCCCGGGGCTTAGAAACTGTTTTTTTCACAGGTTAAGTTGTCGAGGGCTGATTTCATGCCCTATGATAAAAAGCCGTCTGTTTCCACCGCCAAACCTTTCCAGGAAGAATGTGCAACAGTTTAGCACCATTTTTGAGTGAATTGGAGAATTTCAGATTTTTGCTGAAGTTGTGACCCCGGGGCTTAGAAATTTTTTTTCCCCACAGGTTAAGTTGTCGAGGGTTGATTTCTTGGCCTAGGATAAAAAGCCTTCTGTTTCCACTGCCAAACCTTTCAGGGGAGTATTTGCAAAACTTTGGCACCATTTTTGAGTGAATTGGAGAATTTCAGATTTTTGCTGAAGTTGTGACCCCGGGGCTTAGAAATTTTTTTTTTCACAGGTTAAGTTGTCGAGGGTTGATTTCTTGGCCTATGATAAAAAGCCTTCTGTTTCCACCGCCGAACCTTTCAGGGGTGAATTTACAACAGTTTAGCACCATTTTTGAGTGAATTGGAGAATTTCAGATTTTTGCTGAAGTTGTGACCCCGGGGCTTAGAAATTTTTTTTTCCACAGGTTAAGTTGTCGAGGGTTGATTTCTTGGCCGATGATAAACAGCCTTCTGTTTCCACCGACAAACCTTTCAGGGGTGAATTTACAACACGTTGGCACCATCTTTGAGTGAATTGGAGAATTTCAGATTTTTGCTGAAGTTGTGACCCCGGGGCTTAGAAATTTTTTTTTTCACAGGTTAAGTTGTCGAGGGCTGATTTCATGTCCTATGATAAAAAGCCGTCTGTTTCCACCGCCAAACCTTTCCGGGAAGAATTTGCAACAGTTTAGCACCATTTTTGAGTGAATTGCAGAATTTCAGATTTTTGCTGAAATTGTGACCCCGGGGCTTAGAATTTTTTTTTTTCACAGGTTAAGTTGTCGAGGGCTGATTTCATGTCCTATGATAAAAAGCCTTCTGTTTCCACTGCCAAACCTTTCAGGGGAGTATTTGCAACACATTGGCACCATCTTTGAGTGAATTGGAGAATTTCAGATTTTTGCTGAAGTTGTGACCCCGGGGCTTGGAATTTTTTTTTTTCACAGGTTAAGTTGTCGAGGGCTGATTTCATGTCCTATGATAAAAAGCCTTCTGTTTCCACCGCCGAACCTTTCAGGGGAGAATGTGCAACAGTTTAGCACCATTTTTGAGTGAATTGGAGAATTTCAGATTTTTGCTGAAGTTGTGACCCCGGGGCTTAGAAATTTTTTTTTTCCACAGGTTAAGTTGTCGAGGGCTGATTTCATGTCCTATGATAAAAAGCCTTCTGTTTCCACCGCCGAACCTTTCAGGGGAGAATTTACAACAGTTTAGCACCATTTTTGAGTGAATTGGAGAATTTCAGATTTTTGCTGAAGTTGTGACCCCGGGGCTTAGAATTTTTTTTTTTCCACAGGTTAAGTTGTCGAGGGCTGATTTTATATCCTATGATAAAAAGCCTTCTGTTTCCACCGCCGAAACTTTCAGGGGAGAATTTGCAACAGTTTAGAACCATTTATGAGTGAATTGGAGAATTTCAGATTTTTGCTGAAATTGTGACCCCGGGGCTTAGAAATTTTTTTTTTCACAGCTTAAGTTGTCGAGGGCTGATTTCATGTCCTATGATAAAAAGCCTTCTGTTTCCACCGCCAAACCTTTCAGGGGAGTATTTGCAAAACTTTGGCACCATTTTTGAGTGAATTGGAGAATTTCAGATTTTTGCTGAAGTTTTGACCCCGGGGCTTAGAAATTTTTTTTTTCACAGGTTAAGTTGTCGAGGGCTGATTTCATGTCCTATGATAAAAAGCCTTCTGTTTCCACCTCCAAACCTTTCAGGGGAGTATTTGCAAAACTTTGGCACCATTTTTGAGTGAATTGGAGAATTTCAGATTTTTGCTGAAGTTGTGACCCCGGGGCTTAGAAATTTTTTTTTTCACAGGTTAAGTTGTCGAGGGTTGATTTCTTGGCCTATGATAAAAAGCCTTCTGTTTCCACCGCCGAACCTTTCAGGGGTGAATTTACAACAGTTTAGCACCATTTTTGAGTGAATTGGAGAATTTCAGATTTTTGCTGAAGTTGTGACCCCGGGGCTTAGAAATTTTTTTTTCCACAGGTTAAGTTGTCGAGGGCTGATTTCATGTCCTATGATAAAAAGCCTTCTGTTTCCACCTCCAAACCTTTCAGGGGAGTATTTGCAAAACTTTGGCACCATTTTTGAGTGAATTGGAGAATTTCAGATTTTTGCTGAAGTTGTGACCCCGGGGCTTAGAAATTTTTTTTTTCACAGGTTAAGTTGTCGAGGGCTGATTTCATGTCCTATGATAAAAAGCCTTCTGTTTCCACCGCCGAACCTTTCAGGGGAGAATTTGCAACAGTTTAGCAGCATTTTTGAGTGAATTGGAGAATTTCAGATTTTTGCTGAAGTTGTGACCCCGGGGCTTAGAATTTTTTTTTTTCACAGGTTAAGTGGTCGAGGGCTGATTTCATGTCCTATGATAAAAAGCTGTCTGTTTCCACCGCCAAACCTTACCAGGAAGAATATGCAACAGTTTAGCACCATTTTTGAGTGAATTGGAGAATTTCAGATTTTTGCTGAAGTTGTGACCCCGGGGCTTAGAAATTTTTTTTCTTCACAGGTTAAGTTGTCGAGGGCTGATTTCATGTCCTATGATAAAAAGCCGTCTGTTTCCACCGCCAAACCTTTCCAGGCAGAATGTGCAACAGTTTAGCACCATTTTTGAGTGAATTGGACAATTTCAGATTTTTGCTGAAATTGTGACCCCGGGGCTTAGAAATTTTTTTTTCCACAGGTTAAGTTGTCGAGGGTTGATTTCTTGGCCTATGATAAAAAGCCTTCTGTTTCCACCGCCGAACCTTTCAGGGGAGAATTTACAACAGTTTAGCACCATTTTTGAGTGAATTGGAGAATTTCAGATTTTTGCTGAAGTTGTGACCCCGGGGCTTAGAAATTTTTTTTTCCACAGGTTAAGTTGTCGAGGGCTGATTTCATGTCCTATGATAAAAAGCCTTCTGTTTCCACCTCCAAACCTTTCAGGGGAGTATTTGCAAAACTTTGGCACCATTTTTGAGTGAATTGGAGAATTTCAGATTTTTGCTGAAGTTGTGACCCCGGGGCTTAGAAATTTTTTTTTTCACAGGTTAAGTTGTCGAGGGCTGATTTCATGTCCTATGATAAAAAGCCTTCTGTTTCCACCGCCGAACCTTTCAGGGGAGAATGTGCAACAGTTTAGCACCATTTTTGAGTGAATTGGAGAATTTCAGATTTTTGCTGAAGTTGTGACCCCGGGGCTTAGAAATTTTTTTTTTCCACAGGTTAAGTTGTCGAGGGCTGATTTCATGTCCTATGATAAAAAGCCTTCTGTTTCCACCGCCGAACCTTTCAGGGGAGAATTTACAACAGTTTAGCACCATTTTTGATTGAATTGGAGAATTTCAGATTTTTGCTGAAGTTGTGACCCCGGGGCTTAGAATTTTTTTTTTTTCACAGGTTAAGTTGTCGAGGGCTGATTTCATATCCTATGATAAAAAGCCTTCTGTTTCCACCGCCGAAACTTTCAGGGGAGAATTTGCAACAGTTTAGAACCATTTATGAGTGAATTGGAGAATTTCAGATTTTTGCTGAAATTGTGACCCCGGGGCTTAGAAATTTTTTTTTTCACAGGTTAAGTTGTCGAGGGCTGATTTCATGTCCTATGATAAAAAGCCTTCTGTTTCCACCTCCAAACCTTTCAGGGGTGTATTTGCAAAACTTTGGCACCATTTATGAGTGAATTGGAGAATTTCAGATTTTTGCTGAAGTTGTGACCCCGGGGCTTAGAAATTTTTTTTTCACAGGTTAAGTTGTCGACGGCTTATTTCATGTCCTATGATAAAAAGCCTTCTGTTTCCACCGCCGAACCTTTCAGGGGAGAATTTGCAACAGTTTAGCAGCATTTTTGAGTGAATTGGAGAATTTCAGATTTTTGCTGAAGTTGTGACCCCGGGGCTTAGAAATTTTTTTTTTCACAGGTTAAGTTGTCGAGGGCTGATTTCATGTCCTATGATAAAAAGCTGTCTGTTTCCATCGCCAAACCTTACCAGGAAGAATATGCAACAGTTTAGCACCATTTTTGAGTGAATTGGAGAATTTCAGATTTTTGCTGAAGTTGTGACCCCGGGGCTTAGAAATTTTTTTTCTTCACAGGTTAAGTTGTCGAGGGCTGATTTCATGTCCTATGATAAAAAGCCTTCTGTTTCCACTGCCAAACCTTTCAGGGGAGTATTTGCAAAACTTTGGCACCATTTTTGAGTGAATTGGAGAATTTCAGATTTTTGCTGAAGTTGTGACCCCGGGGCTTAGAAATTTTTTTTTCACAGGTTAAGTTGTCGAGGGCTGATTTCATGTCCTATGATAAAAAGCCTTCTGTTTCCACCGCCGAACCTTTCAGGGGAGAATTTGCAACAGTTTAACAGCATTTTTGAGTGAATTGGAGAATTTCAGATTTTTGCTGAAGTTGTGACCCCGGGGCTTAGAAATTTTTTTTTTCACAGGTTAAGTTGTCGAGGGCTGATTTCATGTCCTATGATAAAAAGCTGTCTGTTTCCATCGCCAAACCTTACCAGGAAGAATATGGAACAGTTTAGCACCATTTTTGAGTGAATTGGAGAATTTCAGATTTTTGCTGAAGTTGTGACCCCGGGGCTTAGAAATTTTTTTTCTTCACAGGTTAAGTTGTCGAGGGCTGATTTCATGTCCTATGATAAAAAGCCTTCTGTTTCCACCGCCAAACCTTTCCAGGAAGAATGTGCAACAGTTTAGCACCATTTTTGAGTGAATTGGACAATTTCAGATTTTTGCTGAAATTGTGACCCCGGGGCTTAGAAATTTTTTTTCCCACAGGTTAAGTTGTCGAGGGTTGATTTCTTGGCCTATGATAAAAAGCCTTCTGTTTCCACCGCCGAACCTTTCAGGGGAGAATTTACAACAGTTTAGCACCATTTTTGAGTGAATTGGAGAATTTCAGATTTTTGCTGAAGTTGTGACCCCGGGGCTTAGAATTTTTTTTTTTTCACAGGTTAAGTTGTCGAGGGCTGATTTCATATCCTATGATAAAAAGCCTTCTGTTTCCACCGCCGAAACTTTCAGGGGAGAATTTGCAACAGTTTAGCACCATTTATGAGTGAATTGGAGAATTACAGATTTTTGCTGAAATTGTGACCCCGGGGCTTAGAAATTTTTTTTTTCACAGGTTAAGTTGTCGAGGGCTGATTTCATGTCCTATGATAAAAAGCTGTCTGTTTCCATCGCCAAACCTTACCAGGAAGAATATGCAACAGTTTAGCACCATTTTTGAGTGAATTGGAGAATTTCAGATTTTTGCTGAAATTGTGACCCCGGGGCTTAGAAATTTTTTTTCCCACAGGTTAAGTTGTCGAGGGTTGATTTCTTGGCCTATGATAAAAAGCCTTCTGTTTCCACCGCCGAACCTTTCAGGGGAGAATTTACAACAGTTTAGCACCATTTTTGAGTGAATTGGAGAATTTCAGATTTTTGCTGAAGTTGTGACCCCGGGGCTTAGAATTTTTTTTTTTCACAGGTTAAGTTGTCGAGGGCTGATTTCATATCCTATGATAAAAAGCCTTCTGTTTCCACCGCCGAAACTTTCAGGGGAGAATTTGCAACAGTTTAGCACCATTTATGAGTGAATTGGAGAATTTCAGATTTTTGCTGAAGTTGTGACCCCGGGGCTTAGAAATTTTTTTTTCCACAGGTTAAGTTGTCGAGGGCTGATTTCATGTCCTATGATAAAAAGCCTTCTGTTTCCACCTCCAAACCTTTCAGGGGTGTATTTGCAAAACTTTGGCACCATTTATGAGTGAATTGGAGAATTTCAGATTTTTGCTGAAGTTGTGACCCCGGGGCTTAGAAATTTTTTTTTCACAGGTTAAGTTGTCGACGGCTTATTTCATGTCCTATGATAAAAAGCCTTCTGTTTCCACCGCCGAACCTTTCAGGGGAGAATTTGCAACAGTTTAGCAGCATATTTGAGTGAATTGGAGAATTTCAGATTTTTGCTGAAGTTGTGACCCCGGGGCTTAGAAATTTTTTTTTTCACAGGTTAAGTTGTCGAGGGCTGATTTCATGTCCTATGATAAAAAGCTGTCTGTTTCCATCGCCAAACCTTACCAGGAAGAATATGCAACAGTTTAGCACCATTTTTGAGTGAATTGGAGAATTTCAGATTTTTGCTGAAGTTGTGACCCCGGGGCTTAGAAATTTTTTTTCTTCACAGGTTAAGTTGTCGAGGGCTGATTTCATGTCCTATGATAAAAAGCCTTCTGTTTCCACTGCCAAACCTTTCAGGGGAGTATTTGCAAAACTTTGGCACCATTTTTGAGTGAATTGGAGAATTTCAGATTTTTGCTGAAGTTGTGACCCCGGGGCTTAGAAATTTTTTTTTCACAGGTTAAGTTGTCGAGGGCTGATTTCATGTCCTATGATAAAAAGCCTTCTGTTTCCACCGCCGAACCTTTCAGGGGAGAATTTGCAACAGTTTAACAGCATTTTTGAGTGAATTGGAGAATTTCAGATTTTTGCTGAAGTTGTGACCCCGGGGCTTAGAAATTTTTTTTTTCACAGGTTAAGTTGTCGAGGGCTGATTTCATGTCCTATGATAAAAAGCTGTCTGTTTCCATCGCCAAACCTTACCAGGAAGAATATGGAACAGTTTAGCACCATTTTTGAGTGAATTGGAGAATTTCAGATTTTTGCTGAAGTTGTGACCCCGGGGCTTAGAAATTTTTTTTCTTCACAGGTTAAGTTGTCGAGGGCTGATTTCATGTCCTATGATAAAAAGCCTTCTGTTTCCACCGCCAAACCTTTCCAGGAAGAATGTGCAACAGTTTAGCACCATTTTTGAGTGAATTGGACAATTTCAGATTTTTGCTGAAATTGTGACCCCGGGGCTTAGAAATTTTTTTTCCCACAGGTTAAGTTGTCGAGGGTTGATTTCTTGGCCTATGATAAAAAGCCTTCTGTTTCCACCGCCGAACCTTTCAGGGGAGAATTTACAACAGTTTAGCACCATTTTTGAGTGAATTGGAGAATTTCAGATTTTTGCTGAAGTTGTGACCCCGGGGCTTAGAATTTTTTTTTTTTCACAGGTTAAGTTGTCGAGGGCTGATTTCATATCCTATGATAAAAAGCCTTCTGTTTCCACCGCCGAAACTTTCAGGGGAGAATTTGCAACAGTTTAGCACCATTTATGAGTGAATTGGAGAATTTCAGATTTTTGCTGAAATTGTGACCCCGGGGCTTAGAAATTTTTTTTTTCACAGGTTAAGTTGTCGAGGGCTGATTTCATGTCCTATGATAAAAAGCTGTCTGTTTCCATCGCCAAACCTTACCAGGAAGAATATGCAACAGTTTAGCACCATTTTTGAGTGAATTTGAGAATTTCAGATTTTTGCTGAAATTGTGACCCCGGGGCTTAGAAATTTTTTTTCCCACAGGTTAAGTTGTCGAGGGTTGATTTCTTGGCCTATGATAAAAAGCCTTCTGTTTCCACCGCCGAACCTTTCAGGGGAGAATTTACAACAGTTTAGCACCATTTTTGAGTGAATTGGAGAATTTCAGATTTTTGCTGAAGTTGTGACCCCGGGGCTTAGAATTTTTTTTTTTTCACAGGTTAAGTTGTCGAGGGCTGATTTCATATCCTATGATAAAAAGCCTTCTGTTTCCACCGCCGAAACTTTCAGGGGAGAATTTGCAACAGTTTAGCACCATTTATGAGTGAATTGGAGAATTTCAGATTTTTGCTGAAATTGTGACCCCGGGGCTTAGAAATTTTTTTTTTCACAGGTTAAGTTGTCGAGGGCTGATTTCATGTCCTATGATAAAAAGCCTTCTGTTTCCACCGCCAAACCTTTCAGGGGAGTATTTGCAAAACTTTGGCACCATTTTTGAGTGAATTGGAGAATTTCAGATTTTTGCTGAAGTTTTGACCCCGGGGCTTAGAAATTTTTTTTTTCACAGGTTAAGTTGTCGAGGGCTGATTTCATGTCCTATGATAAAAAGCCTTCTGTTTCCACCTCCAAACCTTTCAGGGGAGTATTTGCAAAACTTTGGCACCATTTTTGAGTGAATTGGAGAATTTCAGATTTTTGCTGAAGTTGTGACCCCGGGGCTAAGAAACTGTTTTTTTCACAGGTTAAGTTGTCGAGGGCTGATTTCATGCCCTATGATAAAAAGCCGTCTGTTTCCACCGCCAAACCTTTCCAGGAAGAATGTGCAACAGTTTAGCACCATTTTTGAGTGAATTGGAGAATTTCAGATTTTTGCTGAAGTTGTGACCCTGGGGCTTAGAATTTTTTTTTTTCCCACAGGTTAAGTTGTCGAGGGCTGATTTCATGTCCTATGATAAAAAGCCTTCTGTTTCCACTGCCAAACCTTTCAGGGGAGTATTTGCAAAACTTTGGCACCATTTTTGAGTGAATTGGAGAATTTCAGATTTTTGCTGAAGTTGTGACCCCGGGGCTTAGAAATTTTTTTTTTCACAGGTTAAGTTGTCGAGGGTTGATTTCTTGGCCTATGATAAAAAGCCTTCTGTTTCCACCGCCGAACCTTTCAGGGGTGAATTTACAACAGTTTAGCACCATTTTTGAGTGAATTGGAGAATTTCAGATTTTTGCTGAAGTTGTGACCCCGGGGCTTAGAAATTTTTTTTTCCACAGGTTAAGTTGTCGAGGGCTGATTTCATGTCCTATGATAAAAAGCCTTCTGTTTCCACCTCCAAACCTTTCAGGGGAGTATTTGCAAAACTTTGGCACCATTTTTGAGTGAATTGGAGAATTTCAGATTTTTGCTGAAGTTGTGACCCCGGGGCTTAGAAATTTTTTTTTTCACAGGTTAAGTTGTCGACGGCTTATTTCATGTCCTATGATAAAAAGCCTTCTGTTTCCACCGCCGAACCTTTCAGGGGAGAATTTGCAACAGTTTAGCAGCATTTTTGAGTGAATTGGAGAATTTCAGATTTTTGCTGAAGTTGTGACCCCGGGGCTTAGAAATTTTTTTTTTCACAGGTTAAGTTGTCGAGGGCTGATTTCATGTCCTATGATAAAAAGCTGTCTGTTTCCATCGCCAAACCTTACCAGGAAGAATATGCAACAGTTTAGCACCATTTTTGAGTGAATTGGAGAATTTCAGATTTTTGCTGAAGTTGTGACCCCGGGGCTTAGAAATTTTTTTTCTTCACAGGTTAAGTTGTCGAGGGCTGATTTCATGTCCTATGATAAAAAGCCTTCTGTTTCCACCGCCAAACCTTTCCAGGAAGAATGTGCAACAGTTTAGCACCATTTTTGAGTGACTTGGACAATTTCAGATTTTTGCTGAAATTGTGACCCCGGGGCTTAGAAATTTTTTTCCCCACAGGTTAAGTTGTCGAGGGTTGATTTCTTGGCCTATGATAAAAAGCCTTCTGTTTCCACCGCCGAACCTTTCAGGGGAGAATTTACAACAGTTTAGCACCATTTTTGAGTGAATTGGAGAATTTCAGATTTTTGCTGAAGTTGTGACCCCGGGGCTTAGAATTTTTTTTTTTCACAGTTTAAGTTGTCGAGGGCTGATTTCATATCCTATGATAAAAAGCCTTCTGTTTCCACCGCCGAAACTTTCAGGGGAGAATTTGCAACAGTTTAGCACCATTTATGAGTGAATTGGAGAATTTCAGATTTTTGCTGAAATTGTGACCCCGGGGCTTAGAAATTTTTTTTTTCACAGGTTAAGTTGTCGAGGGCTGATTTCATGTCCTATGATAAAAAGCCTTCTGTTTCCACCGCCAAACCTTTCAGGGGAGTATTTGCAAAACTTTGGCACCATTTTTGAGTGAATTGGAGAATTTCAGATTTTTGCTGAAGTTTTGACCCCGGGGCTTAGAAATTTTTTTTTTCACAGGTTAAGTTGTCGAGGGCTGATTTCATGTCCTATGATAAAAAGCCTTCTGTTTCCACCTCCAAACCTTTCAGGGGAGTATTTGCAAAACTTTGGCACCATTTTTGAGTGAATTGGAGAATTTCAGATTTTTGCTGAAGTTGTGACCCCGGGGCTTAGAAACTGTTTTTTTCACAGGTTAAGTTGTCGAGGGCTGATTTCATGCCCTATGATAAAAAGCCGTCTGTTTCCACCGCCAAACCTTTCCAGGAAGAATGTGCAACAGTTTAGCACCATTTTTGAGTGAATTGGAGAATTTCAGATTTTTGCTGAAGTTGTGACCCCGGGGCTTAGAAATTTTTTTTTTCCCCACAGGTTAAGTTGTCGAGGGCTGATTTCATGTCCTATGATAAAAAGCCTTCTGTTTCCACTGCCAAACCTTTCAGGGGAGTATTTGCAAAACTTTGGCACCATTTTTGAGTGAATTGGAGAATTTCAGATTTTTGCTGAAGTTGTGACCCCGGGGCTTAGAAATTTTTTTTTTCACAGGTTAAGTTGTCGAGGGTTGATTTCTTGGCCTATGATAAAAAGCCTTCTGTTTCCACCGCCGAACCTTTCAGGGGTGAATTTACAACAGTTTAGCACCATTTTTGAGTGAATTGGAGAATTTCAGATTTTTGCTGAAGTTGTGACCCCGGGGCTTAGAAATTTTTTTTTCCACAGGTTAAGTTGTCGAGGGCTGATTTCATGTCCTATGATAAAAAGCCTTCTGTTTCCACCTCCAAACCTTTCAGGGGAGTATTTGCAAAACTTTGGCACCATTTTTGAGTGAATTGGAGAATTTCAGATTTTTGCTGAAGTTGTGACCCCGGGGCTTAGAAATTTTTTTTTTCACAGGTTAAGTTGTCGAGGGCTGATTTCATGTCCTATGATAAAAAGCCTTCTGTTTCCACCGCCGAACCTTTCAGGGGAGAATTTGCAACAGTTTAGCAGCATTTTTGAGTGAATTGGAGAATTTCAGATTTTTGCTGAAGTTGTGACCCCGGGGCTTAGAAATTTTTTTTTTTCACAGGTTAAGTTGTCGAGGGCTGATTTCATGTCCTATGATAAAAAGCTGTCTGTTTCCACCGCCAAACCTTTCCAGGAAGAATATGCAACAGTTTAGCACCATTTTTGAGTGAATTGGAGAATTTCAGATTTTTGCTGAAGTTGTGACCCCGGGGCTTAGAAATTTTTTTTCTTCACAGGTTAAGTTGTCGAGGGCTAATTTCATGTCCTATGATAAAAAGCCGTCTGTTTCCACCGCCAAACCTTTCCAGGAAGAATGTGCAACAGTTTAGCACCATTTTTGAGTGAATTGGAGAATTTCAGATTTTTGCTGAAGTTGTGACCCCGGGGCTTAGAAATTTTTTTTCTTCACAGGTTAAGTTGTCGAGGGCTAATTTCATGTCCTATGATAAAAAGCCGTCTGTTTCCACCGCCAAACCTTTCCAGGAAGAATGTGCAACAGTTTAGCACCATTTTTGAGTGAATTGGAGAATTTCAGATTTTTGCTGAAGTTGTGACCCCGGGGCTTAGAAATTTTTTTTCTTCACAGGTTAAGTTGTCGAGGGCTGATTTCATGTCCTATGATAAAAAGCCGTCTGTTTCCACCGCCAAACCTTTCCAGGAAGAATGTGCAACAGTTTAGCACCATTTTTGAGTGAATTGGAGAATTTCAGATTTTTGCTGAAGTTTTGACCCCGGGGCTTAGAAATTTTTTTTTTCACAGGTTAAGTTGTCGAGGGCTGATTTCATGTCCTATGATAAAAAGCCTTCTGTTTCCACCTCCAAACCTTTCAGGGGAGTATTTGCAAAACTTTGGCACCATTTTTGAGTGAATTGGAGAATTTCAGATTTTTGCTGAAGTTGTGACCCCGGGGCTTAGAAACTGTTTTTTTCACAGGTTAAGTTGTCGAGGGCCGATTTCATGCCCTATGATAAAAAGCCGTCTGTTTCCACCGCCAAACCTTTCCAGGAAGAATGTGCAACAGTTTAGCACCATTTTTGAGTGAATTGGAGAATTTCAGATTTTTGCTGAAGTTGTGACCCCGGGGCTTAGAATTTTTTTTTTCCCCACAGGTTAAGTTGTCGAGGGCTGATTTCATGTCCTATGATAAAAAGCCTTCTGTTTCCACTGCCAAACCTTTCAGGGGAGTATTTGCAAAACTTTGGCACCATTTTTGAGTGAATTGGAGAATTTCAGATTTTTGCTGAAGTTGTGACCCCGGGGCTTAGAAATTTTTTTTTTCACAGGTTAAGTTGTCGAGGGTTGATTTCTTGGCCTATGATAAAAAGCCTTCTGTTTCCACCGCCGAACCTTTCAGGGGTGAATTTACAACAGTTTAGCACCATTTTTGAGTGAATTGGAGAATTTCAGATTTTTGCTGAAGTTGTGACCCCGGGGCTTAGAAATTTTTTTTTCCACAGGTTAAGTTGTCGAGGGCTGATTTCATGTCCTATGATAAAAAGCCTTCTGTTTCCACCTCCAAACCTTTCAGGGGAGTATTTGCAAAACTTTGGCACCATTTTTGAGTGAATTGGAGAATTTCAGATTTTTGCTGAAGTTGTGACCCCGGGGCTTAGAAATTTTTTTTTTCACAGGTTAAGTTGTCGAGGGCTGATTTCATGTCCTATGATAAAAAGCCTTCTGTTTCCACCGCCGAACCTTTCAGGGGAGAATTTGCAACAGTTTAGCAGCATTTTTGAGTGAATTGGAGAATTTCAGATTTTTGCTGAAGTTGTGACCCCGGGGCTTAGAAATTTTTTTTTTTCACAGGTTAAGTTGTCGAGGGCTGATTTCATGTCCTATGATAAAAAGCTGTCTGTTTCCACCGCCAAACCTTTCCAGGAAGAATATGCAACAGTTTAGCACCATTTTTGAGTGAATTGGAGAATTTCAGATTTTTGCTGAAGTTGTGACCCCGGGGCTTAGAAATTTTTTTTCTTCACAGGTTAAGTTGTCGAGGGCTAATTTCATGTCCTATGATAAAAAGCCGTCTGTTTCCACCGCCAAACCTTTCCAGGAAGAATGTGCAACAGTTTAGCACCATTTTTGAGTGAATTGGAGAATTTCAGATTTTTGCTGAAGTTGTGACCCCGGGGCTTAGAAATTTTTTTTCTTCACAGGTTAAGTTGTCGAGGGCTGATTTCATGTCCTATGATAAAAAGCCGTCTGTTTCCACCGCCAAACCTTTCCAGGAAGAATGTGCAACAGTTTAGCACCATTTTTGATTGAATTGGACAATTTCAGATTTTTGCTGAAATTGTGACCCCGGGGCTTAGAAATTTTTTTTTCCACAGGTTAAGTTGTCGAGGGTTGATTTCTTGGCCTATGATAAAAAGCCTTCTGTTTCCACCGCCGAACCTTTCAGGGGAGAATTTACAACAGTTTAGCACCATTTTTGAGTGAATTGGAGAATTTCAGATTTTTGCTGAAGTTGTGACCCCGGGGCTTAGAATTTTTTTTTTTTCACAGGTTAAGTTGTCGAGGGCTGATTTCATATCCTATGATAAAAAGCCTTCTGTTTCCACCGCCGAAACTTTCAGGGGAGAATTTGCAACAGTTTAGCACCATTTATGAGTGAATTGGAGAATTTCAGATTTTTGCTGAAATTGTGACCCCGGGGCTTAGAAATTTTTTTTTTCACAGGTTAAGTTGTCGAGGGCTGATTTCATGTCCTATGATAAAAAGCCTTCTGTTTCCACCGCCAAACCTTTCAGGGGAGTATTTGCAAAACTTTGGCACCATTTTTGAGTGAATTGGAGAATTTCAGATTTTTGCTGAAATTGTGACCCCGGGGCTTAGAAATTTTTTTTTTCACAGGTTAAGTTGTCGAGGGCTGATTTCATGTCCTATGATAAAAAGCCTTCTGTTTCCACCTCCAAACCTTTCAGGGGAGTATTTGCAAAACTTTGGCACCATTTTTGAGTGAATTGGAGAATTTCAGATTTTTGCTGAAGTTGTGACCCCGGGGCTTAGAAACTGTTTTTTTCACAGGTTAAGTTGTCAAGGGCTGATTTCATGCCCTATGATAAAAAGCCGTCTGTTTCCACCGCCAAACCTTTCCAGGAAGAATGTGCAACAGTTTAGCACCATTTTTGAGTGAATTGGAGAATTTCAGATTTTTGCTGAAGTTGTGACCCCGGGGCTTAGAAATTTTTTTTTTCCCACAGGTTAAGTTGTCGAGGGCTGATTTCATGTCCTATGATAAAAAGCCTTCTGTTTCCACTGCCAAACCTTTCAGGGGAGTATTTGCAAAACTTTGGCACCATTTTTGAGTGAATTGGAGAATTTCAGATTTTTGCTGAAGTTGTGACCCCGGGGCTTAGAATTTTTTTTTTTCACAGGTTAAGTTGTCGAGGGTTGATTTCTTGGCCTATGATAAAAAGCCTTCTGTTTCCACCGCCGAACCTTTCAGGGGTGAATTTACAACAGTTTAGCACCATTTTTGAGTGAATTGGAGAATTTCAGATTTTTGCTGAAGTTGTGACCCCGGGGCTTAGAATTTTTTTTTTCCACAGGTTAAGTTGTCGAGGGCTGATTTCATGTCCTATGATAAAAAGCCTTCTGTTTCCACCTCCAAACCTTTCAGGGGAGTATTTGCAAAACTTTGGCACCATTTTTGAGTGAATTGGAGAATTTCAGATTTTTGCTGAAGTTGTGACCCCGGGGCTTAGAAATTTTTTTTTTCACAGGTTAAGTTGTCGAGGGCTGATTTCATGTCCTATGATAAAAAGCCTTCTGTTTCCACCGCCGAACCTTTCAGGGGAGAATTTGCAACAGTTTAGCAGCATTTTTGAGTGAATTGGAGAATTTCAGATTTTTGCTGAAGTTGTGACCCCGGGGCTTAGAAATTTTTTTTTTCACAGGTTAAGTTGTCGAGGGCTGATTTCATGTCCTATGATAAAAAGCTGTCTGTTTCCACCGCCAAACCTTTCCAGGAAGAATATGCAACAGTTTAGCACCATTTTTGATTGAATTGGACAATTTCAGATTTTTGCTGAAATTGTGACCCCGGGGCTTAGAAATTTTTTTTTCCACAGGTTAAGTTGTCGAGGGTTGATTTCTTGGCCTATGATAAAAAGCCTTCTGTTTCCACCGCCGAACCTTTCAGGGGAGAATTTACAACAGTTTAGCACCATTTTTGAGTGAATTGGAGAATTTCAGATTTTTGCTGAAGTTGTGACCCCGGGGCTTAGAATTTTTTTTTTTTCACAGGTTAAGTTGTCGAGGGCTGATTTCATATCCTATGATAAAAAGCCTTCTGTTTCCACCGCCGAAACTTTCAGGGGAGAATTTGCAACAGTTTAGCACCATTTATGAGTGAATTGGAGAATTTCAGATTTTTGCTGAAATTGTGACCCCGGGGCTTAGAAATTTTTTTTTTCACAGGTTAAGTTGTCGAGGGCTGATTTCATGTCCTATGATAAAAAGCCTTCTGTTTCCACCGCCAAACCTTTCAGGGGAGTATTTGCAAAACTTTGGCACCATTTTTGAGTGAATTGGAGAATCTCAGATTTTTGCTGAAGTTTTGACGCCGGGGCTTAGAAATTTTTTTTTTCACAGGTTAAGTTGTCGAGGGCTGATTTCATGTCCTATGATAAAAAGCCTTCTGTTTCCACCTCCAAACCTTTCAGGGGAGTATTTGCAAAACTTTGGCACCATTTTTGAGTGAATTGGAGAATTTCAGATTTTTGCTGAAGTTGTGACCCCGGGGCTTAGAAACTGTTTTTTTCACAGGTTAAGTTGTCGAGGGCTGATTTCATGCCCTATGATAAAAAGCCGTATGTTTCCACCGCCGAACCTTTCAGGGGAGAATTTGCAACAGTTTAGCAGCATTTTTGAGTGAATTGGAGAATTTCAGATTTTTGCTGAAGTTGTGACCCCGGGGCTTAGAAATTTTTTTTTTCCCACAGGTTAAGTTGTCGAGGGCTGATTTCATGTCCTATGATAAAAAGCCTTCTGTTTCCACTGCCAAACCTTTCAGGGGAGTATTTGCAAAACTTTGGCACCATTTTTGAGTGAATTGGAGAATTTCAGATTTTTGCTGAAGTTGTGACCCCGGGGCTTAGAATTTTTTTTTTTCACAGGTTAAGTTGTCGAGGGTTGATTTCTTGGCCTATGATAAAAAGCCTTCTGTTTCCACCTCCAAACCTTTCAGGGGAGTATTTGCAAAACTTTGGCACCATTTTTGAGTGAATTGGAGAATTTCAGATTTTTGCTGAAGTTGTGACCCCGGGGCTTAGAAATTTTTTTTTTCACAGGTTAAGTTGTCGAGGGTTGATTTCTTGGCCTATGATAAAAAGCCTTCTGTTTCCACCGCCGAACCTTTCAGGGGTGAATTTACAACAGTTTAGCACCATTTTTGAGTGAATTGGAGAATTTCAGATTTTTGCTGAAGTTGTGACCCCGGGGCTTAGAATTTTTTTTTTCCACAGGTTAAGTTGTCGAGGGCTGATTTCATGTCCTATGATAAAAAGCCTTCTGTTTCCACCTCCAAACCTTTCAGGGGAGTATTTGCAAAACTTTGGCACCATTTTTGAGTGAATTGGAGAATTTCAGATTTTTGCTGAAGTTGTGACCCCGGGGCTTAGAAATTTTTTTTTTCACAGGTTAAGTTGTCGAGGGCTGATTTCATGTCCTATGATAAAAAGCCTTCTGTTTCCACCGCCGAACCTTTCAGGGGAGAATTTGCAACAGTTTAGCAGCATTTTTGAGTGAATTGGAGAATTTCAGATTTTTGCTGAAGTTGTGACCCCGGGGCTTAGAAATTTTTTTTTTCACAGGTTAAGTTGTCGAGGGCTGATTTCATGTCCTATGATAAAAAGCTGTCTGTTTCCACCGCCAAACCTTTCCAGGAAGAATATGCAACAGTTTAGCACCATTTTTGAGTGAATTGGAGAATTTCAGATTTTTGCTGAAGTTGTGACCCCGGGGCTTAGAAATTTTTTTTCTTCACAGGTTAAGTTGTCGAGGGCTGATTTCATGTCCTATGATAAAAAGCCGTCTGTTTCCACTGCCAAACCTTTCCAGGAAGAATGTGCAACAGTTTAGCACCATTTTTGAGTGAATTGGACAATTTCAGATTTTTGCTGAAATTGTGACCCCGGGGCTTAGAAATTTTTTTTTCCACATGTTAAGTTGTCGAGGGTTGATTTCTTGGCCTATGATAAAAAGCCTTCTGTTTCCACCGCCGAACCTTTCAGGGGAGAATTTACAACAGTTTAGCACCATTTTTGAGTGAATTGGAGAATTTCAGATTTTTGCTGAAATTGTGACCCCGGGGCTTAGAAATTTTTTTTTCCACAGGTTAAGTTGTCGAGGGCTGATTTCATGTCCTATGATAAAAAGCCTTCTGTTTCCACCGCCAAACCTTTCAGGGGAGTATTTGCAAAACTTTGGCACCATTTTTGAGTGAATTGGAGAATTTCAGATTTTTGCTGAAGTTGTGACCCCCGGGGCTTAGAAATTTTTTTTTTCACAGGTTAAGTTGTCGAGGGCTGATTTCATGTCCTATGATAAAAAGCCTTCTGTTTCCACCGCCAAACCTTTCAGGGGAGTATTTGCAAAACTTTGGCACCATTTTTGAGTGAATTGGAGAATTTCAGATTTTTGCTGAAGTTTTGACCCCGGGGCTTAGAATTTTTTTTTTCCACAGGTTAAGTTGTCGAGGGCTGATTTCATGCCCTATGAAAAAAAGCCGTCTGTTTCCACCGCCAAACCTTTCCAGGAAGAATGTGCAACAGTTTAGCACCATTTTTGAGTGAATTGGAGAATTTCAGATTTTTGCTGAAGTTGTGACCCCGGGGCTTAGAAATTTTTTTTTCCCCACAGGTTAAGTTGTCGAGGGCTGATTTCATGTCCTATGATAAAAAGCCTTCTGTTTCCACTGCCAAACCTTTCAGGGGAGTATTTGCAAAACTTTGGCACCATTTTTGAGTGAATTGGAGAATTTCAGATTTTTGCTGAAGTTGTGACCCCGGGGCTTAGAATTTTTTTTTTCACAGGTTAAGTTGTCGAGGGTTGATTTCTTGGCCTATGATAAAAAGCCTTCTGTTTCCACCGCCGAACCTTTCAGGGGTGAATTTACAACAGTTTAGAACCATTTTTGAGTGAATTGGAGAATTTCAGATTTTTGCTGAAGTTGTGACCCCGGGGCTTAGAAATTTTTTTTTCCACAGGTTAAGTTGTCGAGGGCTGATTTCATGTCCTATGATAAAAAGCCTTCTGTTTCCACCTCCAAACCTTTCAGGGGAGTATTTGCAAAACTTTGGCACCATTTTTGAGTGAATTGGAGAATTTCAGATTTTTGCTGAAGTTGTGACCCCGGGCCTTAGAATTTTTTTTCCCCACAGGTTAAGTTGTCGAGGGCTGATTTCATGTCCTATGATAAAAAGCCTTCTGTTTCCACCGCCGAACCTTTCAGGGGAGAATTTGCAACAGTTTAGCACCATTTTTGAGTGAATTGGAGAATTTCAGATTTTTGCTGAAGTTGTGACCCCGGGGCTTAGAAATTTTTTTTCTTCACAGGTTAAGTTGTCGAGGGCTGATTTCATGTCCTATGATAAAAAGCCTTCTGTTTCCACTGCCAAACCTTTCAGGGGAGTATTTGCACAACTTTGGCACCATTTTTGAGTGAATTGGAGAATTTCAGATTTTTGCTGAAGTTGTGACCCCGGGGCTTAGAAATTTTTTTTTTCACAGGTTAAGTTGTCGAGGGTTGATTTCTTGGCCTATGATAAAAAGCCTTCTGTTTCCACCGCCGAACCTTTCAGGGGTGAATTTACAACAGTTTAGCACCATTTTTGAGTGAATTGGAGAATTTCAGATTTTTGCTGAAGTTGTGACCCCGGGGCTTAGAAATTTTTTTTTCCACAGGTTAAGTTGTCGAGGGCTGATTTCATGTCCTATGATAAAAAGCCTTCTGTTTCCACCTCCAAACCTTTCAGGGGAGTATTTGCAAAACTTTGGCACCATTTTTGAGTGAATTGGAGAATTTCAGATTTTTGCTGAAGTTGTGACCCCGGGGCTTAGAAATTTTTTTTTTCACAGGTTAAGTTGTCGAGGGCTGATTTCATGTCCTATGATAAAAAGCCTTCTGTTTCCACCGCCGAACCTTTCAGGGGAGAATTTGCAACAGTTTAGCAGCATTTTTGAGTGAATTGGAGAATTTCAGATTTTTGCTGAAGTTGTGACCCCGGGGCTTAGAAATTTTTTTTTTTCACAGGTTAAGTTGTCGAGGGCTGATTTCATGTCCTATGATAAAAAGCTGTCTGTTTCCACCGCCAAACCTTTCCAGGAAGAATATGCAACAGTTTAGCACCATTTTTGAGTGAATTGGAGAATTTCAGATTTTTGCTGAAGTTGTGACCCCGGGGCTTAGAAATTTTTTTTCTTCACAGGTTAAGTTGTCGAGGGCTGATTTCATGTCCTATGATAAAAAGCCGTCTGTTTCCACCGCCAAACCTTTCCAGGAAGAATGTGCAACAGTTTAGCACCATTTTTGAGTGAATTGGAGAATTTCAGATTTTTGCTGAAGTTGTGACCCCGGGGCTTAGAAATTTTTTTTCTTCACAGGTTAAGTTGTCGAGGGCTGATTTCATGTCCTATGATAAAAAGCCGTCTGTTTCCACCGCCAAACCTTTCCAGGAAGAATGTGCAACAGTTTAGCACCATTTTTGATTGAATTGGACAATTTCAGATTTTTGCTGAAATTGTGACCCCGGGGCTTAGAAATTTTTTTTTCCACAGGTTAAGTTGTCGAGGGTTGATTTCTTGGCCTATGATAAAAAGCCTTCTGTTTCCACCGCCGAACCTTTCAGGGGAGAATTTACAACAGTTTAGCACCATTTTTGAGTGAATTGGAGAATTTCAGATTTTTGCTGAAGTTGTGACCCCGGGGCTTAGAATTTTTTTTTTTTCACAGGTTAAGTTGTCGAGGGCTGATTTCATATCCTATGATAAAAAGCCTTCTGTTTCCACCGCCGAAACTTTCAGGGGAGAATTTGCAACAGTTTAGCACCATTTATGAGTGAATTGGAGAATTTCAGATTTTTGCTGAAATTGTGACCCCGGGGCTTAGAAATTTTTTTTTTCACAGGTTAAGTTGTCGAGGGCTGATTTCATGTCCTATGATAAAAAGCCTTCTGTTTCCACCGCCAAACCTTTCAGGGGAGTATTTGCAAAACTTTGGCACCATTTTTGAGTGAATTGGAGAATTTCAGATTTTTGCTGAAATTGTGACCCCGGGGCTTAGAAATTTTTTTTTTCACAGGTTAAGTTGTCGAGGGCTGATTTCATGTCCTATGATAAAAAGCCTTCTGTTTCCACCTCCAAACCTTTCAGGGGAGTATTTGCAAAACTTTGGCACCATTTTTGAGTGAATTGGAGAATTTCAGATTTTTGCTGAAGTTGTGACCCCGGGGCTTAGAAACTGTTTTTTTCACAGGTTAAGTTGTCGAGGGCTGATTTCATGCCCTATGATAAAAAGCCGTCTGTTTCCACCGCCAAACCTTTCCAGGAAGAATGTGCAACAGTTTAGCACCATTTTTGAGTGAATTGGAGAATTTCAGATTTTTGCTGAAGTTGTGACCCCGGGGCTTAGAAATTTTTTTTTTCCCACAGGTTAAGTTGTCGAGGGCTGATTTCATGTCCTATGATAAAAAGCCTTCTGTTTCCACTGCCAAACCTTTCAGGGGAGTATTTGCAAAACTTTGGCACCATTTTTGAGTGAATTGGAGAATTTCAGATTTTTGCTGAAGTTGTGACCCCGGGGCTTAGAATTTTTTTTTTTCACAGGTTAAGTTGTCGAGGGTTGATTTCTTGGCCTATGATAAAAAGCCTTCTGTTTCCACCGCCGAACCTTTCAGGGGTGAATTTACAACAGTTTAGCACCATTTTTGAGTGAATTGGAGAATTTCAGATTTTTGCTGAAGTTGTGACCCCGGGGCTTAGAATTTTTTTTTCCACAGGTTAAGTTGTCGAGGGCTGATTTCATGTCCTATGATAAAAAGCCTTCTGTTTCCACCTCCAAACCTTTCAGGGGAGTATTTGCAAAACTTTGGCACCATTTTTGAGTGAATTGGAGAATTTCAGATTTTGGCTGAAGTTGTGACCCCGGGGCTTAGAAATTTTTTTTTTCACAGGTTAAGTTGTCGAGGGCTGATTTCATGTCCTATGATAAAAAGCCTTCTGTTTCCACCGCCGAACCTTTCAGGGGAGAATTTGCAACAGTTTAGCAGCATTTTTGAGTGAATTGGAGAATTTCAGATTTTTGCTGAAGTTGTGACCCCGGGGCTTAGAAATTTTTTTTTTCACAGGTTAAGTTGTCGAGGGCTGATTTCATGTCCTATGATAAAAAGCTGTCTGTTTCCACCGCCAAACCTTTCCAGGAAGAATATGCAACAGTTTAGCACCATTTTTGATTGAATTGGACAATTTCAGATTTTTGCTGAAATTGTGACCCCGGGGCTTAGAAATTTTTTTTTCCACAGGTTAAGTTGTCGAGGGTTGATTTCTTGGCCTATGATAAAAAGCCTTCTGTTTCCACCGCCGAACCTTTCAGGGGAGAATTTACAACAGTTTAGCACCATTTTTGAGTGAATTGGAGAATTTCAGATTTTTGCTGAAGTTGTGACCCCGGGGCTTAGAATTTTTTTTTTTTCACAGGTTAAGTTGTCGAGGGCTGATTTCATATCCTATGATAAAAAGCCTTCTGTTTCCACCGCCGAAACTTTCAGGGGAGAATTTGCAACAGTTTAGCACCATTTATGAGTGAATTGGAGAATTTCAGATTTTTGCTGAAATTGTGACCCCGGGGCTTAGAAATTTTTTTTTTCACAGGTTAAGTTGTCGAGGGCTGATTTCATGTCCTATGATAAAAAGCCTTCTGTTTCCACCGCCAAACCTTTCAGGGGAGTATTTGCAAAACTTTGGCACCATTTTTGAGTGAATTGGAGAATCTCAGATTTTTGCTGAAGTTTTGACCCCGGGGCTTAGAAATTTTTTTTTTCACAGGTTAAGTTGTCGAGGGCTGATTTCATGTCCTATGATAAAAAGCCTTCTGTTTCCACCGCCAAACCTTTCAGGGGAGTATTTGCAAAACTTTGGCACCATTTTTGAGTGAATTGGAGAATTTCAGATTTTTGCTGAAGTTGTGACCCCGGGGCTTAGAAACTGTTTTTTTCACAGGTTAAGTTGTCGAGGGCTGATTTCATGCCCTATGATAAAAAGCCGTATGTTTCCACCGCCAAACCTTTCCAGGAAGAATGTGCAACAGTTTAGCACCATTTTTGAGTGAATTGGAGAATTTCAGATTTTTGCTGAAGTTGTGACCCCGGGGCTTAGAAATTTTTTTTTTCCCACAGGTTAAGTTGTCGAGGGCTGATTTCATGTCCTATGATAAAAAGCCTTCTGTTTCCACTGCCAAACCTTTCAGGGGAGTATTTGCAAAACTTTGGCACCATTTTTGAGTGAATTGGAGAATTTCAGATTTTTGCTGAAGTTGTGACCCCGGGGCTTAGAATTTTTTTTTTTCACAGGTTAAGTTGTCGAGGGTTGATTTCTTGGCCTATGATAAAAAGCCTTCTGTTTCCACCGCCGAACCTTTCAGGGGTGAATTTACAACAGTTTAGCACCATTTTTGAGTGAATTGGAGAATTTCAGATTTTTGCTGAAGTTGTGACCCCGGGGCTTAGAATTTTTTTTTTCCACAGGTTAAGTTGTCGAGGGCTGATTTCATGTCCTATGATAAAAAGCCTTCTGTTTCCACCTCCAAACCTTTCAGGGGAGTATTTGCAAAACTTTGGCACCATTTTTGAGTGAATTGGAGAATTTCAGATTTTTGCTGAAGTTGTGACCCCGGGGCTTAGAAATTTTTTTTTTCACAGGTTAAGTTGTCGAGGGCTGATTTCATGTCCTATGATAAAAAGCCTTCTGTTTCCACCGCCGAACCTTTCAGGGGAGAATTTGCAACAGTTTAGCAGCATTTTTGAGTGAATTGGAGAATTTCAGATTTTTGCTGAAGTTGTGACCCCGGGGCTTAGAAATTTTTTTTTTCACAGGTTAAGTTGTCGAGGGCTGATTTCATGTCCTATGATAAAAAGCTGTCTGTTTCCACCGCCAAACCTTTCCAGGAAGAATATGCAACAGTTTAGCACCATTTTTGAGTGAATTGGAGAATTTCAGATTTTTGCTGAAGTTGTGACCCCGGGGCTTAGAAATTTTTTTTCTTCACAGGTTAAGTTGTCGAGGGCTGATTTCATGTACTATGATAAAAAGCCGTCTGTTTCCACTGCCAAACCTTTCCAGGAAGAATGTGCAACAGTTTAGCACCATTTTTGAGTGAATTGGACAATTTCAGATTTTTGCTGAAATTGTGACCCCGGGGCTTAGAAATTTTTTTTTCCACAGGTTAAGTTGTCGAGGGTTGATTTCTTGGCCTATGATAAAAAGCCTTCTGTTTCCACCGCCGAACCTTTCAGGGGAGAATTTACAACAGTTTAGCACCATTTTTGAGTGAATTGGAGAATTTCAGATTTTTGCTGAAATTGTGACCCCGGGGCTTAGAAATTTTTTTTTCCACAGGTTAAGTTGTCGAGGGCTGATTTCATGTCCTATGATAAAAAGCCTTCTGTTTCCACCGCCAAACCTTTCAGGGGAGTATTTGCAAAACTTTGGCACCATTTTTGAGTGAATTGGAGAATTTCAGATTTTTGCTGAAGTTGTGACCCCCGGGGCTTAGAAATTTTTTTTTTCACAGGTTAAGTTGTCGAGGGCTGATTTCATGTCCTATGATAAAAAGCCTTCTGTTTCCACCGCCAAACCTTTCAGGGGAGTATTTGCAAAACTTTGGCACCATTTTTGAGTGAATTGGAGAATTTCAGATTTTTGCTGAAGTTTTGACCCCGGGGCTTAGAATTTTTTTTTTCCCACAGGTTAAGTTGTCGAGGGCTGATTTCATGCCCTATGAAAAAAAGCCGTCTGTTTCCACCGCCAAACCTTTCCAGGAAGAATGTGCAACAGTTTAGCACCATTTTTGAGTGAATTGGAGAATTTCAGATTTTTGCTGAAGTTGTGACCCCGGGGCTTAGAAATTTTTTTTTCCCCACAGGTTAAGTTGTCGAGGGCTGATTTCATGTCCTATGATAAAAAGCCTTCTGTTTCCACTGCCAAACCTTTCAGGGGAGTATTTGCAAAACTTTGGCACCATTTTTGAGTGAATTGGAGAATTTCAGATTTTTGCTGAAGTTGTGACCCCGGGGCTTAGAATTTTTTTTTTCACAGGTTAAGTTGTCGAGGGTTGATTTCTTGGCCTATGATAAAAAGCCTTCTGTTTCCACCGCCGAACCTTTCAGGGGTGAATTTACAACAGTTTAGAACCATTTTTGAGTGAATTGGAGAATTTCAGATTTTTGCTGAAGTTGTGACCCCGGGGCTTAGAAATTTTTTTTTCCACAGGTTAAGTTGTCGAGGGCTGATTTCATGTCCTATGATAAAAAGCCTTCTGTTTCCACCTCCAAACCTTTCAGGGGAGTATTTGCAAAACTTTGGCACCATTTTTGAGTGAATTGGAGAATTTCAGATTTTTGCTGAAGTTGTGACCCCGGGCCTTAGAATTTTTTTTTCCCACAGGTTAAGTTGTCGAGGGCTGATTTCATGTCCTATGATAAAAAGCCTTCTGTTTCCACCGCCGAACCTTTCAGGGGAGAATTTGCAACAGTTTAGCACCATTTTTGAGTGAATTGGAGAATTTCAGATTTTTGCTGAAGTTGTGACCCCGGGGCTTAGAAATTTTTTTTCTTCACAGGTTAAGTTGTCGAGGGCTGATTTCATGTCCTATGATAAAAAGCCTTCTGTTTCCACTGCCAAACCTTTCAGGGGAGTATTTGCAAAACTTTGGCACCATTTTTGAGTGAATTGGAGAATTTCAGATTTTTGCTGAAGTTGTGACCCCGGGGCTTAGAATTTTTTTTTTTCACAGGTTAAGTTGTCGAGGGTTGATTTCTTGGCCTATGATAAAAAGCCTTCTGTTTCCACCGCCGAACCTTTCAGGGGTGAATTTACAACAGTTTAGCACCATTTTTGAGTGAATTGGAGAATTTCAGATTTTTGCTGAAGTTGTGACCCCGGGGCTTAGAATTTTTTTTTTCCACAGGTTAAGTTGTCGAGGGCTGATTTCATGTCCTATGATAAAAAGCCTTCTGTTTCCACCTCCAAACCTTTCAGGGGAGTATTTGCAAAACTTTGGCACCATTTTTGAGTGAATTGGAGAATTTCAGATTTTTGCTGAAGTTGTGACCCCGGGGCTTAGAAATTTTTTTTTTCACAAGTTAAGTTGTCGAGGGCTGATTTCATGTCCTATGATAAAAAGCCTTCTGTTTCCACCGCCGAACCTTTCAGGGGAGAATTTGCAACAGTTTAGCAGCATTTTTGAGTGAATTGGAGAATTTCAGATTTTTGCTGAAGTTGTGACCCCGGGGCTTAGAAATTTTTTTTTTCACAGGTTAAGTTGTCGAGGGCTGATTTCATGTCCTATGATAAAAAGCTGTCTGTTTCCACCGCCAAACCTTTCCAGGAAGAATATGCAACAGTTTAGCACCATTTTTGAGTGAATTGGAGAATTTCAGATTTTTGCTGAAGTTGTGACCCCGGGGCTTAGAAATTTTTTTTCTTCACAGGTTAAGTTGTCGAGGGCTGATTTCATGTCCTATGATAAAAAGCCGTCTGTTTCCACTGCCAAACCTTTCCAGGAAGAATGTGCAACAGTTTAGCACCATTTTTGAGTGAATTGGACAATTTCAGATTTTTGCTGAAATTGTGACCCCGGGGCTTAGAAATTTTTTTTTCCACAGGTTAAGTTGTCGAGGGTTGATTTCTTGGCCTATGATAAAAAGCCTTCTGTTTCCACCGCCGAACCTTTCAGGGGAGAATTTACAACAGTTTATCACCATTTTTGAGTGAATTGGAGAATTTCAGATTTTTGCTGAAATTGTGACCCCGGGGCTTAGAAATTTTTTTTTCCACAGGTTAAGTTGTCGAGTGCTGATTTCATGTCCTATGATAAAAAGCCTTCTGTTTCCACCGCCGAAACTTTCAGGGGAGAATTTGCAACAGTTTAGCACCATTTATGAGTGAATTGGAGAATTTCAGATTTTTGCTGAAATTGTGACCCCGGGGCTTAGAAATTTTTTTTTTCACAGGTTAAGTTGTCGAGGGCTGATTTCATGTCCTATGATAAAAAGCCTTCTGTTTCCACCGCCAAACCTTTCAGGGGAGTATTTGCAAAACTTTGGCACCATTTTTGAGTGAATTGGAGAATTTCAGATTTTTGCTGAAGTTGTGACCCCCGGGGCTTAGAAATTTTTTTTTTCACAGGTTAAGTTGTCGAGGGCTGATTTCATGTCCTATGATAAAAAGCCTTCTGTTTCCACCGCCAAACCTTTCAGGGGAGTATTTGCAAAACTTTGGCACCATTTTTGAGTGAATTGGAGAATTTCAGATTTTTGCTGAAGTTTTGACCCCGGGGCTTAGAATTTTTTTTTTTCCACAGGTTAAGTTGTCGAGGGCTGATTTCATGCCCTATGAAAAAAAGCCGTCTGTTTCCACCGCCAAACCTTTCCAGGAAGAATGTGCAACAGTTTAGCACCATTTTTGAGTGAATTGGAGAATTTCAGATTTTTGCTGAAGTTGTGACCCCGGGGCTTAGAAATTTTTTTTTCCCCACAGGTTAAGTTGTCGAGGGCTGATTTCATGTCCTATGATAAAAAGCCTTCTGTTTCCACTGCCAAACCTTTCAGGGGAGTATTTGCAAAACTTTGGCACCATTTTTGAGTGAATTGGAGAATTTCAGATTTTTGCTGAAGTTGTGACCCCGGGGCTTAGAATTTTTTTTTTCACAGGTTAAGTTGTCGAGGGTTGATTTCTTGGCCTATGATAAAAAGCCTTCTGTTTCCACCGCCGAACCTTTCAGGGGTGAATTTACAACAGTTTAGAACCATTTTTGAGTGAATTGGAGAATTTCAGATTTTTGCTGAAGTTGTGACCCCGGGGCTTAGAAATTTTTTTTTTGACAGGTTAAGTTGTCGAGGGCTGATTTCATGTCCTATGATAAAAAGCCTTCTGTTTCCACCTCCAAACCTTTCAGGGGAGTATTTGCAAAACTTTGGCACCATTTTTGAGTGAATTGGAGAATTTCAGATTTTTGCTGAAGTTGTGACCCCGGGCCTTAGAAATTTTTTTTCCCACAGGTTAAGTTGTCGAGGGCTGATTTCATGTCCTATGATAAAAAGCCTTCTGTTTCCACCGCCGAACCTTTCAGGGGAGAATTTGCAACAGTTTAGCACCATTTTTGAGTGAATTGGAGAATTTCAGATTTTTGCTGAAGTTGTGACCCCGGGGCTTAGAAATTTTTTTTCTTCACAGGTTAAGTTGTCGAGGGCTGATTTCATGTCCTATGATAAAAAGCCGTCTGTTTCCCCCGCCAAACCTTTCCAGGAAGAATGTGCAACAGTTTAGCACCATTTTTGATTGAATTGGATAATTTCAGATTTTTGCTGAAGTTTTGACCCCGGGGCTTAGAATTTTTTTTTTTCACAGGTTAAGTTGTCGTGGGCTGATTTCATGTCCTATGATAAAAAGCCTTCTGTTTCGACCTCCAAACCTTTCAGGGAAGTATTTGCAAAACTTTGGCACCATTTTTGAGTGAATTGGAGAATTTCAGATTTTTGCTGAAGTTGTGACCCCGGGGCTTAGAAATTTTTTTTTTCACAGGTTAAGTTGTCGAGGGCTGATTTCATGTCCTATGATAAAAAGCCTTCTGTTTCCACCGCCGAACCTTTCAGGGGAGAATTTGCAACAGTTTAGCAGCATTTTTGAGTGAATTGGAGAATTTCAGATTTTTGCTGAAGTTGTGACCCCGGGGCTTAGAATTTTTTTTTTCACAGGTTAAGTTGTTGAGGGTTGATTTCTTGGCCTATGATAAAAAGCCTTCTGTTTCCACCGCCGAACCTTTCAGGGGTGAATTTACAACAGTTTAGAACCATTTTTGAGTGAATTGGAGAATTTCAGATTTTTGCTGAAGTTGTGACCCCGGGGCTTAGAAATTTTTTTTTTCACAGGTTAAGTTGTCGAGGGCTGATTTCATGTCCTATGATAAAAAGCCTTCTGTTTCCACCTCCAAACCTTTCAGGGGAGTATTTGCAAAACTTTGGCACCATTTTTGAGTGAATTGGAGAATTTCAGATTTTTGCTGAAGTTGTGACCCCGGGGCTTAGAAATTTTTTTCCCCACAGGTTAAGTTGTCGAGGGCTGATTTCATGTCCTATAATAAAAAGCCTTCTGTTTCCACCGCCGAACCTTTCAGGGGAGAATTTGCAACAGTTTAGCACCATTTTTGAGTGAATTGGAGAATTTCAGATTTTTGCTGAAGTTGTGACCCCGGGGCTTAGAAATTTTTTTTTTCACAGGTTAAGTTGTCGAGGGCTGATTTCATGTCTTATGATAAAAAGCCGTCTGTTTCCACCGCCAAACCTTTCCAGGAAGAATGTGCAACAGTTTAGCACCATTTTTGATTGAATTGGATAATTTCAGATTTTTGCTGAAGTTTTGACCCCGGGGCTTAGAAATTTTTTTTTTCACAGGTTAAGTTGTCGAGGGCTGATTTCATGCCCTATGATAAAAAGCCGTCTGTTTCCACCGCCAAACCTTTCCAGGAAGAATGTGCAACAGTTTAGCACCATTTTTGAGTGAATTGGAGAATTTCAGATTTTTGCTGAAGTTGTGACCCCGGGGCTTAGAATTTTTTTTTTTCACAGGTTAAGTTGTCGAGGGTTGATTTCTTGGCCTATGATAAAAAGCCTTCTGTTTCCACCGCCGAACCTTTCAGGGGTGAATTTACAACAGTTTAGAACCATTTTTGAGTGAATTGGAGAATTTCAGATTTTTGCTGAAGTTGTGACCCCGGGGCTTAGAAATTTTTTTTTTCACAGGTTAAGTTGTCGAGGGCTGATTTCATGTCCTATGATAAAAAGCCTTCTGTTTCCACCTCCAAACCTTTCAGGGGAGTATTTGCAAAACTTTGGCACCATTTTTGAGTGAATTGGAGAATTTCAGATTTTTGCTGAAGTTGTGACCCCGGGCCTTAGAAATTTTTTTTTTCACAGGTTAAGTTGTCGTGGGCTGATTTCATGTCCTATGATAAAAAGCCTTCTGTTTCGACCTCCAAACCTTTCAGGGAAGTATTTGCAAAACTTTGGCACCATTTTTGAGTGAATTGGAGAATTTCAGATTTTTGCTGAAGTTGTGACCCCGGGGCTTAGAAATTTTTTTTTTCACAGGTTAAGTTGTCGAGGGCTGATTTCATGTCCTATGATAAAAAGCCTTCTGTTTCCACCGCCGAACCTTTCAGGGGAGAATTTGCAACAGTTTAGCAGCATTTTTGAGTGAATTGGAGAATTTCAGATTTTTGCTGAAGTTGTGACCCCGGGGCTTAGAATTTTTTTTTTTCACAGGTTAAGTTGTCGAGGGTTGATTTCTTGGCCTATGATAAAAAGCCTTCTGTTTCCACCGCCGAACCTTTCAGGGGTGAATTTACAACAGTTTAGAACCATTTTTGAGTGAATTGGAGAATTTCAGATTTTTGCTGAAGTTGTGACCCCGGGGCTTAGAAATTTTTTTTTTCGCAGGTTAAGTTGTCGAGGGCTGATTTCATGTCCTATGATAAAAAGCCTTCTGTTTCCACCTCCAAACCTTTCAGGGGAGTATTTGCAAAACTTTGGCACCATTTTTGAGTGAATTGGAGAATTTCAGATTTTTGCTGAAGTTGTGACCCCGGGGCTTAGAAATTTTTTTCCCCACAGGTTAAGTTGTCGAGGGCTGATTTCATGTCCTATGATAAAAAGCCTTCTGTTTCCACCGCCGAACCTTTCAGGGGAGAATTTGCCACAGTTTAGCACCATTTTTGAGTGAATTGGAGAATTTCAGATTTTTGCTGAAGTTGTGACCCCGGGGCTTAGAAATTTTTTTTCTTCACAGGTTAAGTTGTCGAGGGCTGATTTCATGTCCTATGATAAAAAGCCGTCTGTTTCCACCGCCAAACCTTTCCAGGAAGAATGTGCAACAGTTTAGCACCATTTTTGATTGAATTGGATAATTTCAGATTTTTGCTGAAGTTTTGACCCCGGGGCTTAGAAATTTTTTTTTTCACAGGTTAAGTTGTCGAGGGCTGATTTCATGTCCTATGATAAAAAGCTGTCTGTTTCCACCGCCAAACCTTTCCAGGAAGAATATGCAACAGTTTAGCACCATTTTTGAGTGAATTGGAGAATTTCAGATTTTTGCTGAAGTTGTGACCCCGGGGCTTAGAAATTTTTTTTTTCACAGGTTAAGTTGTCGAGGGCTGATTTCATGCCCTATGATAAAAAGCCTTCTGTTTCCACCGCCGAACCTTTCAGGGGAGAATTTGCAACAGTTTAGCAGCATTTTTGAGTGAATTGGAGAATTTCAGATTTTTGCTGAAGTTGTGACCCCGGGGCTTAGAAATTTTTTTTTTCACAGGTTAAGTTGTCGAGGGCTGATTTCATGTCCTATGATAAAAAGCCGTCTGTTTCCACCGCCAAACCTTTCCAGGAAGAATGTGCAACAGTTTAGCACCATTTTTGAGTGAATTGGACAATTTCAGATTTTTGCTGAAATTGTGACCCCGGGGCTTAGAAATTTTTTTTTCCACAGGTTAAGTTGTCGAGGTTTGATTTCTTGGCCTATGATAAAAAGCCTTCTGTTTCCACCGCCGAACCTTTCAGGGGAGAATTTACAACAGTTTAGCACCATTTTTGAGTGAATTGGAGAATTTCAGATTTTTGCTGAAGTTGTGACCCCGGGGCTTAGAATTTTTTTTTTTCACAGGTTAAGTTGTCGAGGGCTGATTTCATGTCCTATGATAAAAAGCCGTTTGTTTCCACCGCCAAAACCTTCAGTGGAGTATTTGCAAAACTTTGGCACCATTTTTGAGTGAATTGGAGAATTTCAGATTTTTGCTGAAGTTGTGACCCCGGGGCTTAGAATTTTTTTTTTTCACAGGTTAAGTTGCCGAGGGTTGATTTCTTGGCCTATGATAAAAAGCCTTCTGTTTCCACCGCCGAACCTTTCAGGGGAGAATTTGCAACAGTTTAGCAGCATTTTTGAGTGAATTGGAGAATTTCAGATTTTTGCTGAAGTTGTGACCCCGGGGCTTAGAAAATTTTTTTCCCACAGGTTAAGTTGTCGAGGGCTGATTTCATGTCCTATGATAAAAAGCCTTCTGTTTCCACCGCCAAACCTTTCAGGGGAGTATTTGCAAAACTTTGGCACCATTTTTGAGTGAATTGGAGAATTTCAGATTTTTCCTGAAGTTGTGACCCCGGGGCTTAGAATTTTTTTTTTTTCACAGGTTAAGTTGTCGAGGGCTGATTTCATGCCCTATGATAAAAAGCCTTCTGTTTCCACCGCCGAACCTTTCAGGGGAGAATTTGCAACAGTTTAGCAGCATTTTTGAGTGAATTGGAGAATTTCAGATTTTTGCTGAAGTTGTGACCCCGGGGCTTAGAAATTTTTTTTTTCACAGGTTAAGTTGTCGAGGGCTGATTTCATGTCCTATGATAAAAAGCCGTCTGTTTCCACCGCCAAACCTTTCCAGGAAGAATGTGCAACAGTTTAGCACCATTTTTGAGTGAATTGGACAATTTCAGATTTTTGCTGAAATTGTGACCCCGGGGCTTAGAAATTTTTTTTTCCACAGGTTAAGTTGTCGAGGTTTGATTTCTTGGCCTATGATAAAAAGCCTTCTGTTTCCACCGCCGAACCTTTCAGGGGAGAATTTACAACAGTTTAGCACCATTTTTGAGTGAATTGGAGAATTTCAGATTTTTGCTGAAGTTGTGACCCCGGGGCTTAGAATTTTTTTTTTTCACAGGTTAAGTTGTCGAGGGCTGATTTCATGTCCTATGATAAAAAGCCGTTTGTTTCCACCGCCAAAACCTTCAGTGGAGTATTTGCAAAACTTTGGCACCATTTTTGAGTGAATTGGAGAATTTCAGATTTTTGCTGAAGTTGTGACCCCGGGGCTTAGAATTTTTTTTTTTCACAGGTTAAGTTGCCGAGGGTTGATTTCTTGGCCTATGATAAAAAGCCTTCTGTTTCCACCGCCGAACCTTTCAGGGGAGAATTTGCAACAGTTTAGCAGCATTTTTGAGTGAATTGGAGAATTTCAGATTTTTGCTGAAGTTGTGACCCCGGGGCTTAGAAAATTTTTTTCCCACAGGTTAAGTTGTCGAGGGCTGATTTCATGTCCTATGATAAAAAGCCTTCTGTTTCCACCGCCAAACCTTTCAGGGGAGTATTTGCAAAACTTTGGCACCATTTTTGAGTGAATTGGAGAATTTCAGATTTTTCCTGAAGTTGTGACCCCGGGGCTTAGAATTTTTTTTTTTTCACAGGTTAAGTTGTCGAGGGCTGATTTCATGTCCTATGATAAAAAGCCGTCTGTTTCCACCGCCAAAACCTTCAGTGGAGTATTTGCAAAACTTTGGCACCATTTTTGAGTGAATTGGAGAATTTCAGATTTTTGCTGAAGTTGTGACCCCGGGGCTTAGAATTTTTTTTTTCCACAGGTTAAGTTGCCGAGGGTTGATTTCTTGGCCTATGATAAAAAGCCTTCTGTTTCCACCGCCGAACCTTTCAGGGGAGAATTTGCAACAGTTTAGCAGCATTTTTGAGTGAATTGGAGAATTTCAGATTTTTGCTGAAGTTGTGACCCCGGGGCTTAGAAATTTTTTTTCCCACAGGTTAAGTTGTCGAGGGCTGATTTCATGTCCTATGATAAAAAGCCTTCTGTTTCCACCGCCAAACCTTTCAGGGGAGTATTTGCAAAACTTTGGCACCATTTTTGAGTGAATTGGAGAATTTCAGATTTTTGCTGAAGTTGTGACCCCGGGGCTTAGAATTTTTTTTTTTTCACAGGTTAAGTTGTCGAGGGCTGATTTCATGTCCTATGATAAAAAGCCTTCTGTTTCCACCGCCAGAGCTTTCAGGGGAGTATTTGCAAAACTTTGGCACCATTTTTGAGTGAATAGGAGAATTTCAGATTTTTGCTGAAGTTGTGACCCCGGGGCTTAGAATTTTTTTTTTCCACAGGTTAAGTTGCCGAGGGTTGATTTCTTGGCCTATGATAAAAAGCCTTCTGTTTCCACCGCCGAACCTTTCAGGAGAGAATTTGCAACAGTTTCGCAGCATTTTTGAGTGAATTGGAGAATTTCAGATTTTTGCTGAAGTTGTGACCCCGGGGCTTAGAAATTTTTTTCCCCACAGGTTAAGTTGTCGAGGGCTGATTTCATGTCCTATGATAAAAAGCCTTCTGTTTCCACCGCCAAACCTTTCAGGGGAGTATTTGCAAAACTTTGGCACCATTTTTGAGTGAATTGGAGAATTTCAGATTTTTGCTGAAGTTGTGACCCCGGGGCTTAGAAATTTTTTTTTTCACAGGTTAAGTTGTTGAGGGTTGATTTCTTGGCCTATGATAAAAAGCCTTCTGTTTCCACCGCCAAACCTTTCAGGGGTGTATTTGCAAAACTTTGGCACCATTTTTGAGTGAATTGGAGAATTTCAGATTTTTGCTGAAGTTGTGACCCCGGGGCTTAGAAATTTTTTTTTTCACAGGTTAAGTTGTCGAGGCTTGATTTCTTGGCCTATGATAAAAAGCCTTCTGTTTCCACCGCCAAAGCTTTCAGGGGAGTATTTGCAAAACTTTGGCACCATTTTTGAGTGAATTGGAGAATTTCAGATTTTTGCTGAAATTGTGACCCCGGGGCTTAGAAATTTTTTTTTTCACAGGTTAAGTTGTTGAGGGTTGATTTCTTGGCCTATGATAAAAAGCCTTCTGTTTCCACCACCAAACCTTTCAGGGGAGAATTTGCAACAGTTTAGCACCATTTTTGAGTGAATTGGAGAATTTCAGATTTTTGCTGAAATTGTGACCCCGGGGCTTAGAATTTTTTTTTTTCACAGGTTAAGTTGTCGAGGCTTGATTTCTTGGCCTATGATAAAAAGCCTTCTGTTTCCACCGCCAAACCTTTCAGGGGAGTATTTGCAAAACTTTGGCACCATCTTTGAGTGAATTGGAGAATTTCAGATTTTTGCTGAAATTGTGACCCCGGGGCTTAGAAATTTTTTTTTTCACAGGTTAAGTTGTCGAGGGCTGATTTCATGTCCTATGATAAAAAGCCTTCTGTTTCCACCGCCAAACCTTTCAGGGGAGTATTTGCAAAACTTTGGCACCATTTTTGAGTGAATTGGAGAATTTCAGATTTTTGCTGAAGTTGTGACCCCGGGGCTTAGAATTTTTTTTTTTTCAGATTAAGTTGTCGAGGGCTGATTTCATGTCCTATGATAAAAAGCCTTCTGTTTCCACCGCCAAACCTTTCAGGGGAGTATTTGCAAAACTTTGGCATCATTTTTGAGTGAATTGGAGAATTTCAGATTTTTGCTGAAGTTGTGACCCCGGGGCTTAGAATTTTTTTTTTTCACAGGTTAAGTTGTCGAGGCTTGATTTCTTGGCCTATGATAAAAAGCCTTCTGTTTCCACCGCCAAACCTTTCAGGGGAGTATTTGCAAAACTTTGGCACCATCTTTGAGTGAATTGGGAATTTCAGATTTTTGCTGAAATTGTGACCCCGGGGCTTAGAAATTTTTTTTTCACAGGTTAAGTTGTTGAGGGTTGATTTCTTGGCCTATGATAAAAAGCCTTCTGTTTCCACCGCCAAACCTTTCAGGGGAGAATTTGCAACAGTTTAGCACCATTTTTGAGTGAATTGGAGAATTTCAGATTTTTGCTGAAATTGTGACCCCGGGGCTTAGAATTTTTTTTTTTCACAGGTTAAGTTGTCGAGGGCTGATTTCATGTCCTATGATAAAAAGCCTTCTGTTTCCACCGCCAAACCTTTCAGGGGAGTATTTGCAAAACTTTGGCACCATTTTTGAGTGAATTGGAGAATTTCAGATTTTTGCTGAAGTTGTGACCCCGGGGCTTAGAATTTTTTTTTTTCACAGGTTAAGTTGTCGAGGCTTGATTTCTTGGCCTATGATAAAAAGCCTTCTGTTTCCACCGCCAAACCTTTCAGGGGAGTATTTGCAAAACTTTGGCACCATCTTTGAGTGAATTGGAGAATTTCAGATTTTTGCTGAAATTGTGACCCCGGGGCTTAGAAATTTTTTTTTTCACAGGTTAAGTTGTCGAGGGCTGATTTCATGTCCTATGATAAAAAGCCTTCTGTTTCCACCGCCGAACCTTTCAGAGGAGAATTTCCAACAGTTTAGCAGCATTTTTGAGTGAATTGGAGAATTTCAGATTTTTGCTGAAGTTGTGACCCCGGGGCTTAGAAATTTTTTTTTTCACAGGTTAAGTTGTCGAGGGCTGATTTCATGTCCTATGATAAAAAGCCTTCTGTTTCCACCGCCAAACCTTTCAGGGGAGTATTTGCAAAACTTTGGCACCATTTTTGAGTGAATTGGAGAATTTCAGATTTTTGCTGAAGTTGTGACCCCGGGGCTTAGAATTTTTTTTTTTCACAGGTTAAGTTGTCGAGGCTTGATTTCTTGGCCTATGATAAAAAGCCTTCTGTTTCCACCGCCAAACCTTTCAGGGGAGTATTTGCAAAACTTTGGCACCATTTTTGAGTGAATTGGAGAATTTCAGATTTTTGCTGAAATTGTGACCCCGGGGCTTAGAAATTTTTTTTTTCACAGGTTAAGTTGTCGAGGGCTGATTTCATGTCCTATGATAAAAAGCCTTCTGTTTCCACCGCCAAACCTTTCAGGGGAGTATTTGCAAAACTTTGGCACCATTTTTGAGTGAATTGGAGAATTTCAGATTTTTGCTGAAGTTGTGACCCCGGGGCTTAGAATTTTTTTTTTTCACAGGTTAAGTTGTCGAGGCTTGATTTCTTGGCCTATGATAAAAAGCCTTCTGTTTCCACCGCCAAACCTTTCAGGGGAGTATTTGCAAAACTTTGGCACCATCTTTGAGTGAATTGGGAATTTCAGATTTTTGCTGAAATTGTGACCCCGGGGCTTAGAAATTTTTTTTTTCACAGGTTAAGTTGTCGAGGGCTGATTTCATGTCCTATGATAAAAAGCCTTCTGTTTCCACCGCCGAACCTTTCAGAGGAGAATTTCCAACAGTTTAGCACCATTTTTGAGTGAATTGGAGAATTTCAGATTTTTGCTGAAATTGTGACCCCGGGGCTTATAAATTTTTTTTTCCACAGGTTAAGTTGTCGAGGGCTGATTTCATGTCCTATGATAAAAAGCCTTCTGTTTCCACCGCCAAACCTTTCAGGGGAGTATTTGCAAAACTTTGGCACCATTTTTGAGTGAATTGGAGAATTTCAGATTTTTGCTGAAGTTGTGACCCCGGGGCTTAGAATTTTTTTTTTCACAGGTTAAGTTGTCGAGGGCTGATTTCATGTCCTATGATAAAAAGCCGTCTGTTTCCACCGCCAAAACCTTCAGTGGAGTATTTGCAAAACTTTGGCACCATTTTTGAGTGAATTGGAGAATTTCAGATTTTTGCTGAAGTTGTGACCCCGGGGCTTAGAAATTTTTTTTTTCACAGGTTAAGTTGCCGAGGGTTGATTTCTTGGCCTATGATAAAAAGCCTTCTGTTTCCACCGCCGAACCTTTCAGGGGAGAATTTGCAACAGTTTAGCAGCATTTTTGAGTGAATTGGAGAATTTCAGATTTTTGCTGAAGTTGTGACCCCGGGGCTTAGAATTTTTTTTTTTCACAGGTTAAGTTGTCGAGGCTTGATTTCTTGGCCTATGATAAAAAGCCTTCTGTTTCCACCGCCAAACCTTTCAGGGGAGTATTTGCAAAACTTTGGCACCATCTTTGAGTGAATTGGGAATTTCAGATTTTTGCTGAAATTGTGACCCCGGGGCTTAGAAATTTTTTTTTTCACAGGTTAAGTTGTCGAGGGCTGATTTCATGTCCTATGATAAAAAGCCTTCTGTTTCCACCGCCGAACCTTTCAGAGGAGAATTTCCAACAGTTTAGCACCATTTTTGAGTGAATTGGAGAATTTCAGATTTTTGCTGAAATTGTGACCCCGGGGCTTATAAATTTTTTTTTCCACAGGTTAAGTTGTCGAGGGCTGATTTCATGTCCTATGATAAAAAGCCTTCTGTTTCCACCGCCAAACCTTTCAGGGGAGTATTTGCAAAACTTTGGCACCATTTTTGAGTGAATTGGAGAATTTCAGATTTTTGCTGAAGTTGTGACCCCGGGGCTTAGAATTTTTTTTTTCACAGGTTAAGTTGTCGAGGGCTGATTTCATGTCCTATGATAAAAAGCCTTCTGTTTCCACCGCCAAACCTTTCAGGGGAGTATTTGCAAAACTTTGGCACCATCTTTGAGTGAATTGGAGAATTTCAGATTTTTGCTGAAATTGTGACCCCGGGGCTTAGAAATTTTTTTTTTCACAGGTTAAGTTGTCGAGGGCTGATTTCATGTCCTATGATAAAAAGCCTTCTGTTTCCACCGCCGAACCTTTCAGAGGAGAATTTCCAACAGTTTAGCATCATTTTTGAGTGAATTGGAGAATTTCAGATTTTTGCTGAAATTGTGACCCCGGGGCTTAGAATTTTTTTTTTTTCAGATTAAGTTGTCGAGGGCTGATTTCATGTCCTATGATAAAAAGCCTTCTGTTTCCACCGCCAAACCTTTCAGGGGAGTATTTGCAAAACTTTGGCATCATTTTTGAGTGAATTGGAGAATTTCAGATTTTTGCTGAAGTTGTGACCCCGGGGCTTAGAATTTTTTTTTTTCACAGGTTAAGTTGTCGAGGCTTGATTTCTTGGCCTATGATAAAAAGCCTTCTGTTTCCACCGCCAAACCTTTCAGGGGAGTATTTGCAAAACTTTGGCACCATCTTTGAGTGAATTGGGAATTTCAGATTTTTGCTGAAATTGTGACCCCGGGGCTTAGAAATTTTTTTTTCACAGGTTAAGTTGTCGAGGGCTGATTTCATGTCCTATGATAAAAAGCCTTCTGTTTCCACCGCCGAACCTTTCAGAGGAGAATTTCCAACAGTTTAGCACCATTTTTGAGTGAATTGGAGAATTTCAGATTTTTGCTGAAATTGTGACCCCGGGGCTTATAAATTTTTTTTTTCACAGGTTAAGTTGTCGAGGGCTGATTTCATGTCCTATGATAAAAAGCCTTCTGTTTCCACCGCCAAACCTTTCAGGGGAGTATTTGCAAAACTTTGGCACCATTTTTGAGTGAATTGGAGAATTTCAGATTTTTGCTGAAGTTGTGACCCCGGGGCTTAGAATTTTTTTTTTCACAGGTTAAGTTGTCGAGGGCTGATTTCATGTCCTATGATAAAAAGCCGTCTGTTTCCACCGCCAAAACCTTCAGTGGAGTATTTGCAAAACTTTGGCACCATTTTTGAGTGAATTGGAGAATTTCAGATTTTTGCTGAAGTTGTGACCCCGGGGCTTAGAAATTTTTTTTTTCACAGGTTAAGTTGCCGAGGGTTGATTTCTTGGCCTATGATAAAAAGCCTTCTGTTTCCACCGCCGAACCTTTCAGGGGAGAATTTGCAACAGTTTAGCAGCATTTTTGAGTGAATTGGAGAATTTCAGATTTTTGCTGAAGTTGTGACCCCGGGGCTTAGAATTTTTTTTTTTCACAGGTTAAGTTGTCGAGGCTTGATTTCTTGGCCTATGATAAAAAGCCTTCTGTTTCCACCGCCAAACCTTTCAGGGGAGTATTTGCAAAACTTTGGCACCATCTTTGAGTGAATTGGAGAATTTCAGATTTTTGCTGAAATTGTGACCCCGGGGCTTAGAAATTTTTTTTTCCACAGGTTAAGTTGTCGAGGGCTGATTTCATGTCCTATGATAAAAAGCCTTCTGTTTCCACCGCCAAACCTTTCAGGGGAGTATTTGCAAAACTTTGGCACCATTTTTGAGTGAATTGGAGAATTTCAGATTTTTGCTGAAGTTGTGACCCCGGGGCTTAGAAATTTTTTTTTTCACAGGTTAAGTTGTTGAGGGTTGATTTCTTGGCCTATGATAAAAAGCCTTCTGTTTCCACCGCCAAACCTTTCAGGGGAGAATTTGCAACAGTTTAGCACCATTTTTGAGTGAATTGGAGAATTTCAGATTTTTGCTGAAATTGTGACCCCGGGGCTTAGAATTTTTTTTTTTCACAGGTTAAGTTGTCGAGGGCTGATTTCATGTCCTATGATAAAAAGCCTTCTGTTTCCACCGCCAAACCTTTCAGGGGAGTATTTGCAAAACTTTGGCACCATTTTTGAGTGAATTGGGGAATTTCAGATTTTTGCTGAAGTTGTGACCCCGGGGCTTAGAATTTTTTTTTTTCACAGGTTAAGTTGTCGAGGCTTGATTTCTTGGCCTATGATAAAAAGCCTTCTGTTTCCACCGCCAAACCTTTCAGGGGAGTATTTGCAAAACTTTGGCACCATCTTTGAGTGAATTGGGAATTTCAGATTTTTGCTGAAATTGTGACCCCGGGGCTTAGAAATTTTTTTTTTCACATGTTAAGTTGTCGAGGGCTGATTTCATGTCCTATGATAAAAAGCCTTCTGTTTCCACCGCCGAACCTTTCAGAGGAGAATTTCCAACAGTTTAGCACCATTTTTGAGTGAATTGGAGAATTTCAGATTTTTGCTGAAATTGTGACCCCGGGGCTTATAAATTTTTTTTTCCACAGGTTAAGTTGTCGAGGGCTGATTTCATGTCCTATGATAAAAAGCCTTCTGTTTCCACCGCCAAACCTTTCAGGGGAGTATTTGCAAAACTTTGGCACCATTTTTGAGTGAATTGGAGAATTTCAGATTTTTGCTGAAGTTGTGACCCCGGGGCTTAGAATTTTTTTTTTCACAGGTTAAGTTGTCGAGGGCTGATTTCATGTCCTATGATAAAAAGCCGTCTGTTTCCACCGCCAAAACCTTCAGTGGAGTATTTGCAAAACTTTGGCACCATTTTTGAGTGAATTGGAGAATTTCAGATTTTTGCTGAAGTTGTGACCCCGGGGCTTAGAAATTTTTTTTTTCACAGGTTAAGTTGCCGAGGGTTGATTTCTTGGCCTATGATAAAAAGCCTTCTGTTTCCACCGCCGAACCTTTCAGGGGAGAATTTGCAACAGTTTAGCAGCATTTTTGAGTGAATTGGAGAATTTCAGATTTTTGCTGAAGTTGTGACCCCGGGGCTTAGAATTTTTTTTTTTCACAGGTTAAGTTGTCGAGGCTTGATTTCTTGGCCTATGATAAAAAGCCTTCTGTTTCCACCGCCAAACCTTTCAGGGGAGTATTTGCAAAACTTTGGCACCATCTTTGAGTGAATTGGAGAATTTCAGATTTTTGCTGAAATTGTGACCCCGGGGCTTAGAAATTTTTTTTTCCACAGGTTAAGTTGTCGAGGGCTGATTTCATGTCCTATGATAAAAAGCCTTCTGTTTCCACCGCCAAACCTTTCAGGGGAGTATTTGCAAAACTTTGGCACCATTTTTGAGTGAATTGGAGAATTTCAGATTTTTGCTGAAGTTGTGACCCCGGGGCTTAGAAATTTTTTTTTTCACAGGTTAAGTTGTTGAGGGTTGATTTCTTGGCCTATGATAAAAAGCCTTCTGTTTCCACCGCCAAACCTTTCAGGGGAGAATTTGCAACAGTTTAGCACCATTTTTGAGTGAATTGGAGAATTTCAGATTTTTGCTGAAATTGTGACCCCGGGGCTTAGAATTTTTTTTTTTCACAGGTTAAGTTGTCGAGGGCTGATTTCATGTCCTATGATAAAAAGCCTTCTGTTTCCACCGCCAAACCTTTCAGGGGAGTATTTGCAAAACTTTGGCACCATTTTTGAGTGAATTGGAGAATTTCAGATTTTTGCTGAAGTTGTGACCCCGGGGCTTAGAATTTTTTTTTTTCACAGGTTAAGTTGTCGAGGCTTGATTTCTTGGCCTATGATAAAAAGCCTTCTGTTTCCACCGCCAAACCTTTCAGGGGAGTATTTGCAAAACTTTGGCACCATCTTTGAGTGAATTGGGAATTTCAGATTTTTGCTGAAATTGTGACCCCGGGGCTTAGAAATTTTTTTTTTCACATGTTAAGTTGTCGAGGGCTGATTTCATGTCCTATGATAAAAAGCCTTCTGTTTCCACCGCCGAACCTTTCAGAGGAGAATTTCCAACAGTTTAGCACCATTTTTGAGTGAATTGGAGAATTTCAGATTTTTGCTGAAATTGTGACCCCGGGGCTTATAAATTTTTTTTTCCACAGGTTAAGTTGTCGAGGGCTGATTTCATGTCCTATGATAAAAAGCCTTCTGTTTCCACCGCCAAACCTTTCAGGGGAGTATTTGCAAAACTTTGGCACCATTTTTGAGTGAATTGGAGAATTTCAGATTTTTGCTGAAGTTGTGACCCCGGGGCTTAGAATTTTTTTTTTCACAGGTTAAGTTGTCGAGGGCTGATTTCATGTCCTATGATAAAAAGCCGTCTGTTTCCACCGCCAAAACCTTCAGTGGAGTATTTGCAAAACTTTGGCACCATTTTTGAGTGAATTGGAGAATTTCAGATTTTTGCTGAAGTTGTGACCCCGGGGCTTAGAAATTTTTTTTTTCACAGGTTAAGTTGCCGAGGGTTGATTTCTTGGCCTATGATAAAAAGCCTTCTGTTTCCACCGCCGAACCTTTCAGGGGAGAATTTGCAACAGTTTAGCAGCATTTTTGAGTGAATTGGAGAATTTCAGATTTTTGCTGAAGTTGTGACCCCGGGGCTTAGAATTTTTTTTTTTCACAGGTTAAGTTGTCGAGGCTTGATTTCTTGGCCTATGATAAAAAGCCTTCTGTTTCCACCGCCAAACCTTTCAGGGGAGTATTTGCAAAACTTTGGCACCATCTTTGAGTGAATTGGAGAATTTCAGATTTTTGCTGAAATTGTGACCCCGGGGCTTAGAAATTTTTTTTTCCACAGGTTAAGTTGTCGAGGGCTGATTTCATGTCCTATGATAAAAAGCCTTCTGTTTCCACCGCCAAACCTTTCAGGGGAGTATTTGCAAAACTTTGGCACCATTTTTGAGTGAATTGGAGAATTTCAGATTTTTGCTGAAGTTGTGACCCCGGGGCTTAGAAATTTTTTTTTTCACAGGTTAAGTTGTTGAGGGTTGATTTCTTGGCCTATGATAAAAAGCCTTCTGTTTCCACCGCCAAACCTTTCAGGGGAGAATTTGCAACAGTTTAGCACCATTTTTGAGTGAATTGGAGAATTTCAGATTTTTGCTGAAATTGTGACCCCGGGGCTTAGAATTTTTTTTTTTCACAGGTTAAGTTGTCGAGGGCTGATTTCATGTCCTATGATAAAAAGCCTTCTGTTTCCACCGCCAAACCTTTCAGGGGAGTATTTGCAAAACTTTGGCACCATTTTTGAGTGAATTGGAGAATTTCAGATTTTTGCTGAAGTTGTGACCCCGGGGCTTAGAATTTTTTTTTTTCACAGGTTAAGTTGTCGAGGCTTGATTTCTTGGCCTATGATAAAAAGCCTTCTGTTTCCACCGCCAAACCTTTCAGGGGAGTATTTGCAAAACTTTGGCACCATCTTTGAGTGAATTGGAGAATTTCAGATTTTTGCTGAAGTTGTGACCCCGGGGCTTAGAATTTTTTTTTTCACAGGTTAAGTTGTTGAGGGTTGATTTCTTGGCCTATGATAAAAAGCCTTCTGTTTCCACCGCCAAACCTTTCAGGGGAGAATTTGCAACAGTTTAGCACCATTTTTGAGTGAATTGGAGAATTTCAGATTTTTGCTGAAATTGTGACCCCGGGGCTTAGAATTTTTTTTTTTCACAGGTTAAGTTGTCGAGGGCTGATTTCATGTCCTATGATAAAAAGCCTTCTGTTTCCACCGCCAAACCTTTCAGGGGAGTATTTGCAAAACTTTGGCACCATTTTTGAGTGAATTGGAGAATTTCAGATTTTTGCTGAAGTTGTGACCCCGGGGCTTAGAATTTTTTTTTTTCACAGGTTAAGTTGTCGAGGCTTGATTTCTTGGCCTATGATAAAAAGCCTTCTGTTTCCACCGCCAAACCTTTCAGGGGAGTATTTGCAAAACTTTGGCACCATCTTTGAGTGAATTGGAGAATTTCAGATTTTTGCTGAAATTGTGACCCCGGGGCTTAGAAATTTTTTTTTTCACAGGTTAAGTTGTCGAGGGCTGATTTCATGTCCTATGATAAAAAGCCTTCTGTTTCCACCGCCGAACCTTTCAGAGGAGAATTTCCAACAGTTTAGCAGCATTTTTGAGTGAATTGGAGAATTTCAGATTTTTGCTGAAGTTGTGACCCCGGGGCTTAGAAATTTTTTTTTTCACAGGTTAAGTTGTCGAGGGCTGATTTCATGTCCTATGATAAAAAGCCTTCTGTTTCCACCGCCAAACCTTTCAGGGGAGTATTTGCAAAACTTTGGCACCATTTTTGAGTGAATTGGAGAATTTCAGATTTTTGCTGAAGTTGTGACCCCGGGGCTTAGAATTTTTTTTTTTCACAGGTTAAGTTGTCGAGGCTTGATTTCTTGGCCTATGATAAAAAGCCTTCTGTTTCCACCGCCAAACCTTTCAGGGGAGTATTTGCAAAACTTTGGCACCATCTTTGAGTGAATTGGAGAATTTCAGATTTTTGCTGAAATTGTGACCCCGGGGCTTAGAAATTTTTTTTTTCACAGGTTAAGTTGTCGAGGGCTGATTTCATGTCCTATGATAAAAAGCCTTCTGTTTCCACCGCCAAACCTTTCAGGGGAGTATTTGCAAAACTTTGGCACCATTTTTGAGTGAATTGGAGAATTTCAGATTTTTGCTGAAGTTGTGACCCCGGGGCTTAGAATTTTTTTTTTTCACAGGTTAAGTTGTCGAGGCTTGATTTCTTGGCCTATGATAAAAAGCCTTCTGTTTCCACCGCCAAACCTTTCAGGGGAGTATTTGCAAAACTTTGGCACCATCTTTGAGTGAATTGGGAATTTCAGATTTTTGCTGAAATTGTGACCCCGGGGCTTAGAAATTTTTTTTTTCACAGGTTAAGTTGTCGAGGGCTGATTTCATGTCCTATGATAAAAAGCCTTCTGTTTCCACCGCCGAACCTTTCAGAGGAGAATTTCCAACAGTTTAGCACCATTTTTGAGTGAATTGGAGAATTTCAGATTTTTGCTGAAATTGTGACCCCGGGGCTTATAAATTTTTTTTTCCACAGGTTAAGTTGTCGAGGGCTGATTTCATGTCCTATGATAAAAAGCCTTCTGTTTCCACCGCCAAACCTTTCAGGGGAGTATTTGCAAAACTTTGGCACCATTTTTGAGTGAATTGGAGAATTTCAGATTTTTGCTGAAGTTGTGACCCCGGGGCTTAGAATTTTTTTTTTCACAGGTTAAGTTGTCGAGGGCTGATTTCATGTCCTATGATAAAAAGCCTTCTGTTTCCACCGCCAAACCTTTCAGGGGAGTATTTGCAAAACTTTGGCACCATCTTTGAGTGAATTGGAGAATTTCAGATTTTTGCTGAAATTGTGACCCCGGGGCTTAGAAATTTTTTTTTTCACAGGTTAAGTTGTCGAGGGCTGATTTCATGTCCTATGATAAAAAGCCTTCTGTTTCCACCGCCAAACCTTTCAGGGGAGTATTTGCAAAACTTTGGCACCATCTTTGAGTGAATTGGAGAATTTCAGATTTTTGCTGAAATTGTGACCCCGGGGCTTAGAAATTTTTTTTTTCACAGGTTAAGTTGTCGAGGGCTGATTTCATGTCCTATGATAAAAAGCCTTCTGTTTCCACCGCCAAACCTTTCAGGGGAGTATTTGCAAAACTTTGGCACCATTTTTGAGTGAATTGGAGAATTTCAGATTTTTGCTGAAGTTGTGACCCCGGGGCTTAGAATTTTTTTTTTTCACAGGTTAAGTTGTCGAGGCTTGATTTCTTGGCCTATGATAAAAAGCCTTCTGTTTCCACCGCCAAACCTTTCAGGGGAGTATTTGCAAAACTTTGGCACCATCTTTGAGTGAATTGGAGAATTTCAGATTTTTGCTGAAATTGTGACCCCGGGGCTTAGAAATTTTTTTTTTCACAGGTTAAGTTGTCGAGGGCTGATTTCATGTCCTATGATAAAAAGCCTTCTGTTTCCACCGCCGAACCTTTCAGAGGAGAATTTCCAACAGTTTAGCACGATTTTTGAGTGAATTGGAGAATTTCAGATTTTTTGCTGAAATTGTGACCCCGGGGCTTAGAATTTTTTTTTTTCACAGGTTAAGTTGTCGAGGGCTGATTTCATGTCCTATGATAAAAAGCCTTCTGTTTCCACCGCCAAACCTTTCAGGTGAGTATTTGCAAAACTTTGGCACCATTTTTGAGTGAATTGGAGAATTTCAGATTTTTGCTGAAGTTGTGACCCCGGGGCTTAGAAAATTTTTTTTTCACAGGTTAAGTTGCCGAGGGTTGATTTCTTGGCCTATGATAAAAAGCCTTCTGTTTCCACCGCCGGACCTTTCAGGGGAGAATTTGCAACAGTTTAGCAGCATTTTTGAGTGAATTGGAGAATTTCAGATTTTTGCTGAAGTTGTGACCCCGGGGCTTAGAAATTTTTTTTCCCACAGGTTAAGTTGTCGAGGGCTGATTTCATGTCCTATGATAACAAGCCTTCTGTTTCCACCGCCAAACCTTTCAGGGGAGTATTTGCAAAACTTTGGCACCATTTTTGAGTGAATTGGAGAATTTCAGATTTTTGCTGAAGTTGTGACCCCGGGGCTTAGAAATTTTTTTTTTCACAGGTTAAGTTGTTGAGGGTTGATTTCTTGGCCTATGATAAAAAGCCTTCTGTTTCCACCGCCAAACCTTTCAGGGGAGAATTTGCAACAGTTTAGCACCATTTTTGAGTGAATTGGAGAATTTCAGATTTTTGCTGAAATTGTGACCCCGGGGCTTAGAATTTTTTTTTTTCACAGGTTAAGTTGTCGAGGGCTGATTTCATGTCCTATGATAAAAAGCCTTCTGTTTCCACCGCCAAACCTTTCAGGGGAGTATTTGCAAAACTTTGGCACCATCTTTGAGTGAATTGGAGAATTTCAGATTTTTGCTGAAGTTGTGACCCCGGGGCTTAGAATTTTTTTTTTTCACAGGTTAAGTTGTCGAGGCTTGATTTCTTGGCCTATGATAAAAAGCCTTCTGTTTCCACCGCCAAACCTTTCAGGGGAGTATTTGCAAAACTTTGGCACCATTTTTGAGTGAATTGGAGAATTTCAGATTTTTGCTGAAGTTGTGACCCCGGGGCTTAGAATTTTTTTTTTCCACAGGTTAAGTTGTCGAGGCTTGATTTCTTGGCCTATGATAAAAAGCCTTCTGTTTCCACCGCCAAACCTTTCAGGGGAGTATTTGCAAAACTTTGGCACCATCTTTGAGTGAATTGGAGAATTTCAGATTTTTGCTGAAATTGTGACCCCGGGGCTTAGAAATTTTTTTTTTCACAGGTTAAGTTGTCAAGGGCTGATTTCATGTCCTATGATAAAAAGCCTTCTGTTTCCACCGCCGAACCTTTCAGAGGAGAATTTCCAACAGTTTAGCACGATTTTTGAGTGAATTGGAGAATTTCAGATTTTTTGCTGAAATTGTGACCCCGGGGCTTAGAAATTTTTTTTTTCACAGGTTAAGTTGTCGAGGGCTGATTTCATGTCCTATGATAAAAAGCCTTCTGTTTCCACCGCCAAACCTTTCAGGTGAGTATTTGCAAAACTTTGGCACCATTTTTGAGTGAATTGGAGAATTTCAGATTTTTGCTGAAGTTGTGACCCCGGGGCTTAGAAAATTTTTTTTTCACAGGTTAAGTTGCCGAGGGTTGATTTCTTGGCCTATGATAAAAAGCCTTCTGTTTCCACCGCCGGACCTTTCAGGGGAGAATTTGCAACAGTTTAGCAGCATTTTTGAGTGAATTGGAGAATTTCAGATTTTTGCTGAAGTTGTGACCCCGGGGCTTAGAAATTTTTTTTCCCACAGGTTAAGTTGTCGAGGGCTGATTTCATGTCCTATGATAACAAGCCTTCTGTTTCCACCGCCAAACCTTTCAGGGGAGTATTTGCAAAACTTTGGCACCATTTTTGAGTGAATTGGAGAATTTCAGATTTTTGCTGAAGTTGTGACCCCGGGGCTTAGAAATTTTTTTTTTCACAGGTTAAGTTGTTGAGGGTTGATTTCTTGGCCTATGATAAAAAGCCTTCTGTTTCCACCGCCAAACCTTTCAGGGGAGAATTTGCAACAGTTTAGCACCATTTTTGAGTGAATTGGAGAATTTCAGATTTTTGCTGAAATTGTGACCCCGGGGCTTAGAATTTTTTTTTTTCACAGGTTAAGTTGTCGAGGGCTGATTTCATGTCCTATGATAAAAAGCCTTCTGTTTCCACCGCCAAACCTTTCAGGGGAGTATTTGCAAAACTTTGGCACCATCTTTGAGTGAATTGGAGAATTTCTGATTTTTGCTGAAGTTGTGACCCCGGGGCTTAGAATTTTTTTTTTTCACAGGTTAAGTTGTCGAGGCTTGATTTCTTGGCCTATGATAAAAAGCCTTCTGTTTCCACCGCCAAACCTTTCAGGGGAGTATTTGCAAAACTTTGGCACCATCTTTGAGTGAATTGGAGAATTTCAGATTTTTGCTGAAGTTGTGACCCCGGGGCTTAGAAATTTTTTTTTTCACAGGTTAAGTTGTTGAGGGTTGATTTCTTGGCCTATAATAAAAAGCCTTCTGTTTCCACCACCAAACCTTTCAGGGGAGAATTTGCAACAGTTTAGCACCATTTTTGAGTGAATTGGAGAATTTCAGATTTTTTGCTGAAATTGTGACCCCGGGGCTTAGAAATTTTTTTTTTCACAGGTTAAGTTGTCGAGGGCTGATTTCATGTCCTATGATAAAAAGTCTTCTGTTTCCACCGCCAAACCTTTCAGGTGAGTATTTGCAAAACTTTGGCACCATTTTTGAGTGAATTGGAGAATTTCAGATTTTTGCTGAAGTTGTGACCCCGGGGCTTAGAAAATTTTTTTTTCACAGGTTAAGTTGCCGAGGGTTGATTTCTTGGCCTATGATAAAAAGCCTTCTGTTTCCACCGCCGGACCTTTCAGGGGAGAATTTGCAACAGTTTAGCAGCATTTTTGAGTGAATTGGAGAATTTCAGATTTTTGCTGAAGTTGTGACCCCGGGGCTTAGAATTTTTTTTTCCCACAGGTTAAGTTGTCGAGGGCTGATTTCATGTCCTATGATAACAAGCCTTCTGTTTCCACCGCCAAACCTTTCAGGGGAGTATTTGCAAAACTTTGGCACCATTTTTGAGTGAATTGGAGAATTTCAGATTTTTGCTGAAGTTGTGACCCCGGGGCTTAGAAATTTTTTTTTTCACAGGTTAAGTTGTTGAGGGTTGATTTCTTGGCCTATGATAAAAAGCCTTCTGTTTCCACCGCCAAACCTTTCAGGGGAGAATTTGCAACAGTTTAGCACCATTTTTGAGTGAATTGGAGAATTTCAGATTTTTGCTGAAATTGTGACCCCGGGGCTTAGAATTTTTTTTTTTCACAGGTTAAGTTGTCGAGGGCTGATTTCATGTCCTATGATAAAAAGCCTTCTGTTTCCACCGCCAAGCCTTTCAGGGGAGTATTTGCAAAACTTTGGCACCATTTATGAGTGAATTGGAGAATTTCAGATTTTTGCTGAAGTTGTGACCCCGGGGCTTAGAATTTTTTTTTTTCACAGGTTAAGTTGTTGAGGGTTGATTTCTTGGCCTATGATAAAAAGCCTTCTGTTTCCACCACCAAACCTTTCAGGGGAGAATTTGCAACAGTTTAGCACCATTTTTGAGTGAATTGGAGAATTTCAGATTTTTGCTGAAATTGTGACCCCGGGGCTTAGAAATTTTTTTTTTCACAGGTTAAGTTGTTGAGGGTTGATTTCTTGGCCTATGATAAAAAGTCTTCTGTTTCCACCACCAAACCTTTCAGGGGAGAATTTGCAACAGTTTAGCACCATTTTTGAGTGAATTGGAGAATTTCAGATTTTTGCTGAAATTGTGACCCCGGGGCTTAGAAATTTTTTTTTTTCACAGGATAAGTTGTCGAGGCTTGATTTCTTGGCCTATGATAAAAAGCCTTCTGTTTCCACCGCCAAACCTTTCAGGGGAGTATTTGCAAAACTTTGGCACCATCTTTGAGTGAATTGGAGAATTTCAGATTTTTGCTGAAATTGTGACCCCGGGGCTTAGAAATTTTTTTTTTCACAGGTTAAGTTGTCGAGGGCTGATTTCATGTCCTATGATAAAAAGCCTTCTGTTTCCACCGCCGAACCTTTCAGAGGAGAATTTCCAACAGTTTAGCACCATTTTTGAGTGAATTGGAGAATTTCAGATTTTTTGCTGAAATTGTGACCCCGGGGCTTAGAAATTTTTTTTTTCACAGGTTAAGTTGTCGAGGGCTGATTTCATGTCCTATGATAAAAAGCCTTCTGTTTCCACCGCCAAACCTTTCAGGGGAGTATTTGCAAAACTTTGGCACCATTTTTGAGTGAATTGGAGAATTTCAGATTTTTGCTGAAGTTGTGACCCCGGGGCTTAGAATTTTTTTTTTTCACAGGTTAAGTTGTCGAGGGCTGATTTCATGTCCTATGATAAAAAGCCGTCTGTTTCCACCGCCAAAACCTTCAGTGGAGTATTTGCAAAACTTTGGCACCATTTTTGAGTGAATTGGAGAATTTCAGATTTTTGCTGAAGTTGTGACCCCGGGGGCTTAGAAAAATTTTTTTTCACAGGTTAAGTTGCCGAGGGTTGATTTCTTGGCCTATGATAAAAAGCCTTCTGTTTCCACCGCCGAACCTTTCAGGGGAGAATTTGCAACAGTTTAGCAGCATTTTTGAGTGAATTGGAGAATTTCAGATTTTTGCTGAAGTTGTGACCCCGGGGCTTAGAAATTTTTTTTCCCACAGGTTAAGTTGTCGAGGGCTGATTTCATGTCCTATGATAACAAGCCTTCTGTTTCCACCGCCAAGCCTTTCAGGGGAGTATTTGCAAAACTTTGGCACCATTTATGCGTGAATTGGAGAATTTCAGATTTTTGCTGAAGTTGTGACCCCGGGGCTTAGAATTTTTTTTTTTCACAGGTTAAGTTGTTGAGGGTTGATTTCTTGGCCTATGATAAAAAGCCTTCTGTTTCCACCACCAAACCTTTCAGGGGAGAATTTGCAACAGTTTAGCACCATTTTTGAGTGAATTGGAGAATTTCAGATTTTTGCTGAAATTGTGACCCCGGGGCTTAGAAATTTTTTTTTTTCACAGGATAAGTTGTCGAGGCTTGATTTCTTGGCCTATGATAAAAAGCCTTCTGTTTCCACCGCCAAACCTTTCAGGGGAGTATTTGCAAAACTTTGGCACCATCTTTGAGTGAATTGGAGAATTTCAGATTTTTGCTGAAATTGTGACCCCGGGGCTTAGAAATTTTTTTTTTCACAGGTTAAGTTGTCGAGGGCTGATTTCATGTCCTATGATAAAAAGCCTTCTGTTTCCACCGCCGAACCTTTCAGAGGAGAATTTCCAACAGTTTAGCACCATTTTTGAGTGAATTGGAGAATTTCTGATTTTTTGCTGAAATTGTGACCCCGGGGCTTAGAAATTTTTTTTTTCACAGGTTAAGTTGTCGAGGGCTGATTTCATGTCCTATGATAAAAAGCCTTCTGTTTCCACCGCCAAACCTTTCAGGGGAGTATTTGCAAAACTTTGGCACCATTTTTGAGTGAATTGGAGAATTTCAGATTTTTGCTGAAGTTGTGACCCCGGGGCTTAGAATTTTTTTTTTTCACAGGTTAAGTTGTCGAGGGCTGATTTCATGTCCTATGATAAAAAGCCGTCTGTTTCCACCGCCAAAACCTTCAGTGGAGTATTTGCAAAACTTTGGCACCATTTTTGAGTGAATTGGAGAATTTCAGATTTTTGCTGAAGTTGTGACCCCGGGGCTTAGAAAATTTTTTTTTCACAGGTTAAGTTGCCAAGGGTTGATTTCTTGGCCTATGATAAAAAGCCTTCTGTTTCCACCGCCGAACCTTTCAGGGGAGAATTTGCAACAGTTTAGCAGCATTTTTGAGTGAATTGGAAAATTTCAGATTTTTGCTGAAGTTGTGACCACGGGGCTTAGAAATTTTTTCCCCCACAGGTTAAGTTGTCGAGGGCTGATTTCATGTCCTATGATAACAAGCCTTCTGTTTCCACCGCCAAACCTTTCAGGGGAGTATTTGCAAAACTTTGGCACCATTTTTGAGTGAATTGGAGAATTTCAGATTTTTGCTGAAGTTGTGACCCCGGGGCTTAGAAATTTTTTTTTCACAGGTTAAGTTGTTGAGGGTTGATTTCTTGGCCTATGATAAAAAGCCTTCTGTTTCCACCGCCAAACCTTTCAGGGGAGAATGTGCAACACTTTAGCACCATTTTTGAGTGAATTGGAGAATTTCAGATTTTTGCTGAAATTGTGACCCCGGGGCTTAGAATTTTTTTTTTTCACAGGTTAAGTTGTCGAGGGCTGATTTCATGTCCTATGATAAAAAGCCTTCTGTTTCCACCGCCAAACCTTTCAGGGGAGTATTTGCAAAACTTTGGCACCATTTTTGCGTGAATTGGAGAATTTCAGATTTTTGCTGAAGTTGTGACCCCGGGGCTTAGAATTTTTTTTTTTCACAGGTTAAGTTGTTGAGGGTTGATTTCTTGGCCTATGATAAAAAGCCTTCTGTTTCCACCACCAAACCTTTCAGTGGAGAATTTGCAACAGTTTAGCACCATTTTTGAGTGAATTGGAGAATTTCAGATTTTTGCTGAAATTGTGACCCCGGGGCTTAGAAATTTTTTTTTCCACAGGTTAAGTTGTCGAGGCTTGATTTCTTGGCCTATGATAAAAAGCCTTCTGTTTCCACCGCCAAACCTTTCAGGGGAGTATTTGCAAAACTTTGGCACCATTTTTGAGTGAATTGGAGAATTTCAGATTTTTGCTGAAGTTGTGACCCCGGGGCTTAGAATTTTTTTTTTTCACAGGTTAAGTTGTCGAGGCTTGATTTCTTGGCCTATGATAAAAAGCCTTCTGTTTCCACCGCCAAGCCTTTCAGGGGAGTATTTGCAAAACTTTGGCACCATTTTTGAGTGAATTGGAGAATTTCAGATTTTTGCTGAAATTGTGACCCCGGGGCTTAGAAATTTTTTTTTTCACAGGTTAAGTTGTCGAGGGCTGATTTCATGTCCTATGATAAAAAGCCTTCTGTTTCCACCGCCGAACCTTTCAGAGGAGTATTTGGAAAACTTTGGCACCATTTTTGAGTGAATTGGAGAATTTCAGATTTTTGCTGAAGTTGTGACCCCGGGGCTTAGAATTTTTTTTTTTCACAGGTTAAGTTGTCGAGGGCTGATTTCATGTCCTATGATAAAAAGCCTTCTGTTTCCACCGCCAAACCTTTCAGGGGAGTATTTGCAAAACTTTGGCACCATTTTTGAGTGAATTGGAGAATTTCAGATTTTTGCTGAAGTTGTGACCCCGGGGCTTAGAATTTTTTTTTTTCACAGGTTAAGTTGTCGAGGGCTGATTTCATGTCCTATGATAAAAAGCCGTCTGTTTCCACCGCCAAAACCTTCAGTGGAGTATTTGCAAAACTTTGGCACCATTTTTGAGTGAATTGGAGAATTTCAGATTTTTGCTGAAGTTGTGACCCCGGGGCTTAGAAAAATTTTTTTTCACAGGTTAAGTTGCCAAGGGTTGATTTCTTGGCCTATGATAAAAGGCCTTCTGTTTCCACCGCCGAACCTTTCAGGGGAGAATTTGCAACAGTTTAGCAGCATTTTTGAGTGAATTGGAGAATTTCAGATTTTTGCTGAATTTGTGACCCCGGGGCTTAGAAATTTTTTCCCCCACAGGTTAAGTTGTCGAGGGCTGATTTCATGTCCTATGATAACAAGCCTTCTGTTTCCACCGCCAAACCTTTCAGGGGAGTATTTGCAAAACTTTGGCACCATTTTTGAGTGAATTGGAGAATTTCAGATTTTTGCTGAAGTTGTGACCCCGGGGCTTAGAAATTTTTTTTTCACAGGTTAAGTTGTTGAGGGTTGATTTCTTGGCCTATGATAAAAAGCCTTCTGTTTCCAACGCCAAACCTTTCAGGGGAGAATGTGCAACACTTTAGCACCATTTTTGAGTGAATTGGAGAATTTCAGATTTTTGCTGAAATTGTGACCCCGGGGCTTAGAATTTTTTTTTTTCACAGGTTAAGTTGTCGAGGGCTGATTTCATGTCCTATGATAAAAAGCCTTCTGTTTCCACCGCCAAACCTTTCAGGGGGGGATTTGCAAAACTTTGGCACCATCTTTGAGTGAATTGGAGAATTTCAGATTTTTGCTGAAGTTGTGACCCCGGGGCTTAGAATTTTTTTTTTTCACAGGTTAAGTTGTCGAGGCTTGATTTCTTGGCCTATGATAAAAAGCCTTCTGTTTCCACCGCCAAGCCTTTCAGGGGAGTATTTGCAAAACTTTGGCACCATTTTTGCGTGAATTGGAGAATTTCAGATTTTTGCTGAAGTTGTGACCCCGGGGCTTAGAATTTTTTTTTTTCACAGGTTAAGTTGTTGAGGGTTGATTTCTTGGCCTATGATAAAAAGCCTTCTGTTTCCACCACCAAACCTTTCAGGGGAGAATTTGCAACAGTTTAGCACCATTTTTGAGTGAATTGGAGAATTTCAGATTTTTGCTGAAATTGTGACCCCGGGGCTTAGAAATTTTTTTTTCCACAGGTTAAGTTGTCGAGGCTTGATTTCTTGGCCTATGATAAAAAGCCTTCTGTTTCCACCGCCAAACCTTTCAGGGGAGTATTTGCAAAACTTTGGCACCATTTTTGAGTGAATTGGAGAATTTCAGATTTTTGCTGAAGTTGTGACCCCGGGGCTTAGAAATTTTTTTTTTCACAGGTTAAGTTGTTGAGGGTTGATTTCTTGGCCTATGATAAAAAGCCTTCTGTTTCCACCACCAAACCTTACAGGGGAGAATTTGCAACAGTTTAGCACCATTTTTGAGTGAATTGGAGAATTTCAGATTTTTGCTGAAATTGTGACCCCGGGGCTTAGATTTTTTTTTTTTCACAGGTTAAGTTGTCGAGGCTTGATTTCTTGGCCTATGATAAAAAGCCTTCTGTTTCCACCGCCAAACCTTTCAGGGGAGAATTTGCAACAGTTTAGCACCATTTTTGAGTGAATTGGAGAATTTCAGATTTTTTGCTGAAATTGTGACCCCGGGGCTTAGAAATTTTTTTTTTTCACAGGATAAGTTGTCGAGGCTTGATTTCTTGGCCTATGATAAAAAGCCTTCTGTTTCCACCGCCAAGCCTTTCAGGGGAGTATTTGCAAAACTTTGGCACCATTTTTGAGTGAATTGGAGAATTTCAGATTTTTGCTGAAATTGTGACCCCGGGGCTTAGAAATTTTTTTTTTCACAGGTTAAGTTGTCGAGGGCTGATTTCATGTCCTATGATAAAAAGCCTTCTGTTTCCACCGCCGAACCTTTCAGAGGAGTATTTGGAAAACTTTGGCACCATTTTTGAGTGAATTGGAGAATTTCAGATTTTTGCTGAAGTTGTGACCCCGGGGCTTAGAATTTTTTTTTTTCACAGGTTAAGTTGTCGAGGGCTGATTTCATGTCCTATGATAAAAAGCCTTCTGTTTCCACCGCCAAACCTTTCAGGGGAGTATTTGCAAAACTTTGGCACCATTTTTGAGTGAATTGGAGAATTTCAGATTTTTGCTGAAGTTGTGACCCCGGGGCTTAGAATTTTTTTTTTTCACAGGTTAAGTTGTCGAGGGCTGATTTCATGTCCTATGATAAAAAGCCGTCTGTTTCCACCGCCAAAACCTTCAGTGGAGTATTTGCAAAACTTTGGCACCATTTTTGAGTGAATTGGAGAATTTCAGATTTTTGCTGAAGTTGTGACCCCGGGGCTTAGAAAAATTTTTTTTCACAGGTTAAGTTGCCAAGGGTTGATTTCTTGGCCTATGATAAAAGGCCTTCTGTTTCCACCGCCGAACCTTTCAGGAGAGAATTTGCAACAGTTTAGCAGCATTTTTGAGTGAATTGGAGAATTTCAGATTTTTGCTGAAGTTGTGACCCCGGGGCTTAGAAATTTTTTCCCCCACAGGTTAAGTTGTCGAGGGCTGATTTCATGTCCTATGATAACAAGCCTTCTGTTTCCACCGCCAAACCTTTCAGGGGAGTATTTGCAAAACTTTGGCACCATTTTTGAGTGAATTGGAGAATTTCAGATTTTTGCTGAAGTTGTGACCCCGGGGCTTAGAAATTTTTTTTTCACAGGTTAAGTTGTTGAGGGTTGATTTCTTGGCCTATGATAAAAAGCCTTCTGTTTCCAACGCCAAACCTTTAAGGGAGAATGTGCAACACTTTAGCACCATTTTTGAGTGAATTGGAGAATTTCAGATTTTTGCTGAAATTGTGACCCCGGGGCTTAGAATTTTTTTTTTTCACAGGTTAAGTTGTCGAGGGCTGATTTCATGTCCTATGATAAAAAGCCTTCTGTTTCCACCGCCAAACCTTTCAGGGGAGTATTTGCAAAACTTTGGCACCATCTTTGAGTGAATTGGAGAATTTCAGATTTTTGCTGAAGTTGTGACCCCGGGGCTTAGAATTTTTTTTTTTCACAGGTTAAGTTGTCGAGGCTTGATTTCTTGGCCTATGATAAAAAGCCTTCTGTTTCCACCGCCAAGCCTTTCAGGGGAGTATTTGCAAAACTTTGGCACCATTTTTGCGTGAATTGGAGAATTTCAGATTTTTGCTGAAGTTGTGACCCCGGGGCTTAGAATTTTTTTTTTCCACAGGTTAAGTTGTTGAGGGTTGATTTCTTGGCCTATGATAAAAAGCCTTCTGTTTCCACCACCAAACCTTTCAGGGGAGAATTTGCAACAGTTTAGCACCATTTTTGAGTGAATTGGAGAATTTCAGATTTTTGCTGAAATTGTGACCCCGGGGCTTAGAAATTTTTTTTTCCACAGGTTAAGTTGTCGAGGCTTGATTTCTTGGCCTATGATAAAAAGCCTTCTGTTTCCACCGCCAAACCTTTCAGGGGAGTATTTGCAAAACTTTGGCACCATTTTTGAGTGAATTGGAGAATTTCAGATTTTTGCTGAAGTTGTGACCCCGGGGCTTAGAAATTTTTTTTTTCACAGGTTAAGTTGTTGAGGGTTGATTTCTTGGCCTATGATAAAAAGCCTTCTGTTTCCACCACCAAACCTTTCAGGGGAGAATTTGCAACAGTTTAGCACCATTTTTGAGTGAATTGGAGAATTTCAGATTTTTGCTGAAATTGTGACCCCGGGGCTTAGATTTTTTTTTTTTCACAGGTTAAGTTGTCGAGGCTTGATTTCTTGGCCTATGATAAAAAGCCTTCTGTTTCCACCGCCAAACCTTTCAGGGGAGAATTTGCAACAGTTTAGCACCATTTTTGAGTGAATTGGAGAATTTCAGATTTTTTGCTGAAATTGTGACCCCTGGGCTTAGAAATTTTTTTTTTTCACAGGTTAAGTTGTCGAGGGCTGATTTCATGTCCTATGATAAAAAGCCTTCTGTTTCCACCGCCAAACCTTTCAGGGGAGTATTTGCAAAACTTTGGCACCATTTTTGAGTGAATTGGAGAATTTCAGATTTTTGCTGAAGTTGTGACCCCGGGGCTTAGAAATTTTTTTTTGCACAGGTTAAGTTGTCGAGGGCTGATTTCATGTCCTATGATAAAAAGCCTTCTGTTTCCACCGCCAAACCTTTCAGGGGAGTATTTGCAAAACTTTGGCACCATTTTTGAGTGAATTGGAGAATTTCAGATTTTTGCTGAAGTTGTGACCCCGGGGCTTAGAAAATTTTTTTTTCACAGGTTAAGTTGCCAAGGGTTGATTTCTTGGCCTATGATAAAAAGCCTTCTGTTTCCACCGCCGAACCTTTCAGGGGAGAATTTGCAACAGTTTAGCACCATTTTTGAGTGAATTGGAGAATTTCAGATTTTTGCTGGAATTGTGACCCCGGCCGGGGGTTAGAAATTTTTTTTCCCACAGGTTAAGTTGTCGAGGGCTGATTTCATGTACTATGATAGAAAGCCTTCTGTTTCCCCGCCAAACCTTTCAGGGGAGAATTTGCAACATTTTAGCACCATCTTTGAGTGAATTGGAGAATTTCAGATTTTTGCTGAAGTTGTGACCCCGGGGCTTAGAAATTTTTTTTTTCACAGGTTAAGTTGCCAAGGGTTGATTTCTTGGCCTATGATAAAAAGCCTTCTGTTTCCACCGCCGAACCTTTCAGGGGAGAATTTGCAACAGTTTAGCACCATTTTTGAGTGAATTGGAGAATTTCAGATTTTTGCTGGAATTGTGACCCCGGCCGGGGGTTAGAAATTTTTTTTTGCACAGGTTAAGTTGTCGAGGGCTGATTTCATGTCCTATGATAAAAAGCCTTCTGTTTCCACCGCCAAACCTTTCAGGGGAGTATTGGCAAAACTTTGGCACCATTTTTGAGTGAATTGGAGAATTTCAGATTTTTGCTGAAGTTGTGACCCCGGGGCTTAGAAAATTTTTTTTTCACAGGTTAAGTTGCCAAGGGTTGATTTCTTGGCCTATGATAACAAGCCTTCTGTTTCCACCGCCAAACCTTTCAGGGGAGTATTTGCAAAACTTTGGCACCATTTTTGAGTGAATTGGAGAATTTCAGATTTTTGCTGAAGTTGTGACCCCGGGGCTTAGAAATTTTTTTTTTCACAGGTTAAGTTGTTGAGGGTTGATTTCTTGGCCTATGATAAAAAGCCTTCTGTTTCCACCGCCAAACCTTTCAGGGGAGTATTTGCAACAGTTTAGCACCATTTTTGAGTGAATTGGAGAATTTCAGATTTTTGCTGAAATTGTGACCCCGGGGCTTAGAAATTTTTTTTTGCACAGGTTAAGTTGTCGAGGGCTGATTTCATGTCCTATGATAAAAAGCCTTCTGTTTCCACCGCCAAACCTTTCAGGGGAGTATTTGCAAAACTTTGGCACCATTTTTGAGTGAATTGGAGAATTTCAGATTTTTGCTGAAGTTGTGACCCCGGGGCTTAGAAATTTTTTTTTTCACAGGTTAAGTTGTTGAGGGTTGATTTCTTGGCCTATGATAAAAAGCCTTCTGTTTCCACCGCCAAACCTTTCAGGGGAGAATGTGCAACACTTTAGCACCATTTTTGAGTGAATTGGAGAATTTCAGATTTTTGCTGAAATTGTGACCCCGGGGCTTAGAATTTTTTTTTTTCAGGTTAAGTTGTCGAGGGCTGATTTCATGTCCTATGATAAAAAGCCTTCTGTTTCCACCGCCAAACCTTTCAGGGGAGTATTTGCAAAACTTTGGCAGCATTTTTGAGTGAATTGGAGAATTTCAGATTTTTGCTGAAGTTGTGACCCCGGGGCTTAGAATTTTTTTTTTCCACAGGGTAAGTTGTCGAGGCTTGATTTCTTGGCCTATGATAAAAAGCCTTCTGTTTCCACCGCCAAACCTTTCAGGGGAGTATTTGCAAAACTTTGGCACCATCTTTGAGTGAATTGGAGAATTTCAGATTTTTGCTGAAATTGTGAGCCCGGGGCTTAGAAATTTTTTTTTTTCACAGGTTAAGTTGTCGAGGGCTGATTTCATGTCCTATGATAAAGAGCCTTCTGTTTCCACCGCCGAACCTTTCAGAGGAGAATTTCCAACAGTTTAGCACCATTTTTGAGTGAATTGGAGAATTTCAGATTTTTGCTGAAATTGTGACCCCGGGGCTTAGAAATTTTTTTTTTCACAGGTTAAGTTGTCGAGGGCTGATTTCATGTCCTATGATAAAAAGCCTTCTGTTTCCACCGCCAAACCTTTCAGGGGAGTATTTGCAAAACTTTGGCACCATTTTTGAGTGAATTGGAGAATTTCAGATTTTTGCTGAAGTTGTGACCCCGGGGCTTAGAATTTTTTTTTTTCACAGGTTAAGTTGCCGAGGGCTTGATTTCTTGGCCTATGATAAAAAGCCTTCTGTTTCCACCGCCAAACCTTTCAGGGGAGTATTTGCAAAACTTTGGCACCATTTTTGAGTGAATTGGAGAATTTCAGATTTTTCCTGAAATTGTGACCCCGGGGCTTAGAAATTTTTTTTTTCACAGGTTAAGTTGTTGAGGGTTGATTTCTTGGCCTATGATAAAAAGCCTTCTGTTTCCACCACCAAACCTTTCAGGGGAGAATTTGCAACAGTTTAGCACCATTTTTGAGTGAATTGGAGAATTTCAGATTTTTGCTGTAATTGTGACCCCGGAGCTTAGATTTTTTTTTTTCACAGGTTAAGTTGTCGAGGCTTGATTTCTTGGCCTATGATAAAAAGCCTTCTGTTTCCACCGCCAAACCTTTCAGGGGAGAATTTGCAACAGTTTAGCACCATTTTTGAGTGAATTGGAGAATTTCAGATTTTTGCTGAAATTGTGACCCCGGGGCTTAGAAATTTTTTTTTTCACAGGTTAAGTTGTCGAGGGCTGATTTCATGTCCTATGATAAAAATCCTTCTGTTTCCACCGCCAAACCTTTCAGGGGAGTATTTGCAAAACTTTGGCACCATTTTTGAGTGAATTGGAGAATTTCAGATTTTTGCTGAAGTTGTGACCCCGGGGCTTAGAAATTTTTTTTTGCACAGGTTAAGTTGTCGAGGGCTGATTTCATGTCCTATGATAAAAAGCCTTCTGTTTCCACCGCCAAACTTTCAGGGGAGTATTTGCAAAACTTTGGCACCATTTTTGAGTGAATTGGAGAATTTCAGATTTTTGCTGAAGTTGTGACCCCGGGGCTTAGAAATTTTTTTTTTCACAGGTTAAGTTGTTGAGGGTTGATTTCTTGGCCTATGATAAAAAGCCTTCTGTTTCCACCGCCAAACCTTTCAGGGGAGAATGTGCAACACTTTAGCACCATTTTTGAGTGAATTGGAGAATTTCAGATTTTTGCTGAAATTGTGACCCCGGGGCTTAGAATTTTTTTTTTCAGGTTAAGTTGTCGAGGGCTGATTTCATGTCCTATGATAAAAAGCCTTCTGTTTCCACCGCCAAACCTTTCAGGGGAGTATTTGCAAAACTTTGGCACCATTTTTGAGTGAATTGGAGAATTTCAGATTTTTGCTGAAGTTGTGACCCCGGGGCTTAGAATTTTTTTTTTCCACAGGGTAAGTTGTCGAGGCTTGATTTCTTGGCCTATGATAAAAAGCCTTCTGTTTCCACCGCCAAACCTTTCAGGGGAGAATGTGCAACACTTTAGCACCATTTTTGAGTGAATTGGAGAATTTCAGATTTTTGCTGAAATTGTGACCCCGGGGCTTAGAATTTTTTTTTTCAGGTTAAGTTGTCGAGGGCTGATTTCATGTCCTATGATAAAAAGCCTTCTGTTTCCACCGCCAAACCTTTCAGGGGAGTATTTGCAAAACTTTGGCACCATTTTTGAGTGAATTGGAGAATTTCAGATTTTTGCTGAAGTTGTGACCCCGGGGCTTAGAATTTTTTTTTTCCACAGGGTAAGTTGTCGAGGCTTGATTTCTTGGCCTATGATAAAAAGCCTTCTGTTTCCACCGCCAAACCTTTCAGGGGAGTATTTGCAAAACTTTGGCACCATCTTTGAGTGAATTGGAGAATTTCAGATTTTTGCTGAAATTGTGAGCCCGGGGCTTAGAAATTTTTTTTTTTCACAGGTTAAGTTGTCGAGGGCTGATTTCATGTCCTATGATAAAAAGCCTTCTGTTTCCACCGCCGAACCTTTCAGAGGAGAATTTCCAACAGTTTAGCACCATTTTTGAGTGAATTGGAGAATTTCAGATTTTTGCTGAAATTGTGACCCCGGGGCTTAGAAATTTTTTTTTTCACAGGTTAAGTTGTCGAGGGCTGATTTCATGTCCTATGATAAAAAGCCTTCTGTTTCCACCGCCGAACCTTTCAGAGGAGAATTTCCAACAGTTTAGCACCATTTTTGAGTGAATTGGAGAATTTCAGATTTTTGCTGAAATTGTGACCCCGGTGCTTAGAAATTTTTTTTTTCACAGGTTAAGTTGTCGAGGGCTGATTTCATGTCCTATGATAAAAAGCCTTCTGTTTCCACCGCCAAACCTTTCAGGGGAGTATTTGCAAAACTTTGGCACCATTTTTGAGTGAATTGGAGAATTTCAGATTTTTGCTGAAGTTGTGACCCCGGGGCTTAGAAATTTTTTTTTCACAGGTTAAGTTGTTGAGGGTTGATTTCTTGGCCTATGGTAAAAAGTCTTCTGTTTCCACCACCAAACCTTTCAGGGGAGAATTTGCAACAGTTTAGCACCATTTTTGAGTGAATTGGAGAATTTCAGATTTTTGCTGAAATTGTGACCCCGGGGCTTAGAAATTTTTTTTTTCACAGGTTAAGTTGTCGAGGGCTGATTTCATGTCCTATGATAAAAAGCCTTCTGTTTCCACCGCCAAACCTTTCAGGGGAGTATTTGCAAAACTTTGGCACCATTTTTGAGTGAATTGGAGAATTTCAGATTTTTGCTGAAGTTGTGACCCCGGGGCTTAGAAATTTTTTTTTGCACAGGTTAAGTTGTCGAGGGCTGATTTCATGTCCTATGATAAAAAAGCCTTCTGTTTCCACCGCCAAACCTTTCAGGGGAGTATTTGCAAAACTTTGGCACCATTTTTGAGTGAATTGGAGAATTTCAGATTTTTGCTGAAGTTGTGACCCCGGGGCTTAGAAATTTTTTTTTTCACAGGTTAAGTTGTTGAGGGTTGATTTCTTGGCCTATGATAAAAAGCCTTCTGTATCCACCGCCAAACCTTTCAGGGGAGAATGTGCAACACTTTAGCACCATTTTTGAGTGAATTGGAGAATTTCAGATTTTTGCTGAAGTTGTGACCCCGGGGCTTAGAATTTTTTTTTTCCACAGGGTAAGTTGTCGAGGCTTGATTTCTTGGCCTATGATAAAAAGCCTTCTGTTTCCACCGCCAAACCTTTCAGGGGAGTATTTGCAAAACTTTGGCACCATCTTTGAGTGAATTGGAGAATTTCAGATTTTTGCTGAAATTGTGAGCCCGGGGCTTAGAATTTTTTTTTTTTTCACAGGTTAAGTTGTCGATGGCTGATTTCATGTCCTATGATAAAAAGCCTTCTGTTTCCACCGCCGAACCTTTCAGAGGAGAATTTCCAACAGTTTAGCACCATTTTTGAGTGAATTGGAGAATTTCAGATTTTTGCTGAAATTGTGACACCGGGGCTTAGAAATTTTTTTTTTCACATGTTAAGTTGTCGAGGGCTGATTTCATGTCCTATGATAAAAAGCCTTCTGTTTCCACCGCCAAACCTTTCAGGGGAGTATTTGCAAAACTTTGGCACCATTTTTGAGTGAATTGGAGAATTTCAGATTTTTACTGAAGTTGTGACCCCGGGGCTTAGAATTTTTTTTTTTCACAGGTTAAGTTGTCGAGGGCTGATTTCATGTCCTATGATAAAAAGCCGTCTGTTTCCACCGCCAAAACCTTCAGTGGAGTATTTGCAAAACTTTGGCACCATTTTTGAGTGAATTGGAGAATTTCAGATTTTTGCTGAAGTTGTGACCCCGGGGCTTAGAAATTTTTTTTTTCACAGGTTAAGTTGCCGAGGGTTGATTTCTTGGCCTATGATAAAAAGCCTTCTGTTTCCACCGCCGAACCTTTCAGGGGAGAATTTGCAACAGTTTAGCACCATTTTTGAGTGAATTGGAGAATTTCAGATTTTTGCTGAAGTTGTGACCCCGGGGCTTAGAATTTTTTTTTTCCACAGGTTAAGTTGTCGAGGGCTGATTTCATGTCCTATGATAAAAAGCCTTCTGTTTCCACCGCCAAACCTTTCAGGGGAGTATTTGCAAAACTTTGGCACCATTTTTGAGTGAATTGGAAAATTTCAGATTTTTGCTGAAGTTGTGACCCCGGGGCTTAGAAATTTTTTTTTTCACAGGTTAAGTTGTTGAGGGTTGATTTCTTGGCTTATGATAAAAAGCCTTCTGTTTCCACCACCAAACCTTTCAGGGGAGAATTTGCAACAGTTTAGCACCATTTTTGAGTGAATTGGAGAATTTCAGATTTTTGCTGAAATTGTGACCCCGGGGCTTAGAAATTTTTTTTTTCACAGGTTAAGTTGTCGAGGCTTGATTTCTTGGCCTTTGATAAAAAGCCTTCTGTTTCCACCGCCAAACCTTTCAGGGGAGTATTTGCAAAACTTTGGCACCATTTTTGAGTGAATTGGAGAATTTCAGATTTTTGCTGAAATTGTGACCCCGGGGCTTAGAAATTTTTTTTTTTCACAGGTTAAGTTGTCGAGGGCTGATTTCATGTCCTATGATAAAAAGCCTTCTGTTTCCACCGCCAAACCTTTCAGGGGAGAATGTGCAACACTTTAGCACCATTTTTGAGTGAATTGGAGAATTTCAGATTTTTGCTGAAATTGTGACCCCGGGGCTTAGAATTTTTTTTTTTCAGGTTAAGTTGTCGAGGGCTGATTTCATGTCCTATGATAAAAAGCCTTCTGTTTCCACCGCCAAACCTTTCAGGGGAGTATTTGCAAAACTTTGGCACCATTTTTGAGTGAATTGGAGAATTTCAGATTTTTGCTGAAGTTGTGACCCCGGGGCTTAGAATTTTTTTTTTCCACAGGGTAAGTTGTCGAGAATTGATTTCTTGGCCTATGATAAAAAGCCTTCTGTTTCCACCGCCAAACCTTTCAGGGGAGTATTTGCAAAACTTTGGCACCATCTTTGAGTGAATTGGAGAATTTCAGATTTTTGCTGAAATTGTGAGCCCGGGGCTTAGAAATTTTTTTTCTTCACAGGTTAAGTTGTCGAGGGCTGATTTCATGTCCTATGATAAAAAGCCTTCTGTTTCCACCGCCGAACCTTTCAGAGGAGAATTTCCAACAGTTTAGCACCATTTTTGAGTGAATTGGAGAATTTCAGATTTTTGCTGAAATTGTGACCCCGGGGCTTAGAAATTTTTTTTTTGCACAGGTTAAGTTGTCGAGGGCTGATTTCATGTCCTATGATAAAAAGCCTTCTGTTTCCACCGCCAAACCTTTCAGGGGAGTATTTGCAAAACTTTGGCACCATTTTTGAGTGAATTGGAGAATTTCAGATTTTTGCTGAAGTTGTGACCCCGGGGCTTAGAAATTTTTTTTTTCACAGGTTAAGTTGTTGAGGGTTGATTTCTTGGCCTATGATAAAAAGCCTTCTGTTTCCACCGCCAAACCTTTCAGGGGAGAATGTGCAACACTTTAGCACCATTTTTGAGTGAATTGGAGAATTTCAGATTTTTGCTGAAATTGTGACCCCGGGGCTTAGAATTTTTTTTTTTCAGGTTAAGTTGTCGAGGGCTGATTTCATGTCCTATGATAAAAAGCCTTCTGTTTCCACCGCCAAACCTTTCAGGGGAGTATTTGCAACAGTTTAGCAGCATTTTTGAGTGAATTGGAGAATTTCAGATTTTTGCTGAAGTTGTGACCCCGGGGCTTAGAATTTTTTTTTTCCACAGGGTAAGTTGTCGAGAATTGATTTCTTGGCCTATGATAAAAAGCCTTCTGTTTCCACCGCCAAACCTTTCAGGGGAGTATTTGCAAAACTTTGGCACCATCTTTGAGTGAATTGGAGAATTTCAGATTTTTGCTGAAATTGTGAGCCCGGGGCTTAGAAATTTTTTTTTTCACAGGTTAAGTTGTCGAGGGCTGATTTCATGTCCTATGATAAAGAGCCTTCTGTTTCCACCGCCGAACCTTTCAGAGGAGAATTTCCAACAGTTTAGCACCATTTTTGAGTGAATTGGAGAATTTCAGATTTTTGCTGAAATTGTGACCCCGGGGCTTAGAAATTTTTTTTTTCACAGGTTAAGTTGTCGAGGGCTGATTTCATGTCCTATGATAAAAAGCCTTCTGTTTCCACCGCCAAACCTTTCAGGGGAGTATTTGCAAAACTTTGGCACCATTTTTGAGTGAATTGGAGAATTTCAGATTTTTGCTGAAGTTGTGACCCCGGGGCTTAGAATTTTTTTTTTTCACAGGTTAAGTTGTCGAGGGCTGATTTCATGTCCTATGATAAAAAGCCGTCTGTTTCCACCGCCAAAACCTTCAGTGGAGTATTTGCAAAACTTTGGCACCATTTTTGAGTGAATTGGAGAATTTCAGATTTTTGCTGAAGTTGTGACCCCGGGGCTTAGAAATTTTCTTTTTTCACAGGTTAAGTTGTCGAGGGCTGATTTCATGTCCTATGATAAAGAGCCTTCTGTTTCCACCGCCGAACCTTTCAGAGGAGAATTTCCAACAGTTTAGCACCATTTTTGAGTGAATTGGAGAATTTCAGATTTTTGCTGAAGTTGTGACCCCGGGGCTTAGAATTTTTTTTTTCCACAGGGTAAGTTGTCGAGGCTTGATTTCTTGGCCTATGATAAAAAGCCTTCTGTTTCCACCGCCAAACCTTTCAGGGGAGTATTTGCAAAACTTTGGCACCATCTTTGAGTGAATTGGAGAATTTCAGATTTTTGCTGAAATTGTGAGCCCGGGGCTTAGAAATTTTTTTTTTTCACAGGTTAAGTTGTCGAGGGCTGATTTCATGTCCTATGATAAAAAGCCTTCTGTTTCCACCGCCGAACCTTTCAGAGGAGAATTTCCAACAGTTTAGCACCATTTTTGAGTGAATTGGAGAATTTCAGATTTTTGCTGAAATTGTGACCCCGGGGCTTATAAATTTTTTTTTTCACAGGTTAAGTTGTCGAGGGCTGATTTCATGTCCTATGATAAAAAGCCTTCTGTTTCCACCGCCAAACCTTTCAGGGGAGTATTTGCAAAACTTTGGCACCATTTTTGAGTGAATTGGAGAATTTCAGATTTTTGCTGAAGTTGTGACCCCGGGGCTTAGAAATTTTTTTTTTCACAGGTTAAGTTGTCGAGGCTTGATTTCTTGGCCTATGATAAAAAGTCTTCTGTTTCCACCGCCAAACCTTTCAGGGGAGAATTTGCAACAGTTTAGCACCATTTTTGAGTGAATTGGAGAATTTCAGATTTTTGCTGAAATTGTGAGCCCGGGGCTTAGAAATTTTTTTTTTTTCACAGGTTAAGTTGTCGAGGGCTGATTTCATGTCCTATGATAAAAAGCCTTCTGTTTCCACCGCCGAACCTTTCAGAGGAGAATTTCCAACAGTTTAGCACCATTTTTGAGTGAATTGTAGAATTTCAGATTTTTGCTGAAATTGTGACCCCGGGGCTTAGAAATTTTTTTTTTCACAGGTTAAGTTGTCGAGGGCTGATTTCATGTCCTATGATAAAAAGCCTTCTGTTTCCACCGCCAAACCTTTCAGGGGAGTATTTGCAAAACTTTGGCACCATTTTTGAGTGAATTGGAGAATTTCAGATTTTTGCTGAAGTTGTGACCCCGGGGCTTAGAATTTTTTTTTTTCACAGGTTAAGTTGTCGAGGGCTGATTTCATGTCCTATGATAAAAAGCCGTCTGTTTCCACCGCCAAAACCTTCAGTGGAGTATTTGCAAAACTTTGGCACCATTTTTGAGTGAATTGGAGAATTTCAGATTTTTGCTGAAGTTGTGACCCCGGGGCTTAGAAATTTTTTTTTTCACAGGTTAAGTTGCCGAGGGTTGATTTCTTGGCCTATGATAAAAAGCCTTCTGTTTCCACCGCCGAACCTTTCAGGGGAGAATTTGCAACAGTTTAGCAGCATTTTTGAGTGAATTGGAGAATTTCAGATTTTTGCTGAAGTTGTGACCCCGGGGCTTAAAAATTTTTTTTTCCACAGGTTAAGTTGTCGAGGGCTGATTTCATGTCCTATGATAAAAAGCCTTCTGTTTCCACCGCCAAACCTTTCAGGGGAGTATTTGCAAAACTTTGGCACCATTTTTGAGTGAATTGGAGAATTTCAGATTTTTGCTGAAGTTGTGACCCCGGGGCTTAGAAATTTTTTTTTTCACAGGTTAAGTTGTTGAGGGTTGATTTCTTGGCCTATGATAAAAAGCCTTCTGTTTCCACCACCAAACCTTTCAGGGGAGAATTTGCAACAGTTTAGCACCATTTTTGAGTGAATTGGAGAATTTCAGATTTTTGCTGAAATTGTGACCCCGGGGCTTAGAAATTTTTTTTTTCACAGGTTAAGTTGTCGAGGCTTGATTTCTTGGCCTATGATAAAAAGCCTTCTGTTTCCACCGCCAAACCTTTCAGGGGAGTATTTGCAAAACTTTGGCACCATTTTTGAGTGAATTGGAGAATTTCAGATTTTTGCTGAAATTGTGACCCCGGGGCTTAGAATTTTTTTTTTCAGGTTAAGTTGTCGAGGGCTGATTTCATGTCCTATGATAAAAAGCCTTCTGTTTCCACCGCCAAACCTTTCAGGGGAGTATTTGGAAAACTTTGGCACCATTTTTGAGTGAATTGGAGAATTTCAGATTTTTGCTGAAGTTGTGACCCCGGGGCTTAGAATTTTTTTTTTCCACAGGGTAAGTTGTCGAGAATTGATTTCTTGGCCTATGATAAAAAGCCTTCTGTTTCCACCGCCAAACCTTTCAGGGGAGTATTTGCAAAACTTTGGCACCATCTTTGAGTGAATTGGAGAATTTCAGATTTTTGATGAAATTGTGAGCCCGGGGCTTAGAAATTTTTTTTCTTCACAGGTTAAGTTGTCGAGGGCTGATTTCATGTCCTATGATAAAAAGCCTTCTGTTTCCACCGCCGAACCTTTCAGAGGAGAATTTCCAACAGTTTAGCACCATTTTTGAGTGAATTGGAGAATTTCAGATTTTTGCTGAAATTGTGACCCCGGGGCTTAGAAATTTTTTTTTGCACAGGTTAAGTTGTCGAGGGCTGATTTCATGTCCTATGATAAAAAGCCTTCTGTTTCCACCGCCAAACCTTTCAGGGGAGTATTTGCAAAACTTTGGCACCATTTTTGAGTGAATTGGAGAATTTCAGATTTTTGCTGAAGTTGTGACCCCGGGGCTTAGAAATTTTTTTTTTCACAGGTTAAGTTGTTGAGGGTTGATTTCTTGGCCTATGATAAAAAGCCTTCTGTTTCCACCGCCAAACCTTTCAGGGGAGAATGTGCAACACTTTAGCACCATTTTTGAGTGAATTGGAGAATTTCAGATTTTTGCTGAAATTGTGACCCCGGGGCTTAGAATTTTTTTTTTTCAGGTTAAGTTGTCGAGGGCTGATTTCATGTCCTATGATAAAAAGCCTTCTGTTTCCACCGCCAAACCTTTCAGGGGAGTATTTGCAACAGTTTAGCAGCATTTTTGAGTGAATTGGAGAATTTCAGATTTTTGCTGAAGTTGTGACCCCGGGGCTTAGAATTTTTTTTTTCCACAGGGTAAGTTGTCGAGAATTGATTTCTTGGCCTATGATAAAAAGCCTTCTGTTTCCACCGCCAAACCTTTCAGGGGAGTATTTGCAAAACTTTGGCACCATCTTTGAGTGAATTGGAGAATTTCAGATTTTTGCTGAAATTGTGAGCCCGGGGCTTAGAAATTTTTTTTTTTCACAGGTTAAGTTGTCGAGGGCTGATTTCATGTCCTATGATAAAGAGCCTTCTGTTTCCACCGCCGAACCTTTCAGAGGAGAATTTCCAACAGTTTAGCACCATTTTTGAGTGAATTGGAGAATTTCAGATTTTTGCTGAAATTGTGACCCCGGGGCTTAGAAATTTTTTTTTTCACAGGTTAAGTTGTCGAGGGCTGATTTCATGTCCTATGATAAAAAGCCTTCTGTTTCCACCGCCAAACCTTTCAGGGGAGTATTTGCAAAACTTTGGCACCATTTTTGAGTGAATTGGAGAATTTCAGATTTTTGCTGAAGTTGTGACCCCGGGGCTTAGAATTTTTTTTTTCACAGGTTAAGTTGTCGAGGGCTGATTTCATGTCCTATGATAAAAAGCCGTCTGTTTCCACCGCCAAAACCTTCAGTGGAGTATTTGCAAAACTTTGGCACCATTTTTGAGTGAATTGGAGAATTTCAGATTTTTGCTGAAGTTGTGACCCCGGGGCTTAGAAATTTTCTTTTTTCGCAGGTTAAGTTGTCGAGGGCTGATTTCATGTCCTATGATAAAGAGCCTTCTGTTTCCACCGCCGAACCTTTCAGAGGAGAATTTCCAACAGTTTAGCACCATTTTTGAGTGAATTGGAGAATTTCAGATTTTTGCTGAAGTTGTGACCCCGGGGCTTAGAATTTTTTTTTTCCACAGGGTAAGTTGTCGAGGCTTGATTTCTTGGCCTATGATAAAAAGCCTTCTGTTTCCACCGCCAAACCTTTCAGGGGAGTATTTGCAATACTTTGGCACCATCTTTGAGTGAATTGGAGAATTTCAGATTTTTGCTGAAATTGTGAGCCCGGGGCTTAGAAATTTTTTTTTTTCACAGGTTAAGTTGTCGAGGGCTGATTTCATGTTCTATGATAAAGAGCCTTCTGTTTCCACCGCCGAACCTTTCAGAGGAGAATTTCCAACAGTTTAGCACCATTTTTGAGTGAATTGGAGAATTTCAGATTTTTGCTGAAATTGTGACCCCGGGGCTTAGAAATTTTTTTTTTCACAGGTTAAGTTGTCGAGGGCTGATTTCATGTCCTATGATAAAAAGCCTTCTGTTTCCACCGCCAAACCTTTCAGGGGAGTATTTGCAAAACTTTGGCACCATTTTTGAGTGAATTGGAGAATTTCAGATTTTTGCTGAAGTTGTGACCCCGGGGCTTAGAAATTTTTTTTTTCACAGGTTAAGTTGTTGAGGGTTGATTTCTTGGCCTATGATAAAAAGCCTTCTGTTTCCACCGCCAAACCTTTCAGGGGAGAATGTGCAACACTTTAGCACCATTTTTGAGTGAATTGGAGAATTTCAGATTTTTGCTGAAATTGTGACCCCGGGGCTTAGAATTTTTTTTTTTCAGGTTAAGTTGTCGAGGGCTGATTTCATGTCCTATGATAAAAAGCCTTCTGTTTCCACCGCCAAACCTTTCAGGGGAGTATTTGCAACAGTTTAGCAGCATTTTTGAGTGAATTGGAGAATTTCAGATTTTTGCTGAAGTTGTGACCCCGGGGCTTAGAATTTTTTTTTTCCACAGGGTAAGTTGTCGAGAATTGATTTCTTGGCCTATGATAAAAAGCCTTCTGTTTCCACCGCCAAACCTTTCAGGGGAGTATTTGCAAAACTTTGGCACCATCTTTGAGTGAATTGGAGAATTTCAGATTTTTGCTGAAATTGTGAGCCCGGGGCTTAGAAATTTTTTTTTTTCACAGGTTAAGTTGTCGAGGGCTGATTTCATGTCCTATGATAAAGAGCCTTCTGTTTCCACCGCCGAACCTTTCAGAGGAGAATTTCCAACAGTTTAGCACCATTTTTGAGTGAATTGGAGAATTTCAGATTTTTGCTGAAATTGTGACCCCGGGGCTTAGAAATTTTTTTTTTCACAGGTTAAGTTGTCGAGGGCTGATTTCATGTCCTATGATAAAAAGCCTTCTGTTTCCACCGCCAAACCTTTCAGGGGAGTATTTGCAAAACTTTGGCACCATTTTTGAGTGAATTGGAGAATTTCAGATTTTTGCTGAAGTTGTGACCCCGGGGCTTAGAATTTTTTTTTTTCACAGGTTAAGTTGTCGAGGGCTGATTTCATGTCCTATGATAAAAAGCCGTCTGTTTCCACCGCCAAAACCTTCAGTGGAGTATTTGCAAAACTTTGGCACCATTTTTGAGTGAATTGGAGAATTTCAGATTTTTGCTGAAGTTGTGACCCCGGGGCTTAGAAATTTTTTTTTTTCACAGGTTAAGTTGTCGAGGGCTGATTTCATGTCCTATGATAAAGAGCCTTCTGTTTCCACCGCCGAACCTTTCAGAGGAGAATTTCCAACAGTTTAGCACCATTTTTGAGTGAATTGGAGAATTTCAGATTTTTGCTGAAGTTGTGACCCCGGGGCTTAGAAATTTTTTTTTCCACAGGGTAAGTTGTCGAGGCTTGATTTCTTGGCCTATGATAAAAAGCCTTCTGTTTCCACCGCCAAACCTTTCAGGGGAGTATTTGCAAAACTTTGGCACCATCTTTGAGTGAATTGGAGAATTTCAGATTTTTGCTGAAATTGTGAGCCCGGGGCTTAGAAATTTTTTTTTTTCACAGGTTAAGTTGTCGAGGGCTGATTTCATGTCCTATGATAAAGAGCCTTCTGTTTCCACCGCCGAACCTTTCAGAGGAGAATTTCCAACAGTTTAGCACCATTTTTGAGTGAATTGGAGAATTTCAGATTTTTGCTGAAATTGTGACCCCGGGGCTTAGAAATTTTTTTTTTCACAGGTTAAGTTGTCGAGGGCTGATTTCATGTCCTATGATAAAAAGCCTTCTGTTTCCACCGCCAAACCTTTCAGGGGAGTATTTGCAAAACTTTGGCACCATTTTTGAGTGAATTGGAGAATTTCAGATTTTTGCTGAAGTTGTGACCCCGGGGCTTAGAATTTTTTTTTTTCACAGGTTAAGTTGTCGAGGGCTGATTTCATGTCCTATGATAAAAAGCCGTCTGTTTCCACCGCCAAAACCTTCAGTGGAGTATTTGCAAAACTTTGGCACCATTTTTGAGTGAATTGGAGAATTTCAGATTTTTGCTGAAGTTGTGACCCCGGGGCTTAGAAATTTTTTTTTTTCACAGGTTAAGTTGTCGAGGGCTGATTTCATGTCCTATGATAAAGAGCCTTCTGTTTCCACCGCCGAACCTTTCAGAGGAGAATTTCCAACAGTTTAGCACCATTTTTGAGTGAATTGGAGAATTTCAGATTTTTGCTGAAATTGTGACCCCGGGGCTTAGAAATTTTTTTTTTTCACAGGTTAAGTTGTCGAGGGCTGATTTCATGTCCTATGATAAAAAGCCTTCTGTTTCCACCGCCAAACCTTTCAGGGGAGTATTTGCAAAACTTTGGCACCATTTTTGAGTGAATTGGAGAATTTCAGATTTTTGCTGAAGTTGTGACCCCGGGGCTTAGAATTTTTTTTTTTCACAGGTTAAGTTGTCGAGGGCTGATTTCATGTCCTATGATAAAAAGCCGTCTGTTTCCACCGCCAAAACCTTCAGTGGAGTATTTGCAAAACTTTGGCACCATTTTTGAGTGAATTGGAGAATTTCAGATTTTTGCTGAAGTTGTGACCCCGGGGCTTAGAAATTTTTTTTTTCACAGGTTAAGTTGCCGATGGTTGATTTCTTGGCCTATGATAAAAAGCCTTCTGTTTCCACCGCCGAACCTTTCAGGGGAGAATTTGCAACAGTTTAGCAGCATTTTTGAGTGAATTGGAGAATTTCAGATTTTTGCTGAAGTTGTGACCCCGGGGCTTAGAAATTTTTTTTTCCACAGGTTAAGTTGTCGAGGGCTGATTTCATGTCCTATGATAAAAAGCCTTCTGTTTCCACCGCCAAACCTTTCAGGGGAGTATTTGCAAAACTTTGGCACCATTTTTGAGTGAATTGGAGAATTTCAGATTTTTGCTGAAGTTGTGACCCCGGGGCTTAGAAATTTTTTTTTTCACAGGTTAAGTTGTTGAGGGTTGATTTCTTGGCCTATGATAAAAAGCCTTCTGTTTCCACCACCAAACCTTTCAGGGGAGAATTTGGAACAGTTTAGCACCATTTTTGAGTGAATTGGAGAATTTCAGATTTTTGCTGAAATTGTGACCCCGGGGCTTAGAAATTTTTTTTTTCACAGGTTAAGTTGTCGAGGCTTGATTTCTTGGCCTATGATAAAAAGCCTTCTGTTTCCACCGCCAAACCTTTCAGGGGAGTATTTGCAAAACTTTGGCACCATTTTTGAGTGAATTGGAGAATTTCAGATTTTTGCTGAAGTTGTGACCCCGGGGCTTAGAATTTTTTTTTTTCACAGGTTAAGTTGTTGAGGGTTGATTTCTTGGCCTATGATAAAAAGTCTTCTGTTTCCACCGCCAAACCTTTCAGGGGAGAATGTGCAACACTTTAGCACCATTTTTGAGTGAATTGGAGAATTTCAGATTTTTGCTGAAATTGTGACCCCGGGGCTTAGAATTTTTTTTTTTCAGGTTAAGTTGTCGAGGGCTGATTTCATGTCCTATGATAAAAAGCCTTCTGTTTCCACCGCCAAACCTTTCAGGGGAGTATTTGCAAAACTTTGGCACCATTTTTGAGTGAATTGGAGAATTTCAGATTTTTGCTGAAGTTGTGACCCCGGGGCTTAGAATTTTTTTTTTCCACAGGGTAAGTTGTCGAGAATTGATTTCTTGGCCTATGATAAAAAGCCTTCTGTTTCCACCGCCAAACCTTTCAGGGGAGTATTTGAAAAACTTTGGCACCATCTTTGAGTGAATTGGAGAATTTCAGATTTTTGCTGAAATTGTGAGCCCGGGGCTTAGAAATTTTTTTTCTTCACAGGTTAAGTTGTCGAGGGCTGATTTCATGTCCTATGATAAAAAGCCTTCTGTTTCCACCGCCGAACCTTTCAGAGGAGAATTTCCAACAGTTTAGCACCATTTTTGAGTGAATTGGAGAATTTCAGATTTTTGCTGAAATTGTGACCCCGGGGCTTAGAAATTTTTTTTTTGCACAGGTTAAGTTGTCGAGGGCTGATTTCATGTCCTATGATAAAAAGCCTTCTGTTTCCACCGCCAAACCTTTCAGGGGAGTATTTGCAAAACTTTGGCACCATTTTTGAGTGAATTGGAGAATTTCAGATTTTTGCTGAAGTTGTGACCCCGGGGCTTAGAAATTTTTTTTTTCACAGGTTAAGTTGTTGAGGGTTGATTTCTTGGCCTATGATAAAAAGCCTTCTGTTTCCACCGCCAAACCTTTCAGGGGAGAATGTGCAACACTTTAGCACCATTTTTGAGTGAATTGGAGAATTTCAGATTTTTGCTGAAATTGTTACCCCGGGGCTTAGAATTTTTTTTTTTCAGGTTAAGTTGTCGAGGGCTGATTTCATGTCCTATGATAAAAAGCCTTCTGTTTCCACCGCCAAACCTTTCAGGGGAGTATTTGCAACAGTTTAGCAGCATTTTTGAGTGAATTGGAGAATTTCAGATTTTTGCTGAAGTTGTGACCCCGGGGCTTAGAATTTTTTTTCCCCACAGGGTAAGTTGTCGAGGCTTGATTTCTTGGCCTATGATAAAAAGCCTTCTGTTTCCACCGCCAAACCTTTCAGGGGAGTATTTGCAAAACTTTGGCACCATCTTTGAGTGAATTGGAGAATTTCAGATTTTTGCTGAAATTGTGAGCCCGGGGCTTAGAAATTTTTTTTTTTCACAGGTTAAGTTGTCGAGGGCTGATTTCATGTCCTATGATAAAGAGCCTTCTGTTTCCACCGCCGAACCTTTCAGAGGAGAATTTCCAACAGTTTAGCACCATTTTTGAGTGAATTGGAGAATTTCAGATTTTTGCTGAAATTGTGACCCCGGGGCTTAGAAATTTTTTTTTTCACAGGTTAAGTTGTCGAGGGCTGATTTCATGTCCTATGATAAAAAGCCTTCTGTTTCCACCGCCAAACCTTTCAGGGGAGTATTTGCAAAACTTTGGCACCATTTTTGAGTGAATTGGAGAATTTCAGATTTTTGCTGAAGTTGTGACCCCGGGGCTTAGAATTTTTTTTTTTCACAGGTTAAGTTGTCGAGGGCTGATTTCATGTCCTATGATAAAAAGCCGTCTGTTTCCACCGCCAAAACCTTCAGTGGAGTATTTGCAAAACTTTGGCACCATTTTTGAGTGAATTGGAGAATTTCAGATTTTTGCTGAAGTTGTGACCCCGGGGCTTAGAAATTTTTTTTTTCACAGGTTAAGTTGCCGATGGTTGATTTCTTGGCCTATGATAAAAAGCCTTCTGTTTCCACCGCCGAACCTTTCAGGGGAGAATTTGCAACAGTTTAGCAGCATTTTTGAGTGAATTGGAGAATTTCAGATTTTTGCTGAAGTTGTGACCCCGGGGCTTAGAAATTTTTTTTTCCACAGGTTAAGTTGTCGAGGGCTGATTTCATGTCCTATGATAAAAAGCCTTCTGTTTCCACCGCCAAACCTTTCAGGGGAGTATTTGCAAAACTTTGGCACCATTTTTGAGTGAATTGGAGAATTTCAGATTTTTGCTGAAGTTGTGACCCCGGGGCTTAGAAATTTTTTTTTTCACAGGTTAAGTTGTTGAGGGTTGATTTCTTGGCCTATGATAAAAAGCCTTCTGTTTCCACCACCAAACCTTTCAGGGGAGAATTTGCAACAGTTTAGCACCATTTTTGAGTGAATTGGAGAATTTCAGATTTTTGCTGAAATTGTGACCCCGGGGCTTAGAAATTTTTTTTTTCACAGGTTAAGTTGTCGAGGCTTGATTTCTTGGCCTATGATAAAAAGCCTTCTGTTTCCACCGCCAAACCTTTCAGGGGAGTATTTGCAAAACTTTGGCACCATTTTTGAGTGAATTGGAGAATTTCAGATTTTTGCTGAAATTGTGACCCCGGGGCTTAGAAATTTTTTTTTTCACAGGTTAAGTTGCCGAGGGTTGATTTCTTGGCTTATGATAAAAAGCCTTCTGTTTCCACCGCCAAACCTTTCAGGGGAGTATTTGCAAAACTTTGGCACCATTTTTGAGTGAATTGGAGAATTTCAGATTTTTGCTGAAATTGTGACCCCGGGGCTTAGAAATATTTTTTTTCACAGGTTAAGTTGTCGAGGGCTGATTTCATGTCCTATGATAAAAAGCCTTCTGTTTCCACCGCCAAACCTTTCAGGGGAGTATTTGCAAAACTTTGGCACCATTTTTGAGTGAATTGGAGAATTTCAGATTTTTGCTGAAGTTGTGACCCCGGGGCTTAGAATTTTTTTTTTTCACAGGTTAAGTTGTCGAGGGCTGATTTCATGTCCTATGATAAAAAGCCTTCTGTTTCCACCGCCAAACCTTTCAGGGGAGAATTTGCAACAGTTTAGCAGCATTTTTGAGTGAATTGGAGAATTTCAGATTTTTGCTGAAGTTGTGACCCCGGGGCTTAGAAATTTTTTTTTCCACAGGTTAAGTTGTCGAGGGCTGATTTCATGTCCTATGATAAAAAGCCTTCTGTTTCCACCGCCAAACCTTTCAGGGGAGTATTTGCAAAACTTTGGCACCATTTTTGAGTGAATTGGAGAATTTCAGATTTTTGCTGAATTTGTGACCCCGGGGCTTAGAAATTTTTTTTTTCACAGGTTAAGTTGTTGAGGGTTGATTTCTTGGCCTATGATAAAAAGTCTTCTGTTTCCACCGCCAAACCTTTCAGGGGAGTATTTGCAAAACTTTGGCACCATTTTTGAGTGAATTGGAGAATTTCAGATTTTTGCTGAAGTTGTGACCCCGGGGCTTAGAATTTTTTTTTTCACAGGTTAATTTGTCGAGGGCTGATTTCATGTCCTATGATAAAAAGCCTTCTGTTTCCACCGCCAAACCTTTCAGGGGAGAATTTGCAACAGTTTAGCAGCATTTTTGAGTGAATTGGAGAATTTCAGATTTTTGCTGAAGTTGTGACCCCGGGGCTTAGAATTTTTTTTTTCACAGGTTAAGTTGTCGAGGGCTGATTTCATGTCCTATGATAAAAAGCCTTCTGTTTCCACCGCCGAACCTTTCAGAGGAGAATTTCCAACAGTTTAGCACCATTTTTGAGTGAATTGGAGAATTTCAGATTTTTGCTGAAATTGTGACCCCGGGGCTTAGAAAATTTTTTTTTCACAGGTTAAGTTGTCGAGGGCTGATTTCATGTTCTATGATAAAAAGCCTTCTGTTTCCACCGCCAAACCTTTCAGGGGAGTATTTGGAAAACTTTGGCACCATTTTTGAGTGAATTGGAGAATTTCAGATTTTTGCTGAAGTTGTGACCCCGGGGCTTAGAATTTTTTTTTTCACAGGTTCAGTTGTCGAGGGCTGATTTCATGTCCTATGATAAAAAGCCGTCTGTTTCCACCGCCAAAACCTTCAGTGGAGTATTTGCAAAACTTTGGCACCATTTTTGAGTGAATTGGAGAATTTCAGATTTTTGCTGAAGTTGTGACCCCGGGGCTTAGAATTTTTTTTTCACAGGTTAAGTTGTTGAGGGTTGATTTCTTGGCCTATGATAAAAAGCCTTCTGTTTCCACCGCCAAACCTTTCAGGGGAGAATTTGCAACAGTTTAGCACCATTTTTGAGTGAATTGGAGAATTTCAGATTTTTGCTGAAATTGTGACCCCGGGGCTTAGAATTTTTTTTTTTTCACAGGTTAAGTTGTCGAGGGCTGATTTCATGTCCTATGATAAAAAGCCTTCTGTTTCCACCGCCGAACCTTTCAGGGGAGAATTTCCAACAGTTTAGCACCATTTTTGAGTGAATTGGAGAATTTCAGATTTTACCCCGGGGCTTAGAAATTTTTTTTTCCACAGGTTAAGTTGTCGAGGGCTGATTTCATGTCCTATGATAAAAAGCCTTCTGTTTCCACCGCCAAACCTTTCAGGGGAGTATTTGCAAAACTTTGGCACCATTTTTGAGTGAATTGGAGAATTTCAGATTTTTGCTGAAGTTGTGACCCCGGGGCTTAGAAATTTTTTTTTTTCACAGGTTAAGTTGTTGATGGTTGATTTCTTGGCCTATGATAAAAAGCCTTCTGTTTCCACCACCAAACCTTTCAGGGGAGAATTTGCAACAGTTTAGCACCATTTTTGAGTGAATTGGAGAATTTCAGATTTTTGCTGAAATTGTGACCCCGGGGCTTAGAAATTTTTTTTTCACAGGTTAAGTTGTCGAGGCTTGATTTCTTGGCCTATGATAAAAAGCCTTCTGTTTCCACCGCCAAACCTTTCAGGGGAGTATTTGCAAAACTTTGGCACCATTTTTGAGTGAATTGGAGAATTTCAGATTTTTGCTGAAATTGTGACCCCGGGGCTTAGAAAATTTTTTTTTCACAGGTTAAGTTGTCGAGGGCTGATTTCATGTCCTATGATAAAAAGCCTTCTGTTTCCACCGCCAAACCTTTCAGGGGAGTATTTGCAAAACTTTGGCACCATTTTTGAGTGAATTGGAGAATTTCAGATTTTTGCTGAAGTTGTGACCCCGGGGCTTAGAAATTTTTTTTTTCACAGGTTAAGTTGTCGAGGGCTGATTTCATGTCCTATGATAAAAAGCCTTCTGTTTCCACCGCCAAACCTTTCAGGGGAGAATTTGCAACAGTTTAGCAGCATTTTTGAGTGAATTGGAGAATTTCAGATTTTTGCTGAAGTTGTGACCCCGGGGCTTAGAAATTTTTTTTTGCACAGGTTAAGTTGTCGAGGGCTGATTTCATGTCCTATGATAAAAAGCCTTCTGTTTCCACCGCCAAACCTTTCAGGGGAGTATTTGCAAAACTTTGGCACCATTTTTGAGTGAATTGGAGAATTTCAGATTTTTGCTGAAGTTGTGACCCCGGGGCTTAGAAATTTTTTTTTTCACAGGTTAAGTTGTTGAGGGTTGATTTCTTGGCCTATGATAAAAAGTCTTCTGTTTCCACCGCCAAACCTTTCAGGGGAGTATTTGCAAAACTTTGGCACCATTTTTGAGTGAATTGGAGAATTTCAGATTTTTGCTGAAGTTGTGACCCCGGGGCTTAGAAAATTTTTTTTTCACAGGTTAAGTTGTCGAGGGCTGATTTCATGTCCTATGATAAAAAGCCTTCTGTTTCCACCGCCAAACCTTTCAGGGGAGAATTTGCAACAGTTTAGCAGCATTTTTGAGTGAATTGGAGAATTTCAGATTTTTGCTGAAGTTGTGACCCCGGGGCTTAGAAATTTTTTTTTGCACAGGTTAAGTTGTCGAGGGCTGATTTCTTGGCCTATGATAAAAAGCCTTCTGTTTCCACCGCCAAACCTTTCAGGGGAGTATTTGCAAAACTTTGGCACCATTTTTGAGTGAATTGGAGAATTTCAGATTTTTGCTGAAATTGTGACCCCGGGGCTTAGAAATTTTTTTTTTCACAGGTTAAGTTGTCGAGGGCTGATTTCATGTCCTATGATAAAAAGCCTTCTGTTTCCACCGCCAAACCTTTCAGGGGAGTATTTGCAAAACTTTGGCACCATTTTTGAGTGAATTGGAGAATTTCAGATTTTTGCTGAAATTGTGACCCCGGGCCTTAGAAATTTTTTTTTTCACAGGTTAAGTTGTCGAGGGCTGATTTCATGTCCTATGATAAAAAGCCTTCTGTTTCCACCGCCAAACCTTTCAGGGGAGTATTTGCAAAACTTTGGCACCATTTTTGAGTGAATTGGAGAATTTCAGATTTTTGCTGAAGTTGTGACCCCGGGGCTTAGAAATTTTTTTTTTCACAGGTTAAGTTGTCGAGAGCTGATTTCATGTCCTATGATAAAAAGCCTTCTGTTTCCACCGCCAAACCTTTCAGGGGAGAATTTGCAACAGTTTAGCAGCATTTTTGAGTGAATTGGAGAATTTCAGATTTTTGCTGAAGTTGTGACCCCGGGGCTTAGAAATTTTTTTTTGCACAGGTTAAGTTGTCGAGGGCTGATTTCATGTCCTATGATTAAAAGCCTTCTGTTTCCACCGCCAAACCTTTCAGGGGAGTATTTGCAAAACTTTGGCACCATTTTTGAGTGAATTGGAGAATTTCAGATTTTTGCTGAAGTTGTGACCCCGGGGCTTAGAAATTTTTTTTTTCACAGGTTAAGTTGTTGAGGGTTGATTTCTTGGCCTATGATAAAAAGTCTTCTGTTTCCACCGCCAAACCTTTCAGGGGAGTATTTGCAAAACTTTGGCACCATTTTTGAGTGAATTGGAGAATTTCAGATTTTTGCTGAAGTTGTGACCCCGGGGCTTAGAAATTTTTTTTTTCACAGGTTAAGTTGTCGAGGGCTGATTTCATGTCCTATGATAAAAAGCCTTCTGTTTCCACCGCCAAACCTTTCAGGGGAGAATTTGCAACAGTTTAGCAGCATTTTTGAGTGAATTGGAGAATTTCAGATTTTTGCTGAAGTTGTGACCCCGGGGCTTAGAAATTTTTTTTTGCACAGGTTAAGTTGTCGAGGGCTGATTTCATGTCCTATGATAAAAAGCCTTCTGTTTCCACCGCCAAACCTTTCAGGGGAGTATTTGCAAAACTTTGGCACCATTTTTGAGTGAATTGGAGAATTTCAGATTTTTGCTGAAGTTGTGACCCCGGGGCTTAGAAAATTTTTTTTTCACAGGTTAAGTTGTCGAGGGCTGATTTCATGGCCTATGATAAAAAGCCTTCTGTTTCCACCGCCAAACCTTTCAGGGGAGTATTTGCAAAACTTTGGCACCATTTTTGAGTGAATTGGAGAATTTCAGATTTTTGCTGAAGTTGTGACCCCGGGGCTTAGAATTTTCTTTTTTCACAGGTTAAGTTGTCGAGGGCTGATTTCATGTCCTATGATAAAAAGCCGTCTGTTTCCACCGCCAAAACCTTCAGTGGAGTATTTGCAAAACTTTGGCACCATTTTTGAGTGAATTGGAGAATTTCAGATTTTTGCTGAAGTTGTGACCCCGGGGCTTAGAAATTTTTTTTCCCACAGGTTAAGTTGTTGAGGGTTGATTTCTTGGCCTATGATAAAAAGCCTTCTGTTTCCACTGCCAAACCTTTCAGGGGAGAATTTGCAACAGTTTAGCACCATTTTTGAGTGAATTGGAGAATTTCAGATTTTTGCTGAAGTTGTGACCCCGGGGCTTAGTAATTTTTTTTTTCACAGGTTAAGTTGTCGAGGCTTGATTTCTTGGCCTATGATAAAAAGCCTTCTGTTTCCACCGCCAAACCTTTCAGGGGAGTATTTGCAAAACTTTGGCACCATTTTTGAGTGAATTGGAGAATTTCAGATTTTTGCTGAAATTGTGACCCCGGGGCTTAGAAATTTTTTTTTCACAGGTTAAGTTGTTGAGGGTTGATTTCTTGGCCTATGATAAAAAGCCTTCTGTTTCCACCGCCAAACCTTTCAGGGGAGAATTTGCAACAGTTTAGCACCATTTTTGAGTGAATTGGAGAATTTCAGATTTTTGCTGAAATTGTGACCCCGGGGCTTAGAAATTTTTTTTTTCACAGGTTAAGTTGTCGAGGGCTGATTTCATGTCCTAAGATAAAAAGCCTTCTGTTTCCACCGCCAAACCTTTCAGGGGAGTATTTGCAAAACTTTGGCACCATTTTTGAGTGAATTGGAGAATTTCAGATTTTTGCTGAAGTTGTGACCCCGGGGCTTAGAAATTTTTTTTTCACAGGTTAAATTGTCGAGGCTTGATTTCTTGGCCTATGATAAAAAGCCTTCTGTTTCCACCGCCAAACCTTTCAGGGGAGTATTTGCAAAACTTTGGCACCATCTTTGAGTGAATTGGAGAATTTCAGATTTTTGCTGAAATTGTGACCCCGGGGCTTAGAAATTTTTTTTTTCACAGGTTAAGTTGTCGAGGGCTGATTTCATGTCCTATGATAAAAAGCCTTCTGTTTCCACCGCCAAACCTTTCAGGGGAGTATTTGCAAAACTTTGGCACCATTTTTGAGTGAATTGGAGAATTTCAGATTTTTGCTGAAGTAGTGACCCCGGGGCTTAGAATTTTTTTTTTCACAGGTTAAGTTGTCGAGGGCTGATTTCATGTCCTATTATAAAAAGCCGTCTGTTTCCACCGCCAAAACCTTCAGTGGAGTATTTGCAAAACTTTGGCACCATTTTTGAGTGAATTGGAGAATTTCAGATTTTTGCTGAAGTTGTGACCCTGGGGCTTAGAATTTTTTTTTCACAGGTTAAGTTGTTGAGGGTTGATTTCTTGGCCTATGATAAAAAGCCTTCTGTTTCCACCGCCAAACCTTTCAGGGGAGAATTTGCAACAGTTTAGCACCATTTTTGAGTGAATTGGAGAATTTCAGATTTTTGCTGAAATTGTGACCCCGGGGCTTAGAATTTTTTTTTTTTCACAGGTTAAGTTGTCGAGGGCTGATTTCATGTCCTATGATAAAAAGCCTTCTGTTTCCACCGCCGAACCTTTCAGGGGAGAATTTCCAACAGTTTAGCACCATTTTTGAGTGAATTGGAGAATTTCAGATTTTTGCTGAAGTTGTGACCCCGGGGCTTAGAAATTTTTTTTTTTCACAGGTTAAGTTGTTGAGGGTTGATTTCTTGGCCTATGATAAAAAGCCTTCTGTTTCCACCGCCAAAGCTTTCAGGGGAGAATTTGCAACAGTTTAGCACCATTTTTGAGTGAATTGGAGAATTTCAGATTTTTGCTGAAATTGTGACCCCGGGGCTTAGAAATTTTTTTTTTCACAGGTTAAGTTGTCGAGGGCTGATTTCATGTCCTATGATAAAAAGCCTTCTGTTTCCACCACCAAAGCTTTCAGGGGAGTATTTGCAAAACTTTGGCACCATCTTTGAGTGAATTGGAGAATTTCAGATTTTTGCTGAAATTGTGACCTCGGGGCTTAGATTTTTTTTTCCCACAGGTTAAGTTGTCGAGGCTTGATTTCTTGGCCTATGATAAAAAGCCTTCTGTTTCCACCGCCAAACCTTTCAGGGGAGTATTTGCAAAACTTTGGCACCATCTTTGAGTGAATTGGAGAATTTCAGATTTTTGCTGAAATTGTGACCCCGGGGCTTAGAAATTTTTTTTTTCACAGGTTAAGTTGTCGAGGGCTGATTTCATGTCCTATGATAAAAAGCCTTCTGTTTCCACCGCCGAACCTTTCAGGGGAGAATTTCCAACAGTTTAGCACCATTTTTGAGTGAATTGGAGAATTTCAGATTTTTGCTGAAATTGTGACCCCGGGGCTTAGAAATTTTTTTTTCACAGGTTCAGTTGTCGAGGGTTGATTTTTTTGGCCTATGATAACAAGCCTTCTGTTTCCACCACCAAACCTTTCAGGGGAGTATTTGCAACAGTTTAGCACCATTTTTGAGTGAATTGGAGAATTTCAGATTTTTGCTGAAATTGTGACCCCGGGGCTTAGAATTTTTTTTTTTCACAGGTTAAGTTGTCGAGGGCTGATTTCATGTCCTATGATAAAAAGCCTTCTGTTTCCACCGCCGAACCTTTCAGGGGAGAATTTCCAACAGTTTAGCACCATTTTTGAGTGAATTGGAGAATTTCAGATTTTTGCTGAAATTGTGACCCCGGGGCTTAGAAATTTTTTTTTTCACAGGTTAAGTTGTTGAGGGTTGATTTCTTGGCCTATGGTAAAAAGCCTTCTGTTTCCACCGCCAAAGCTTTCAGGGGAGAATTTGCAACAGTTTAGCACCATTTTTGAGTGAATTGGAGAATTTCAGATTTTTGCTGAAATTGTGACCCCGGGGCTTAGAAAATTTTTTTTTCACAGGTTAAGTTGTCGAGGGCTGATTTCATGTCCTATGATAAAAAGCCTTCTGTTTCCACCGCCAAACCTTTCAGGGGAGTATTTGCAAAACTTTGGCACCATCTTTGAGTGAATTGGAGAATTTCAGATTTTTGCTGAAATTGTGACCCCGGGGCTTAGATTTTTTTTTTCCACAGGTTAAGTTGTCGAGGCTTGATTTCTTGGCCTATGATAAAAAGCCTTCTGTTTCCACCGCCAAAACTTTCAGGGGAGTATTTGCAAAACTTTGGCACCATCTTTGAGTGAATTGGAGAATTTCAGATTTTTGCTGAAATTGTGACCCCGGGGCTTAGTAATTTTTTTTTTCACAGGTTAAGTTGTCGAGGCTTGATTTCTTGGCCTATGATAAAAAGCCTTCTGTTTCCACCGCCAAACCTTTCAGGGGAGTATTTGCAAAACTTTGGCACCATTTTTGAGTGAATTGGAGAATTTCAGATTTTTGCTGAAATTGTGACCCCGGGGCTTAGAAATTTTTTTTTTCACAGGTTAAGTTGTCGAGGGCTGATTTCATGTCCTATGATAAAAAGCCTTCTGTTTCCACCGCCAAACCTTTCAGGGGAGTATTTGCAAAACTTTGCACCATTTTTGAGTGAATTGGAGAATTTCAGATTTTTGCTCAAGTTGTGACCCCGGGGCTTAGAAATTTTTTTTTCACAGGTTAAGTTGTTGAGGGTTGATTTCTTGGCCTATGATAAAAAGCCTTCTGTTTCCACCGCCAAACCTTTCAGGGGAGAATTTGCAACAGTTTAGCACCATTTTTGAGTGAATTGGAGAATTTCAGATTTTTGCTGAAATTGTGACCCCGGGGCTTAGAAATTTTTTTTTTCACAGGTTAAGTTGTCGAGGGCTGATTTCATGTCCTATGATAAAAAGCCTTCTGTTTCCACCGCCAAACCTTTCAGGGGAGTATTTGCAAAACTTTGGCACCATTTTTGAGTGAATTGGAGAATTTCAGATTTTTGCTGAAGTTGTGACCCCGGGGCTTAGAAATTTTTTTTTTCACAGGTTAAATTGTCGAGGCTTGATTTCTTGGCCTATGATAAAAAGCCTTCTGTTTCCACCGCCAAACCTTTCAGGGGAGTATTTGCAAAACTTTGGCACCATCTTTGAGTGAATTGGAGAATTTCAGATTTTTGCTGAAATTGTGACCCCGGGGCTTAGAAATTTTTTTTTTCACAGGTTAAGTTGTCGAGGGCTGATTTCATGTCCTATGATAAAAAGCCTTCTGTTTCCACCGCCAAACCTTTCAGGGGAGTATTTGCAAAACTTTGGCACCATTTTTGAGTGAATTGGAGAATTTCAGATTTTTGCTGAAGTAGTGACCCCGGGGCTTAGAATTTTTTTTTTCACAGGTTAAGTTGTCGAGGGCTGATTTCATGTCCTATTATAAAAAGCCGTCTGTTTCCACCGCCAAAACCTTCAGTGGAGTATTTGCAAAACTTTGGCACCATTTTTGAGTGAATTGGAGAATTTCAGATTTTTGCTGAAGTTGTGACCCCGGGGCTTAGAATTTTTTTTTCACAGGTTAAGTTGTTGAGGGTTGATTTCTTGGCCTATGATAAAAAGCCTTCTGTTTCCACCGCCAAAGCTTTCAGGGGAGAATTTGCAACAGTTTAGCACCATTTTTGAGTGAATTGGAGAATTTCAGATTTTTGCTGAAATTGTGACCCCGGGGCTTAGAAATTTTTTTTTTCACAGGTTAAGTTGTCGAGGGCTGATTTCATGTCCTATGATAAAAAGCCTTCTGTTTCCACCGCCAAACCTTTCAGGGGAGTATTTGCAAAACTTTGGCACCATCTTTGAGTGAATTGGAGAATTTCAGATTTTTGCTGAAATTGTGACCCCGGGGCTTAGATTTTTTTTTTCCACAGGTTAAGTTGTCGAGGCTTGATTTCTTGGCCTATGATAAAAAGCCTTCTGTTTCCACCGCCAAAACTTTCAGGGGAGTATTTGCAAAACTTTGGCACCATCTTTGAGTGAATTGGAGAATTTCAGATTTTTGCTGAAATTGTGACCCCGGGGCTTAGAAATTTTTTTTTTTCACAGGTTAAGTTGTCGAGGGCTGATTTCATGTCCTATGATAAAAAGCCTTCTGTTTCCACCGCCGAACCTTTCAGGGGAGAATTTCCAACAGTTTAGCACCATTTTTGAGTGAATTGGAGAATTTCAGATTTTTGCTGAAATTGTGACCCCGGGGCTTAGAAATTTTTTTTTTTCACAGGTTAAGTTGTCGAGGGCTGATTTCATGTCCTATGATAAAAAGCCTTCTGTTTCCACCGCCGAACCTTTCAGGGGAGAATTTCCAACAGTTTAGCACCATCTTTGAGTGAATTGGAGAATTTCAGATTTTTGCTGAAATTGTGACCCCGGGGCTTAGAAATTTTTTTTTTTCACAGGTTAAGTTGTCGAGGGCTGATTTCATGTCCTATGATAAAAAGCCTTCTGTTTCCACCGCCGAACCTTTCAGGGGAGAATTTCCAACAGTTTAGCACCATTTTTGAGTGAATTGGAGAATTTCAGATTTTTGCTGAAATTGTGACCCCGGGGCTTAGAAATTTTTTTTTTCACAGGTTAAGTTGTCGAGGGCTGATTTCATGTCCTATGATAAAAAGCCTTCTGTTTCCACCGCCAAACCTTTCAGGGGAGTATTTGCAAAACTTTGGCACCATTTTTGCGTGAATTGGAGAATTTCAGATTTTTGCTGAAGTTGTGAACCCGGGGCTTAGAATTTTTTTTTTCACAGGTTAAGTTGTCGAGGGCTGATTTCATGTCCTATGATAAAAAGCCGTCTGTTTCCACCGCCAAAACCTTCAGTGGAGTATTTGCAAAACTTTGGCACCATTTTTGAGTGAATTGGAGAATTTCAGATTTTTGCTGAAGTTGTGACCCCGGGGCTTAGAATTTTTTTTTTTCACAGGTTAAGTTGTCGAGGGCTGATTTCATGTCCTATGATAAAAAGCCTTCTGTTTCCACCGCCAAACCTTTCAGGGGAGTATTTGCAAAACTTTGGCACCATTTTTGAGTGAATTGGAGAATTTCAGATTTTTGCTGAAGTTGTGACCCCGGGGCTTAGAAATTTTTTTTTTCACAGGTTAAATTGTCGAGGGTTGATTTTTTGGCCTATGATAACAAGCCTTCTGTTTCCACCGCCAAACCTTTCAGGGGAGTATTTGCAAAACTTTGGCACCATCTTTGAGTGAATTGGAGAATTTCAGATTTTTGCTGAAATTGTGACCCCGGGGCTTAGAATTTTTTTTTTTCACAGGTTAAGTTGTCGAGGCTTGATTTCTTGGCCTATGATAAAAAGCCTTCTGTTTCCACCGCCAAAACTTTCAGGGGAGTATTTGCAACAGTTTAGCACCATTTTTGAGTGAATTGGAGAATTTCAGATTTTTGCTGAAATTGTGACCCCGGGGCTTAGAAATTTTTTTTTTCACAGGTTAAGTTGTCGAGGGCTGATTTCATGTCCTATGATAAAAAGCCTTCTGTTTCCACCGCCAAACCTTTCAGGGGAGTATTTGCAAAACTTTGGCACCATCTTTGAGTGAATTGGAGAATTTCAGATTTTTGCTGAAATTGTGACCCCGGGGCTTAGATTTTTTTTTTCCACAGGTTAAGTTGTCGAGGCTTGATTTCTTGGCCTATGATAAAAAGCCTTCTGTTTCCACCGCCAAAACTTTCAGGGGAGTATTTGCAAAACTTTGGCACCATCTTTGAGTGAATTGGAGAATTTCAGATTTTTGCTGAAATTGTGACCCCGGGGCTTAGAATTTTTTTTTTTCACAGGTTAAGTTGTCGAGGGCTGATTTCATGTCCTATGAAAAAAAGCCTTCTGTTTCCACCGCCGAACCTTTCAGGGGAGAATTTCCAACAGTTTAGCACCATTTTTGAGTGAATTGGAGAATTTCAGATTTTTGCTGAAATTGTGACCCCGGGGCTTAGAAATTTTTTTTCCCAGAGGTTAAATTGTCGAGGGTTGATTTCATGTCCTATGATAAAAAGCCTTCTGTTTCCACCGCCAAACCTTTCAGGGGAGTATTTGCAAAACTTTGGCACCATTTTTGCGTGAATTGGAGAATTTCAGATTTTTGCTGAAGTTGTGACCCCGGGGCTTAGAATTTTTTTTTTCACAGGTTAAGTTGTCGAGGGCTGATTTCATGTCCTATGATAAAAAGCCGTCTGTTTCCACCGCCAAAACCTTCAGTGGAGTATTTGCAAAACTTTGGCACCATTTTTGAGTGAATTGGAGAATTTCAGATTTTTGCTGAAGTTGTGACCCCGGGGCTTAGAATTTTTTTTTTTACAGGTTAAGTTGTCGAGGGCTGATTTCATGTCCTATGATAAAAAGCCTTCTGTTTCCACCGCCAAACCTTTCAGGGGGGTATTTGCAAAACTTTGGCACCATCTTTGAGTGAATTGGAGAATTTCAGATTTTTGCTGAAATTGTGACCCCGGGGCTTAGATTTTTTTTTCCCACAGGTTAAGTTGTCGAGGCTTGATTTCTTGGCCTATGATAAAAAGCCTTCTGTTTCCACCGCCAAACCTTTCAGGGGAGTATTTGCAAAACTTTGGCACCATCTTTGAGTGAATTGGAGAATTTCAGATTTTTGCTGAAATTGTGACCCCGGGGCTTAGAAATTTTTTTTTTCACAGGTTAAGTTGTCGAGGGCTGATTTCATGTCCTATGATAAAAAGCCTTCTGTTTCCACCGCCGAACCTTTCAGGGGAGAATTTCCAACAGTTTAGCACCATTTTTGAGTGAATTGGAGAATTTCAGATTTTTGCTGAAATTGTGACCCCGGGGCTTAGAATTTTTTTTTTTCACAGGTTAAGTTGTCGAGGGCTGATTTCATGTCCTATGAAAAAAAGCCTTCTGTTTCCACCGCCGAACCTTTCAGGGGAGAATTTCCAACAGTTTAGCACCATTTTTGAGTGAATTGGAGAATTTCAGATTTTTGCTGAAATTGTGACCCCGGGGCTTAGAAATTTTTTTTTCCAGAGGTTAAGTTGTCGAGGCTTGATTTCTTGGCCTATGATAAAAAGCCTTCTGTTTCCACCGCCAAACCTTTCAGGGGAGTATTTGCAAAACTTTGGCACCATCTTTGAGTGAATTGGAGAATTTCAGATTTTTGCTGAAATTGTGACCCCGGGGCTTAGAAATTTTTTTTTTCACAGGTTAAGTTGTCGAGGGCTGATTTCATGTCCTATGATAAAAAGCCTTCTGTTTCCACCGCCGAACCTTTCAGGGGAGAATTTCCAACAGTTTAGCACCATTTTTGAGTGAATTGGAGAATTTCAGATTTTTGCTGAAATTGTGACCCCGGGGCTTAGAATTTTTTTTTTTCACAGGTTAAGTTGTCGAGGGCTGATTTCATGTCCTATGAAAAAAAGCCTTCTGTTTCCACCGCCGAACCTTTCAGGGGAGAATTTCCAACAGTTTAGCACCATTTTTGAGTGAATTGGAGAATTTCAGATTTTTGCTGAAATTGTGACCCCGGGGCTTAGAAATTTTTTTTTCCAGAGGTTAAATTGTCGAGGGTTGATTTTTTGGGCTATGATAACAAGCCTTCTGTTTCCACCGCCAAACCTTTCAGGGGAGTATTTGCAAAACTTTGGCACCATTTTTGAGTGAATTGGAGAATTTCAGATTTTTGCTGAAGTTGTGACCCCGGGGCTTAGAAATTTTTTTTTTCACAGGTTAAATTGTCGAGGGTTGATTTTTTGGCCTATGATAACAAGCCTTCTGTTTCCACCGCCAAACCTTTCAGGGGAGTATTTGCAAAACTTTGGCACCATCTTTGAGTGAACTGGAGAATTTCAGATTTTTGCTGAAATTGTGACCCCAGGGCTTAGATTTTTTTTTTCCACAGGTTAAGTTGTCGAGGCTTGATTTCTTGGCCTATGATAAAAAGCCTTCTGTTTCCACCGCCAAACCTTTCAGGGGAGTATTTGCAAAACTTTGGCACCATCTTTGAGTGAATTGGAGAATTTCAGATTTTTGCTGAAATTGTGACCCCGGGGCTTAGAATTTTTTTTTTTCACAGGTTAAGTTGTCGAGGGCTGATTTCATGTCCTATGATAAAAAGCCTTCTGTTTCCACCGCCAAACCTTTCAGGGGAGTATTTGCAAAACTTTGGCACCATCTTTGAGTGAATTGGAGAATTTCAGATTTTGCTGAAATTGTGACCCCGGGGCTTAGATTTTTTTTTCCCACAGGTTAAGTTGTCGAGGCTTGATTTCTTGGCCTATGATAAAAAGCCTTCTGTTTCCACCGCCAAACCTTTCAGGGGAGTATTTGCAAAACTTTGGCACCATCTTTGAGTGAATTGGAGAATTTCAGATTTTTGCTGAAATTGTGACCCCGGGGCTTAGAATTTTTTTTTTTCACAGGTTAAGTTGTCGAGGGCTGATTTCATGTCCTATGATAAAAAGCCTTCTGTTTCCACCGCCGAACCTTTCAGGGGAGAATTTCCAACAGTTTAGCACCATTTTTGAGTGAATTGGAGAATTTCAGATTTTTGCTGAAATTGTGACCCCGGGGCTTAGAATTTTTTTTTTTCACAGGTTAAGTTGTCGAGGGCTGATTTCATGTCCTATGAAAAAAAGCCTTCTGTTTCCACCGCCGAACCTTTCAGGGGAGAATTTTCAACAGTTTAGCACCATTTTTGAGTGAATTGGAGAATTTCAGATTTTTGCTGAAGTTGTGACCCCGGGGCTTAGAAATTTTTTTTTTCACAGGTTAAATTGTCGAGGGTTGATTTTTTGGCCTATGACAACAAGCCTTCTGTTTCCACCGCCAAACCTTTCAGGGGAGTATTTGCAAAACTTTGGCACCATCTTTGAGTGAATTGGAGAATTTCAGATTTTTGCTGAAATTGTGACCCCGGGGCTTAGAAATTTTTTTTTTCACAGGTTAAGTTGTCGAGGGCTGATTTCATGTCCTATGATAAAAAGCCTTCTGTTTCCACCGCCAAACCTTTCAGGGGAGTATTTGCAAAACTTTGGCACCATTTTTGCGTGAATTGGAGAATTTCAGATTTTTGCTGAAGTTGTGACCCCGGGGCTTAGAATTTTTTTTTTCACAGGTTAAGTTGTCGAGGGCTGATTTCATGTCCTATGATAAAAAGCCGTCTGTTTCCACCGCCAAAACCTTCAGTGGAGTATTTGCAAAACTTTGGCACCATTTTTGAGTGAATTGGAGAATTTCAGATTTTTGCTGAAGTTGTGACCCCGGGGCTTAGAATTTTTTTTTTTACAGGTTAAGTTGTCGAGGGCTGATTTCATGTCCTATGATAAAAAGCCTTCTGTTTCCACCGCCAAACCTTTCAGGGGAGTATTTGCAAAACTTTGGCACCATCTTTGAGTGAATTGGAGAATTTCAGATTTTTGCTGAAATTGTGACCCCGGGGCTTAGATTTTTTTTTTCCACAGGTTAAGTTGTCGAGGCTTGATTTCTTGGCCTATGATAAAAAGCCTTCTGTTTCCACCGCCAAACCTTTCAGGAGAGTATTTGCAAAACTTTGGCACCATCTTTGAGTGAATTGGAGAATTTCAGATTTTTGCTGAAATTGTGACCCCGGGGCTTAGAAATTTTTTTTTTCACAGGTTAAGTTGTCGAGGGCTGATTTCATGTCCTATGATAAAAAGCCTTCTGTTTCCACCGCCGAACCTTTCAGGGGAGAATTTCCAACAGTTTAGCACCATTTTTGAGTGAATTGGAGAATTTCAGATTTTTGCTGAAATTGTGACCCCGGGGCTTAGAATTTTTTTTTTTCACAGGTTAAGTTGTCGAGGGCTGATTTCAAGTCCTATGAAAAAAAGCCTTCTGTTTCCACCGCCGAACCTTTCAGGGGAGAATTTCCAACAGTTTAGCACCATTTTTGAGTGAATTGGAGAATTTCAGATTTTTGCTGAAATTGTGACCCCGGGGCTTAGAAATTTTTTTTTCCAGAGGTTAAATTGTCGAGGGTTGATTTTTTGGGCTATGATAACAAGCCTTCTGTTTCCACCGCCAAACCTTTCAGGGGAGTATTTGCAAAACTTTGGCACCATTTTTGAGTGAATTGGAGAATTTCAGATTTTTGCTGAAGTTGTGACCCCGGGGCTTAGAAATTTTTTTTTTCACAGGTTAAATTGTCGAGGGTTGATTTTTTGGCCTATGATAACAAGCCTTCTGTTTCCACCGCCAAACCTTTCAGGGGAGTATTTGCAAAACTTTGGCACCATCTTTGAGTGAATTGGAGAATTTCAGATTTTTGCTGAAATTGTGACCCCGGGGCTTAGAATTTTTTTTTTTTCACAGGTTAAGTTGTCGAGGCTTGATTTCTTGGCCTATGATAAAAAGCCTTCTGTTTCCACCGCCAAACCTTTCAGGGGATTATTTGCAAAACTTTGGCACCATCTTTGAGTGAATTGGAGAATTTCAGATTTTTGCTGAAGTTGTGACCCCGGGGCTTAGAATTTTTTTTTTTCACAGGTTAAGTTGTCGAGGGCTGATTTCATGTCCTATGATAAAAAGCCTTCTGTTTCCACCGCCGAACCTTTCAGGGGAGTATTTGCAACAGTTTAGCACCATTTTTGAGTGAATTGGAGAATTTCAGATTTTTGCTGAAATTGTGACCCCGGGGCTGAGAATTTTTTTTTTTCACAGGTTAAGTTGTCGAGGGCTGATTTCATGTCCTATGATAAAAAGCCTTCTGTTTCCACCGCCGAACCTTTCAGGGGAGAATTTCCAACAGTTTAGCACCATTTTTGAGTGAATTGGAGAATTTCAGATTTTTGCTGAAATTGTGACCCCGGGGCTTAGAAATTTTTTTTTTCACAGGTTAAGTTGTCGAGGGCTGATTTCATGTCCTATGATAAAAAGCCTTCTGTTTCCACCGCCGAACCTTTCAGGGGAGAATTTCCAACAGTTTAGCACCATTTTTGAGTGAATTGGAGAATTTCAGATTTTTGCTGAAATTGTGACCCCGGGGCTTAGAAATTTTTTTTTTCACAGGTTAAGTTGTCGAGGGCTGATTTCTTGGCCTATGATAAAAAGCCTTCTGTTTCCACCGCCAAACCTTTCAGGGGAGTGTTTGCAAAACTTATGCACCATTTTTGAGTGAATTGGAGAATTTCAGATTTTTGCTGAAGTTGTGACCCCGGGGCTTAGAAATTTTTTTTTTCCACAGGTTAAGTTGTTGAGGGTTGATTTCTTGGCCTATGGTAAAAAGCCTTCTGTTTCCACCGCCAAAGCTTTCAGGGGAGAATTTGCAACAGTTTAGCACCATTTTTGAGTGATTTGGAGAATTTCAGATTTTTGCTGAAATTGTGACCCCGGGGCTTAGAAATCTTTTTTTTCACAGGTTAAGTTGTCGAGGGTTGATTTCTTGGCCTATGGTAAAAAGCCTTCTGTTTCCACCGCCAAAGCTTTCAGGGGAGAATTTGCAAAACTTTGGCACCATTTTTGCGTGAATTGGAGAATTTCAGATTTTTGCTGAAGTTGTGACCCTGGGGCTTAGAATTTTTTTTTTCACAGGTTAAGTTGTCGAGGGCTGATTTCATGTCCTATGATAAAAAGCCGTCTGTTTCCTCCGCCAAAACCTTCAGTGGAGTATTTGCAAAACTTTGGCACCATTTTTGAGTGAATTGGAGAATTTCAGATTTTTGCTGAAGTTGTGACCCCGGGGCTTAGAATTTTTTTTTTTACAGGTTAAGTTGTCGAGGGCTGATTTCATGTCCTATGATAAAAAGCCTTCTGTTTCCACCGCCAAACCTTTCAGGGGAGTATTTGCAACACGTTGGCACCATCTTTGAGTGAATTGGAGAATTTCAGATTTTTGCTGAAATTGTGACCCCGGGGCTTAGATTTTTTTTTTCCACAGGTTAAGTTGTCGAGGCTTGATTTCTTGGCCTATGATAAAAAGCCTTCTGTTTCCACCGCCAAAACTTTCAGGGGAGTATTTGCAAAACTTTGGCACCATCTTTGAGTGAATTGGAGAATTTCAGATTTTTGCTGAAATTGTGACCCCGGGGCTTAGAAATTTTTTTTTTCACAGGTTAAGTTGTCGAGGGCTGATTTCATGTCCTATGATAAAAAGCCTTCTGTTTCCACCGCCGAACCTTTCAGGGGAGAATTTCCAACAGTTTAGCACCATTTTTGAGTGAATTGGAGAATTTCAGATTTTTGCTGAAATTGTGACCCCGGGGCTTAGAATTTTTTTTTTCACAGGTTAAGTTGTCGAGGGCTGATTTCATGTCCTATGAAAAAAAGCCTTCTGTTTCCACCGCCGAACCTTTCAGGGGAGAATTTGCAACAGTTTAGCACCATTTTTGAGTGAATTGGAGAATTTCAGATTTTTGCTGAAATTGTGACCCCGGGGCTTAGAAATTTTTTTTTCCAGAGGTTAAATTGTCGAGGGTTGATTTTTTGGGCTATGATAACAAGCCTTCTGTTTCCACCGCCAAACCTTTCAGGGGAGTATTTGCAAAACTTTGGCACCATTTTTGAGTGAATTGGAGAATTTAAGATTTTTGCTGAAGTTGTGACCCCGGTGCTTAGAAATTTTTTTTTTCACAGGTTAAATTGTCGAGGGTTGATTTTTTGGCCTATGATAACAAGCCTTCTGTTTCCACCGCCAAACCTTTCAGGGGAGTATTTGCAAAACTTTGGCACCATCTTTGAGTGAATTGGAGAATTTCAGATTTTTGCTGAAATTGTGACCCCGGGGCTTAGAAATTTTTTTTTTTCACAGGTTAAGTTGTCGAGGCTTGATTTCTTGGCCTATGATAAAAAGCCTTCTGTTTCCACCGCCAAACCTTTCAGGGGATTATTTGCAAAACTTTGGCACCATCTTTGAGTGAATTGGAGAATTTCAGATTTTTGCTGAAATTGTGACCCCGGGGCTTAGAATTTTTTTTTTTCACAGGTTAAGTTGTCGAGGGCTGATTTCATGTCCTATGATAAAAAGCCTTCTGTTTCCACCGCCGAACCTTTCAGGGGAGTATTTGCAACAGTTTAGCACCATTTTTGAGTGAATTGGAGAATTTCAGATTTTTGCTGAAATTGTGACCCCGGGACTTAGAATTTTTTTTTTTCACAGGTTAAGTTGTCGAGGGCTGATTTCATGTCCTATGATAAAAAGCCTTCTGTTTCCACCGCCAAACCTTTCAGGGGAGTATTTGCAACACGTTGGCACCATCTTTGAGTGAATTGGAGAATTTCAGATTTTTGCTGAAATTGTGACCCCGGGGCTTAGATTTTTTTTTTCCACAGGTTAAGTTGTCGAGGCTTGATTTCTTGGCCTATGATAAAAAGCCTTCTGTTTCCACCGCCAAAACTTTCAGGGGAGTATTTGCAAAACTTTGGCACCATCTTTGAGTGAATTGGAGAATTTCAGATTTTTGCTGAAATTGTGACCCCGGGGCTTAGAAATTTTTTTTTTCACAGGTTAAGTTGTCGAGGGCTGATTTCATGTCCTATGATAAAAAGCCTTCTGTTTCCACCGCCGAACCTTTCAGGGGAGAATTTCCAACAGTTTAGCACCATTTTTGAGTGAATTGGAGAATTTCAGATTTTTGCTGAAATTGTGACCCCGGGGCTTAGAATTTTTTTTTTCACAGGTTAAGTTGTCGAGGGCTGATTTCATGTCCTATGAAAAAAAGCCTTCTGTTTCCACCGCCGAACCTTTCAGGGGAGAATTTGCAACAGTTTAGCACCATTTTTGAGTGAATTGGAGAATTTCAGATTTTTGCTGAAATTGTGACCCCGGGGCTTAGAAATTTTTTTTTCCAGAGGTTAAATTGTCGAGGGTTGATTTTTTGGGCTATGATAACAAGCCTTCTGTTTCCACCGCCAAACCTTTCAGGGGAGTATTTGCAAAACTTTGGCACCATTTTTGAGTGAATTGGAGAATTTAAGATTTTTGCTGAAGTTGTGACCCCGGGGCTTAGAAATTTTTTTTTTCACAGGTTAAATTGTCGAGGGTTGATTTTTTGGCCTATGATAACAAGCCTTCTGTTTCCACCGCCAAACCTTTCAGGGGAGTATTTGCAAAACTTTGGCACCATCTTTGAGTGAATTGGAGAATTTCAGATTTTTGCTGAAATTGTGACCCCGGGGCTTAGAAATTTTTTTTTTTCACAGGTTAAGTTGTCGAGGCTTGATTTCTTGGCCTATGATAAAAAGCCTTCTGTTTCCACCGCCAAACCTTTCAGGGGATTATTTGCAAAACTTTGGCACCATCTTTGAGTGAATTGGAGAATTTCAGATTTTTGCTGAAATTGTGACCCCGGGGCTTAGAATTTTTTTTTTTCACAGGTTAAGTTGTCGAGGGCTGATTTCATGTCCTATGATAAAAAGCCTTCTGTTTCCACCGCCGAACCTTTCAGGGGAGTATTTGCAACAGTTTAGCACCATTTTTGAGTGAATTGGAGAATTTCAGATTTTTGCTGAAATTGTGACCCCGGGGCTTAGAATTTTTTTTTTTCACAGGTTAAGTTGTCGAGGGCTGATTTCATGTCCTATGATAAAAAGCCTTCTGTTTCCACCGCCAAACCTTTCAGGGGAGTATTTGCAACACGTTGGCACCATCTTTGAGTGAATTGGAGAATTTCAGATTTTTGCTGAAATTGTGACCCCGGGGCTTAGATTTTTTTTTTCCACAGGTTAAGTTGTCGAGGCTTGATTTCTTGGCCTATGATAAAAAGCCTTCTGTTTCCACCGCCAAAACTTTCAGGGGAGTATTTGCAAAACTTTGGCACCATCTTTGAGTGAATTGGAGAATTTCAGATTTTTGCTGAAATTGTGACCCCGGGGCTTAGAAATTTTTTTTTTCACAGGTTAAGTTGTCGAGGGCTGATTTCATGTCCTATGATAAAAAGCCTTCTGTTTCCACCGCCGAACCTTTCAGGGGAGAATTTCCAACAGTTTAGCACCATTTTTGAGTGAATTGGAGAATTTCAGATTTTTGCTGAAATTGTGACCCCGGGGCTTAGAAATTTTTTTTTCCAGAGGTTAAATTGTCGAGGGTTGATTTTTTGGGCTATGATAACAAGCCTTCTGTTTCCACCGCCAAACCTTTCAGGGGAGTATTTGCAAAACTTTGGCACCATTTTTGAGTGAATTGGAGAATTTAAGATTTTTGCTGAAGTTGTGACCCCGGGGCTTAGAAATTTTTTTTTTCACAGGTTAAATTGTCGAGGGTTGATTTTTTGGCCTATGATAACAAGCCTTCTGTTTCCACCGCCAAACCTTTCAGGGGAGTATTTGCAAAACTTTGGCACCATCTTTGAGTGAATTGGAGAATTTCAGATTTTTGCTGAAATTGTGACCCCGGGGCTTAGAAATTTTTTTTTTTCACAGGTTAAGTTGTCGAGGCTTGATTTCTTGGCCTATGATAAAAAGCCTTCTGTTTCCACCGCCAAACCTTTCAGGGGATTATTTGCAAAACTTTGGCACCATCTTTGAGTGAATTGGAGAATTTCAGATTTTTGCTGAAATTGTGACCCCGGGGCTTAGAATTTTTTTTTTTCACAGGTTAAGTTGTCGAGGGCTGATTTCATGTCCTATGATAAAAAGCCTTCTGTTTCCACCGCCGAACCTTTCAGGGGAGTATTTGCAACAGTTTAGCACCATTTTTGAGTGAATTGGAGAATTTCAGATTTTTGCTGAAATTGTGACCCCGGGGCTTAGAATTTTTTTTTTTCACAGGTTAAGTTGTCGAGGGCTGATTTCATGTCCTATGATAAAAAGCCTTCTGTTTCCACCGCCAAACCTTTCAGGGGAGTATTTGCAACACGTTGGCACCATCTTTGAGTGAATTGGAGAATTTCAGATTTTTGCTGAAATTGTGACCCCGGGGCTTAGATTTTTTTTTTCCACAGGTTAAGTTGTCGAGGCTTGATTTCTTGGCCTATGATAAAAAGCCTTCTGTTTCCACCGCCAAAACTTTCAGGGGAGTATTTGCAAAACTTTGGCACCATCTTTGAGTGAATTGGAGAATTTCAGATTTTTGCTGAAATTGTGACCCCGGGGCTTAGAAATTTTTTTTTTCACAGGTTAAGTTGTTGAGGGCTGATTTCATGTCCTATGATAAAAAGCCTTCTGTTTCCACCGCCGAACCTTTCAGGGGAGAATTTCCAACAGTTTAGCACCATTTTTGAGTGAATTGGAGAATTTCAGATTTTTGCTGAAATTGTGACCCCGGGGCTTAGAATTTTTTTTTTCACAGGTTAAGTTGTCGAGGGCTGATTTCATGTCCTATGAAAAAAAGCCTTCTGTTTCCACCGCCGAACCTTTCAGGGGAGAATTTGCAACAGTTTAGCACCATTTTTGAGTGAATTGGAGAATTTCAGATTTTTGCTGAAATTGTGACCCCGGGGCTTAGAAATTTTTTTTTCCAGAGGTTAAATTGTCGAGGGTTGATTTTTTGGGCTATGATAACAAGCCTTCTGTTTCCACCGCCAAACCTTTCAGGGGAGTATTTGCAAAACTTTGGCACCATTTTTGAGTGAATTGGAGAATTTAAGATTTTTGCTGAAGTTGTGACCCCGGGGCTTAGAAATTTTTTTTTTTCACAGGTTAAATTGTCGAGGGTTGATTTTTTGGCCTATGATAACAAGCCTTCTGTTTCCACCGCCAAACCTTTCAGGGGAGTATTTGCAAAACTTTGGCACCATCTTTGAGTGAATTGGAGAATTTCAGATTTTTGCTGAAATTGTGACCCCGGGGCTTAGAAATTTTTTTTTTTCACAGGTTAAGTTGTCGAGGCTTGATTTCTTGGCCTATGATAAAAAGCCTTCTGTTTCCACCGCCAAACCTTTCAGGGGATTATTTGCAAAACTTTGGCACCATCTTTGAGTGAATTGGAGAATTTCAGATTTTTGCTGAAATTGTGACCCCGGGGCTTAGAATTTTTTTTTTTTCACAGGTTAAGTTGTCGAGGGCTGATTTCATGTCCTATGATAAAAAGCCTTCTGTTTCCACCGCCGAACCTTTCAGGGGAGTATTTGCAACAGTTTAGCACCATTTTTGAGTGAATTGGAGAATTTCAGATTTTTGCTGAAATTGTGACCCCGGGGCTTAGAATTTTTTTTTTTCACAGGTTAAGTTGTCGAGGGCTGATTTCATGTCCTATGATAAAAAGCCTTCTGTTTCCACCGCCGAACCTTTCAGGGGAGAATTTCCAACAGTTTAGCACCATTTTTGAGTGAATTGGAGAATTTCAGATTTTTGCTGAAATTGTGACCCCGGGGCTTAGAAATTTTTTTTTTCACAGGTTAAGTTGTCGAGGGCTGATTTCATGTCCTATGATAAAAAGCCTTCTGTTTCCACCGCCGAACCTTTCAGGGGAGAATTTCCAACACTTTAGCACCATTTTTGAGTGAATTGGAGAATTTCAGATTTTTGCTGAAATTGTGACCCCGGGGCTTAGAAATTTTTTTTTTCACAGGTTAAGTTGTCGAGGGCTGATTTCTTGGCCTATGATAAAAAGCCTTCTGTTTCCACCGCCAAACCTTTCAGGGGAGTATTTGCAAAACTTTGGCACCATTTTTGAGTGAATTGGAGAATTTCAGATTTTTGCTGAAGTTGTGACCCCGGGGCTTAGAAATTTTTTTTTTTTCACAGGTTAAGTTGTTGAGGGTTGATTTCTTGGCCTATGGTAAAAAGCCTTCTGTTTCCACCGCCAAAGCTTTCAGGGGAGTATTTGCAAAACTTTGGCACCATTTTTGAGTGAATTGGAGAATTTCAGATTTTTGCTGAAATTGTGACCCCGGGGCTTAGAAATTTTTTTTTTCACAGGTTAAGTTGTCGAGGGCTGATTTCATGTCCTATGATAAAAAGCCTTCTGTTTCCACCGCCAAACCTTTCAGGGGAGTATTTGCAAAACTTTGGCACCATTTTTGAGTGAATTGGAGAATTTCAGATTTTTGCTGAAGTTGTGACCCCGGGGCTTAGAAATTTTTTTTTTCACAGGTTAAGTTGTCGAGGGCTGATTTCATGTCCTATGATAAAAAGCCTTCTGTTTCCACCGCCAAACCTTCAGGGGAGTATTTGCAAAACTTTGGCACCATCTTTGAGTGAATTGGAGAATTTCAGATTTTTGCTGAAATTGTGACCCCGGGGCTTAGATTTTTTTTTCCCACAGGTTAAGTTGTCGAGGCTTGATTTCTTGGCCTATGATAAAAAGCCTTCTGTTTCCACCGCCAAACCTTTCAGGGGAGTATTTGCAAAACTATGGCACCATCTTTGAGTGAATTTGAGAATTTCAGATTTTTGCTGAAATTGTGACCCCGGGGCTTAGAATTTTTTTTTTTCACAGGTTAAGTTGTCGAGGGCTGATTTCATGTCCTATGATAAAAAGCCTTCTGTTTCCACCGCCAAACCTTTCAGGGGAGAATTTCCAACAGTTTAGCACCATTTTTGAGTGAATTGGAGAATTTCAGATTTTTGCTGAAATTGTGACCCCGGGGCTTAGAATTTTTTTTTTTCACAGGTTAAGTTGTCGAGGGCTGATTTCATGTCCTATGAAAAAAAGCCTTCTGTTTCCACCGCCGAACCTTTCAGGGGAGAATTTCCAACAGTTTAGCACCATTTTTGAGTGAATTGGAGAATTTCAGATTTTTGCTGAAATTGTGACCCCGGGGCTTAGAAATGTTTTTTTCCAGAGGATAAATTGTCGAGGGTTGATTTTTTGGGCTATGATAACAAGCCTTCTGTTTCCACCGCCAAACCTTTCAGGGGAGTATTTGCAAAACTTTGGCACCATTTTTGAGTGAATTGGAGAATTTCAGATTTTTGCTGAAGTTGTGACCCCGGGGCTTAGAAATTTTTTTTTTCACAGGTTAAGTTGTCGAAGCTTGATTTCTTGGCCTATGATAAAAAGCCTTCTGTTTCCACCGCCAAACCTTTCAGGGGAGTATTTGCAAAACTATGGCACCATCTTTGAGTGAATTTGAGAATTTCAGATTTTTGCTGAAATTGTGACCCCGGGGCTTAGAATTTTTTTTTTTCACAGGTTAAGTTGTCGAGGGCTGATTTCATGTCCTATGATAAAAAGCCTTCTGTTTCCACCGCCAAACCTTTCAGGGGAGAATTTCCAACAGTTTAGCACCATTTTTGAGTGAATTGGAGAATTTCAGATTTTTGCTGAAATTGTGACCCCGGGGCTTAGAATTTTTTTTTTTCACAGGTTAAGTTGTCGAGGGCTGATTTCATGTCCTATGAAAAAAAGCCTTCTGTTTCCACCGCCGAACCTTTCAGGGGAGAATTTCCAACAGTTTAGCACCATTTTTGAGTGAATTGGAGAATTTCAGATTTTTGCTGAAATTGTGACCCCGGGGCTTAGAAATTTTTTTTTTCACAGGTTAAGTTGTAGAGGGCTGATTTCTTGGCCTATGATAAAAAGCCTTCTGTTTCCACCGCCAAACCTTTCAGGGGAGTATTTGCAAAACTTATGCACCATTTTTGAGTGAATTGGAGAATTTCAGATTTTTGCTGAAGTTGTGACCCCGGGGCTTAGAAATTTTTTTTTTTTCACAGGTTAAGTTGTTGAGGGTTGATTTCTTGGCCTATGATAAAAAGCCTTCTGTTTCCACCGCCAAACCTTTCAGGGGAGTATTTGCAAAACTTTGGCACCATCTTTGAGTGAATTGGAGAATTTCAGATTTTTGCTGAAATTGTGACCCCGGGGCTTAGATTTTTTTTTCCCACAGGTTAAGTTGTCGAGGCTTGATTTCTTGGCCTATGATAAAAAGCCTTCTGTTTCCACCGCCAAAACTTTCAGGGGAGTATTTGCAAAACTTTGGCACCATCTTTGAGTGAATTGGAGAATTTCAGATTTTTGCTGAAATTGTGACCCCGGGGCTTAGAAATTTTTTTTTTCACAGGTTAAGTTGTCGAGGGCTGATTTCATGTCCTATGATAAAAAGCCTTCTGTTTCCACTGCCGAACCTTTCAGGGGAGAATTTCCAACAGTTTAGCACCATTTTTGAGTGAATTGGAGAATTTCAGATTTTTGCTGAAATTGTGACCCCGGGGCTTAGAATTTTTTTTTTTCACAGGTTAAGTTGTCGAGGGCTGATTTCATGTCCTATGATAAAAAGCCGTCTGTTTCCACCGCCAAAACCTTCAGTGGAGTATTTGCAAAACTTATGCACCATTTTTGAGTGAATTGGAGAATTTCAGATTTTTGCTGAAGTTGTGACCCCGGGGCTTAGAATTTTTTTTTTCACAGGTTAAGTTGTCGAGGGCTGATTTCATGTCCTATGATAAAAAGCCTTCTGTTTCCACCGCCAAACCTTTCAGGGGAGTATTTGCAAAACTTTGGCACCATCTTTGAGTGAATTGGAGAATTTCAGATTTTTGCTGAAATTGTGACCCCGGGGCTTAGATTTTTTTTTTCCACAGGTTAAGTTGTCGAGGCTTGATTTCTTGGCCTATGATAAAAAGCCTTCTGTTTCCACCGCCAAACCTTTCAGGGGAGTATTTGCAAAACTTTGGCACCATCTTTGAGTGAATTGGAGAATTTCAGATTTTTGCTGAAATTGTGACCCCGGGGCTTAGAATTTTTTTTTTTCACAGGTTAAGTTGTCGAGGGCTGATTTCATGTCCTATGATAAAAAGCCTTCTGTTTCCACCGCCAAACCTTTCAGGGGAGAATTTCCAACAGTTTAGCACCATTTTTGAGTGAATTGGAGAATTTCAGATTTTTGCTGAAATTGTGACCCCGGGGCTTAGAATTTTTTTTTTTCACAGGTTAAGTTGTCGAGGGCTGATTTCATGTCCTATGAAAAAAAGCCTTCTGTTTCCACCGCCGAACCTTTCAGGGGAGAATTTCCAACAGTTTAGCACCATTTTTGAGTGAATTGGAGAATTTCAGATTTTTGCTGAAATTGTGACCCCGGGGCTTAGAAATGTTTTTTTCCAGAGGATAAATTGTCGAGGGTTGATTTTTTGGGCTATGATAACAAGCCTTCTGTTTCCACCGCCAAACCTTTCAGGGGAGTATTTGCAAAACTTTGGCACCATTTTTGAGTGAATTGGAGAATTTCAGATTTTTGCTGAAGTTGTGACCCCGGGGCTTAGAAATTTTTTTTTTCACAGGTTAAATTGTCGAGGGTTGATTTTTTGGCCTATGACAACAAGCCTTCTGTTTCCACCGCCAAACCTTTCAGGGGAGTATTTGCAAAACTTTGGCACCATCTTTGAGTGAATTGGAGAATTTCAGATTTTTGCTGAAATTGTGACCCCGGGGCTTAGATTTTTTTTTTTTTCACAGGTTAAGTTGTCGAGGCTTGATTTCTTGGCCTATGATAAAAAGCCTTCTGTTTCCACCGCCAAACCTTTCAGGGGATTATTTGCAAAACTTTGGCACCATCTTTGAGTGAATTGGAGAATTTCAGATTTTTGCTGAAATTGTGACCCCGGGGCTTAGAAATTTTTTTTTTCACAGGTTAAGTTGTCGAGGGATGATTTCATGTCCTATGATAAAAAGCCTTCTGTTTCCACCGCCGAACCTTTCAGGGGAGAATTTCCAACAGTTTAGCACCATTTTTGAGTGAATTGGAGAATTTCAGATTTTTGCTGAAATTGTGACCCCGGGGCTTAGAATTTTTTTTTTCAGAGGTTAAATTGTCGAGGGTTGATTTTTTGGCCTATGATAACAAGCCTTCTGTTTCCACCGCCAAACCTTTCAGGGGAGTATTTGCAACAGTTTAGCACCATTTTTGAGTGAATTGGAGAATTTCAGATTTTTGCTGAAATTGTGGCCCCGGGGCTTAGAATTTTTTTTTTTCACAGGTTAAGTTGTCGAGGGCTGATTTCATGTCCTATGATAAAAAGCCTTCTGTTTCCACCGCCAAACCTTTCAGGGGAGTATTTGCAAAACTTTGGCACCATTTTTGAGTGAATTGGAGAATTTCAGATTTTTGCTGAAGTTGTGACCCCGGGGCTTAGAAATTTTTTTTTTCACAGGTTAAGTTGTCGAGGGCTGATTTCATGTCCTATGATAAAAAGCCTTCTGTTTCCACCGCCAAACCTTTCAGGGGAGTATTTGCAAAACTTTGGCACCATCTTTGAGTGAATTGGAGAATTTCAGATTTTTGCTGAAATTGTGACCCCGGGGCTTAGATTTTTTTTTTCCACAGGTTAAGTTGTCGAGGCTTGATTTCTTGGCCTATGATAAAAAGCCTTCTGTTTCCACCGCCAAAACTTTCAGGGGAGTATTTGCAAAACTTTGGCACCATCTTTGAGTGAATTGGAGAATTTCAGATTTTTGCTGAAATTGTGACCCCGGGGCTTAGAAATTTTTTTTTTCACAGGTTAAGTTGTCGAGGGCTGATTTCATGTCCTATGATAAAAAGCCTTCTGTTTCCACCGCCGAACCTTTCAGGGGAGAATTTCCAACAGTTTAGCACCATTTTTGAGTGAATTGGAGAATTTCAGATTTTTGCTGAAATTGTGACCCCGGGGCTTAGAAATTTTTTTTTTCACAGGTTAAGTTGTCGAGGGCTGATTTCATGTCCTATGATAAAAAGCCTTCTGTTTCCACCGCCAAACCTTTCAGGGGAGTATTTGCAAAACTTTGGCACCATTTTTGCGTGAATTGGAGAATTTCAGATTTTTGCTGAAGTTGTGACCCCGGGGCTTAGAATTTTTTTTTTTCACAGGTTAAGTTGTCGAGGGCTGATTTCATGTCCTATGACAAAAAGCCTTCTGTTTCCACCGCCAAACCTTTCAGGGGAGAATTTCCAACAGTTTAGCACCATTTTTGAGTGAATTGGAGAATTTCAGATTTTTGCTGAAATTGTGACCCCGGGGCTTAGAATTTTTTTTTTCAGAGGTTAAGTTGTCGAGGGCTGATTTCATGTCCTATGAAAAAAAGCCTTCTGTTTCCACCGCCGAACCTTTCAGGGGAGAATTTCCAACAGTTTAGCACCATTTTTGAGTGAATTGGAGAATTTCAGATTTTTGCTGAAATTGTGACCCCGGGGCTTAGAAATGTTTTTTTCCAGAGGATAAATTGTCGAGGGTTGATTTTTTGGGCTATGATAACAAGCCTTCTGTTTCCACCGCCAAACCTTTCAGGGGAGTATTTGCAAAACTTTGGCACCATTTTTGAGTGAATTGGAGAATTTCAGATTTTTGCTGAAGTTGTGACCCCGGGGCTTAGAAATTTTTTTTTTCACAGGTTAAATTGTCGAGGGTTGATTTTTTGGCCTATGACAACAAGCCTTCTGTTTCCACCGCCAAACCTTTCAGGGGAGTATTTGCAAAACTTTGGCACCATCTTTGAGTGAATTGGAGAATTTCAGATTTTTGCTGAAATTGTGACCCCGGGGCTTAGATTTTTTTTTTTTCACAGGTTAAGTTGTCGAGGCTTGATTTCTTGGCCTATGATAAAAAGCCTTCTGTTTCCACCGCCAAACCTTTCAGGGGATTATTTGCAAAACTTTGGCACCATCTTTGAGTGAATTGGAGAATTTCAGATTTTTGCTGAAATTGTGACCCCGGGGCTTAGAAATTTTTTTTTTCACAGGTTAAGTTGTCGAGGGATGATTTCATGTCCTATGATAAAAAGCCTTCTGTTTCCACCGCCGAACCTTTCAGGGGAGAATTTCCAACAGTTTAGCACCATTTTTGAGTGAATTGGAGAATTTCAGATTTTTGCTGAAATTGTGACCCCGGGGCTTAGAAATTTTTTTTTTCAGAGGTTAAATTGTCGAGGGTTGATTTTTTGGCCTATGATAACAAGCCTTCTGTTTCCACCGCCAAACCTTTCAGGGGAGTATTTGCAACAGTTTAGCACCATTTTTGAGTGAATTGGAGAATTTCAGATTTTTGCTGAAATTGTGGCCCCGGGGCTTAGAATTTTTTTTTTTCACAGGTTAAGTTGTCGAGGGCTGATTTCATGTCCTATGATAAAAAGCCTTCTGTTTCCACCGCCGAACCTTTCAGGGGAGAATTTCCAACAGTTTAGCACCATTTTTGAGTGAATTGGAGAATTTCAGATTTTTGCTGAAATTGTGACCCCGGGGCTTAGAAATTTTTTTTTTCACAGGTTAAGTTGTCGAGGGCTGATTTCATGTCATATGATAAAAAGCCTTCTGTTTCCACCGCCGAACCTTTCAGGGGAGAATTTCCAACAGTTTAGCACCATTTTTGAGTGAATTGGAGAATTTCAGATTTTTGCTGAAATTGTGACCCCGGGGCTTAGAAATTTTTTTTTTCACAGGTTAAGTTGTAGAGGGCTGATTTCTTGGCCTATGATAAAAAGCCTTCTGTTTCCACCGCCAAACCTTTCAGGGGAGTATTTGCAAAACTTATGCACCATTTTTGAGTGAATTGGAGAATTTCAGATTTTTGCTGAAATTGTGACCCCGGGGCTTAGAAATTTTTTTTTTCAAAGGTTTAGTTGTTGAGGGTTGATTTCTTGGCCTATGATAAAAAGCCTTCTGTTTCCACCGGCGAACCTTTCAGGGGAGAATTTGCAACAGTTTAGCACCATTTTTGAGTGAATTGGAGAATTTCAGATTTTTGCTGAAATTGTGACCCCGGGGCTTAGAAATTTTTTTTTTCCACAGGTTAAGTTGTCGAGGCTTGATTTCTTGGCCTATGATAAAAAGCCTTCTGTTTCCACCGCCAAACCTTTCAGGGGAGTATCTGCAAAACTTTGGCACCATCTTTGAGTGAATTGGAGAATTTCAGATTTTTGCTGAAATTGTGACCCCGGGGCTTAGATTTTTTTTTTCCACAGGTTAAGTTGTCGAGGCTTGATTTCTTGGCCTATGATAAAAAGCCTTCTGTTTCCACCGCCAAACCTTTCAGGGGAGTATTTGCAAAACTTTGGCACCATTTTTGAGTGAATTGGAGAATTTCAGATTTTTGCTGAAATTGTGACCCCGGGGCTTAGAATTTTTTTTTTCACAGGTTAAGTTGTCGAGGCTTGATTTCTTGGCCTATGATAAAAAGCCTTCTGTTTCCACCGCCAAACCTTTCAGGGGATTATTTGCAAAACTTTGGCACCATCTTTGAGTGAATTGGAGAATTTCAGATTTTTGCTGAAATTGTGACCCCGCGGCTTAGAAATTTTTTTTTTCACAGGTTAAGTTGTCGAGGGCTGATTTCATGTCCTATGATAAAAAGCCTTCTGTTTCCACCGCCGAACCTTTCAGGGGAGAATTTCCAACAGTTTAGCACCATTTTTGAGTGAATTGGAGAATTTCAGATTTTTGCTGAAATTGTGACCCCGGGGCTTAGAAATTTTTTTTTTAACAGGTTAAGTTGTCGAGGGCTGATTTCATGTCCTATGATAAAAAGCCTTCTGTTTCCACCGCCGAACCTTTCAGGGGAGAATTTCCAACAGTTTAGCACCATTTTTGAGTGAATTGGAGAATTTCAGATTTTTGCTGAAATTGTGACCCCGGGGCTTAGAAATTTTTTTTTTCACAGGTTAAGTTGTCGAGGGCTGATTTCATGTCCTATGATAAAAAGCCTTCTGTTTCCACCGCCAAACCTTTCAGGGGAGTATTTGCAAAACTTTGGCACCATTTTTGCGTGAATTGGAGAATTTCAGATTTTTGCTGAAGTTGTGACCCCGGGGCTTAGAATTTTTTTTTTCACAGGTTAAGTTGTCGAGGGCTGATTTCATGTCCTATGATAAAAAGCCGTCTGTTTCCACCGCTAAAACCTTCAGTGGAGTATTTGCAAAACTTTGGCACCATTTTTGAGTGAATTGGAGAATTTCAGATTTTTGCTGAAGTTGTGACCCCAGGGCTTAGAATTTTTTTTTTCCACAGGTTAAGTTGTCGAGGGCTGATTTCATGTCCTATGATAAAAAGCCTTCTGTTTCCACCGCCAAACCTTTCAGGGGAGTATTTGCAAAACTTTGGCACCATCTTTGAGTGAATTGGAGAATTTCAGATTTTTGCTGAAATTGTGACCCCGGGGCTTAGATTTTTTTTCCCCACAGGTTAAGTTGTCGAGGCTTGATTTCTTGGCCTATGATAAAAAGCCTTCTGTTTCCACCGCCAAACCTTTCAGGGGAGTATTTGCAAAACTTTGGCACCATCTTTGAGTGAATTGGAGAATTTCAGATTTTTGCTGAAATTGTGACCCCGCGGCTTAGAAATTTTTTTTTCACAGGTTAAGTTGTCGAGGGCTGATTTCATGTCCTATGATAAAAAGCCTTCTGTTTCCACCGCCGAACCTTTCAGGGGAGAATTTCCAACAGATTAGCACCATTTTTGAGTGAATTGGAGAATTTCAGATTTTTGCTGAAATTGTGACCCCGGGGCTTAGAAATTTTTTTTTTCAGAGGTTAAATTGTCGAGGGTTGATTTTTTGGGCTATGATAACAAGCCTTCTGTTTCCACCGCCAAACCTTTCAGGGGAGTATTTGCAAAACTTTGGCACCATTTTTGAGTGAATTGGAGAATTTCAGATTTTTGCTGAAGTTGTGACCCCGGGGCTTAGAAATTTTTTTTTTCACAGGTTAAATTGTCGAGGGTTGATTTCTTGGCCTATGATGAAAAGCCTTCTGTTTCCACCGCCGAACCTTTCAGGGGAGAATTTGCAACATTTTAGCAGCATTTTTGAGTGAATTGGAGAATTTCAGATTTTTGCTGAAGTTGTGACCCCGGGGCTTAGAATTTTTTTTTTCCACAGGTTAAGTTGTCGAGGGCTGATTTCATGTCCTATTATAAAAAGCCGTCTGTTTCCACCGCCAAACCTTTAAGGGGAGTATTTGCAAAACTTTTGCACCATTTTTGAGTGAATTGGAGAATTTCAGATTTTTGCTGAAGTTGTGACCCCGGGACTTAGAAATTTTTTTTTTCACAGGTTAAGTTGTCGAGGCTTGATTTCTTGGCCTATGATAAAAAGCCTTCTGTTTCCACCGCCAAACCTTTCAGGGGAGTATTTGCAAAACTTTGGCACCATTTTTGAGTGAATTGGAGAATTTCAGATTTTTGCTGAAATTGTGACCCCGGGGCTTAGAAATTTTTTTTTTCACAGGTTAAGTTGTCGAGGGCTGATTTCATGTCCTATGATAAAAAGCCTTCTGTTTCCACCGCCAAACCTTCTGTTTCCACCGCCAAACCTTTCAGGGGAGAATTTGCAACAGTTTAGCAGCATTTTTGAGTGAATTGGAGAATTTCAGATTTTTGCTGAAGTTGTGACCCCGGGGCTTAGACATTTTTTTTTTTCACAGGTTAAGTTGTCGAGGGCTGATTTCATGTCCTATGATAAAAAGCCTTCTGTTTCCACCGCCAAACCTTTCAGGGGAGTATTTGCAAAACTTTGGCACCATTTTTGAGTGAATTGGAGAATTTCAGATTTTTGCTGAAATTGTGACCCCGGGGCTTAGAAATTTTTTTTTTCACAGGTTAAGTTGTCGAGGGCTGATTTCATGTCCTATGATAAAAAGCCTTCTGTTTCCACCGCCGAACCTTTCAGGGGAGAATTTCCAACAGTTTAGCACCATTTTTGAGTGAATTGGAGAATTTCAGATTTTTGCTGAAATTGTGACCCCGGGGCTTAGAATTTTTTTTTTCACAGGTTAAGTTGTCGAGGGCTGATTTCATGTCCTATGATAAAAAGCCTTCTGTTTCCACCGCCAAACCTTTCAGGGGAGTATTTGCAAAACTTTGGCACCATTTTTGAGTGAATTGGAGAATTTCAGATTTTTGCTGAAGTTGTGACCCCGGGGCTTAGAAATTTTTTTTTTCACAGGTTAAGTTGTCGAGGGTTGATTTATTGGCCTATGATAAAAAGCCTTCTGTTTCCACCGCCGAACCTTTCAGGGGAGAATTTGCAACATTTTAGCAGCATTTTTGAGTGAATTGGAGAATTTCAGATTTTTGCTGAAGTTGTGACCCCGGGGCTTAGAAATTTTTTTTTCCACAGGTTAAGTTGTCGAGGGCTGATTTCATGTCCTATGATAAAAAGCCTTCTGTTTCCACCGCCAAACCTTTCAGGGGAGTATTTGCAAAACTTTGGCACCATTTTTGAGTGAATTGGAGAATTTCAGGTTTTTGCTGAAGTTGTGACCCCGGGACTTAGAAATTTTTTTTTTCACAGGTTAAGTTGTCGAGGCTTGATTTCTTGGCCTATGATAAAAAGCCTTCTGTTTCCACCGCCAAACCTTTCAGGGGAGTATTTGCAAAACTTTGGCACCATTTTTGAGTGAATTGGAGAATTTCAGATTTTTGCTGAAGTTGTGACCCCGGGGCTTAGAAATTTTTTTTTACACAGGTTAAGTTGTCGAGGGTTGATTTCTTGGCCTATGATGAAAAGCCTTCTGTTTCCACCGCCGAACCTTTCAGGGGAGAATTTGCAAAACTTTGGCACCATTTTTGAGTGAATTGGAGAATTTCAGATTTTTGCTGAAATTGTGACCCCGGGGCTTAGAAATTTTTTTTTTCACAGGTTAAGTTGTCGAGGGCTGATTTCATGTCCTATGATAAAAAGCCTTCTGTTTCCACCGCCAAACCTTTCAGGGGAGTATTTGCAAAACTTTGGCACCATTTTTGAGTGAATTGGAGAATTTCAGATTTTTGCTGAAGTTGTGACCCCGGGGCTTAGAAATTTTTTTTTACACAGGTTAAGTTGTTGAGGGTTGATTTCTTGGCCTATGATAAAAAGCCTTCTGTTTCCACCGCCAAACCTTTCAGGGGAGAATTTGCAACAGTTTAGCACCATTTTTGAGTGAATTGGAGAATTTCAGATTTTTGCTGAAATTGTGACCCCGGGCCTTAGAATTTTTTTTTTCACAGGTTAAGTTGTCGAGGGCTGATTTCATGTCCTATGATAAAAAGCCTTCTGTTTCCACCGCCAAACCTTTCAGGGGAGTATTTGCAAAACTTTGGCACCATTTTTGAGTGAATTGGAGAATTTCAGATTTTTGCTGAAGTTGTGACCCCGGGGCTTAGAAATTTTTTTTTTCACAGGTTAAATTGTCGAGGCTTGATTTCTTGGCCTATGATAAAAAGCCTTCTGTTTCCACCGCCAAACCTTTCAGGGGAGTATTTGCAAAACTTTGGCACCATCTTTGAGTGAATTGGAGAATTTCAGATTTTTCCTGAAATTGTGACCCCGGCGCTTAGAAATTTTTTTTTTCAAAGGTTTAGTTGTTGAGGGTTGATTTCTTGGCCTATGATAAAAAGCATTCTGTTTCCACCGGCGAACCTTTCAGGGGAGAATTTGCAACAGTTTAGCACCATTTTTGAGTGAATTGGAGAATTTCAGATTTTTGCTGAAATTGTGACCCCGGGGCTTAGAAATTTTTTTTTCCACAGGTTAAGTTGTCGAGGCTTGATTTCTTGGCCTATGATAAAAAGCCTTCTGTTTCCACCGCCAAACCTTTCAGGGGAGTATCTGCAAAACTTTGGCACCATTTTTGAGTGAATTGGAGAATTTCAGATTTTTGCTGAAGTTGTGACCCCGGGGCTTAGAAATTTTTTTTTTCACAGGTTAAATTGTCGAGGGTTGATTTCTTGGCCTATGATAACAAGCCTTCTGTTTCCACCGCCGAACCTTTCAGGGGAGTATTTGCAAAACTTTGGCACCATCTTTGAGTGAATTGGAGAATTTCAGATTTTTGCTGAAATTGTGACCCCGGGGCTTAGAAATCTTTTTTTTTCACAGGTTACGTTGTTGAGGCTTGATTTCTTGGCCTATGATAAAAAGTCTTCTGTTTCCACCGCCAAACCTTTCAGGGGAGTATTTGCAAAACTTTGGCACCATCTTTGAGTGAATTGGAGAATTTCAGATTTTTCCTGAAGTTGTGACCCCGGGGCTTAGAATTTTTTTTTTTCACAGGTTAAGTTGTCGAGGGCTGATTTCATGTCCTATGAAAAAAAGCCTTCTGTTTCCACCGCCGAACCTTTCAGGGGAGAATTTCCAACAGTTTAGCACCATTTTTGAAGGAATTGGAGAATTTCAGATTTTTGCTGAAATTGTGACCCCGGGGCTTAGAAATTTTTTTTTTCAGAGGTCAAATTGTCTAGGGTTGATTTTTTGGCCTATGATAACAAGCCTTCTGTTTCCACCGCCAAACCTTTCAGGGGAGTATTTGCAAAACTTTGGCACCATTTTTGAGTGAATTGGAGAATTTCAGATTTTTGCTGAAGTTGTGACCCTGGGGCTTAGAAATTTTTTTTTTCACAGGTTAAATTGTCGAGGGTTGATTTTTTGGCCTATGATAACAAGCCTTCTGTTTCCACCCCCAAACCTTTCAGGGGAGTATTTGCAAAACTTTGGCACCATCTTTGAGTGAATTGGAGAATTTCAGATTTTTGCTGAAATTGTGACCCCGGGGCTTAGAATTTTTTTTTTCACAGGTTAAGTTGTCGAGGCTTGATTTCTTGGCCTATGATAAAAAGCCTTCTGTTTCCACCGCCAAACCTTTCAGGGGATTATTTGCAAAACTTTGGCACCATCTTTGAGTGAATTGGAGAATTTCAGATTTTTGCTGAAATTGTGACCCCGCGGCTTAGAAATTTTTTTTTTCACAGGTTAAGTTGTCGAGGGCTGATTTCATGTCCTATGATAAAAAGCCTTCTGTTTCCACCGCCGAACCTTTCAGGGGAGAATTTCCAACAGTTTAGCACCATTTTTGAGTGAATTGGAGAATTTCAGATTTTTGCTGAAATTGTGACCCCGGGGCTTAGAAATTTTTTTTTTCACAGGTTAAGTTGTCGAGGGCTGATTTCATGTCCTATGATAAAAAGCCTTCTGTTTCCACCGCCAAACCTTTCAGGGGAGAATTTGCAAAACTTTGGCACCATTTTTGAGTGAATTGGAGAATTTCAGATTTTTGCTGAAGTTGTGACCCGGGGCTTAGAAATTTTTTTTTTCACAGGTTAAGTTGTCGAGGGCTGATTTCATGTCCTATGATAAAAAGCCTTCTGTTTCCACCGCCGAACCTTTCAGGGGAGAATTTCCAACAGTTTAGCACCATTTTTGAGTGAATTGGAGAATTTCAGATTTTTGCTGAAATTGTGACCCCGGGGCTTAGAATTTTTTTTTTTCACAGGTTAAGTTGTCGAGGGCTGATTTCATGTCCTATGATAAAAAGCCTTCTGTTTCCACCGCCAAACCTTTCAGGGGAGTATTTGCAAAACTTTGGCACCATCTTTGAGTGAATTGGAGAATTTCAGATTTTTGCTGAAATTGTGACCCCGGGGCTTAGAATTTTTTTTTTTCACAGGTTAAGTTGTCGAGGCTTGATTTCTTGGCCTATGATAAAAAGCCTTCTGTTTCCACCGCCAAACCTTTCAGGGGAGTATCTGCAAAACTTTGGCACCATCTTTGAGTGAATTGGAGAATTTCAGATTTTTGCTGAAATTGTGACCCCGGGGCTTAGAAATTTTTTTTTTCAAAGGTTTAGTTGTTGAGGGTTGATTTCTTGGCCTATGATAAAAAGCCTTCTGTTTCCACCGGCGAACCTTTCAGGGGAGAATTTGCAACAGTTTAGCACCATTTTTGAGTGAATTGGAGAATTTCAGATTTTTGCTGAAATTGTGACCCCGGGGCTTAGAAATTTTTTTTTTCACAGGTTAAGTTGTCGAGGCTTGATTTCTTGGCCTATGATAAAAAGCCTTCTGTTTCCACCGCCAAACCTTTCAGGGGAGTATTTGCAAAACTTTGGCACCATCTTTGAGTGAATTGGAGAATTTCAGATTTTTGCTGAAATTGTGACCCCGGGGCTTAGAATTTTTTTTTTTCACAGGTTAAGTTGTCGAGGCTTGATTTCTTGGCCTATGATAAAAAGCCTTCTGTTTCCACCGCCAAACCTTTCAGGGGAGTATCTGCAAAACTTTGGCACCATCTTTGAGTGAATTGGAGAATTTCAGATTTTTGCTGAAATTGTGACCCCGGGGCTTAGAAATTTTTTTTTTCAAAGGTTTAGTTGTTGAGGGTTGATTTCTTGGCCTATGATAAAAAGCCTTCTGTTTCCACCGGCGAACCTTTCAGGGGAGAATTTGCAACAGTTTAGCACCATTTTTGAGTGAATTGGAGAATTTCAGATTTTTGCTGAAATTGTGACCCCGGGGCTTAGAAATTTTTTTTTTCACAGGTTAAGTTGTCGAGGCTTGATTTCTTGGCCTATGATAAAAAGCCTTCTGTTTCCACCGCCAAACCTTTCAGGGGAGTATCTGCAAAACTTTGGCACCATTTTTGAGTGAATTGGAGAATTTCAGATTTTTGCTGAAGTTGTGACCCCGGGGCTTAGAAATTTTTTTTTTCACAGGTTAAATTGTCGAGGGTTGATTTCTTGGCCTATGATAACAAGCCTTCTGTTTCCAGCGCCGAACCTTTCAGGGGAGTATTTGCAAAACTTTGGCACCATCTTTGAGTGAATTGGAGAATTTCAGATTTTTGCTGAAATTGTGACCCCGGGGCTTAGAAATCTTTTTTTTTCACAGGTTACGTTGTCGAGGCTTGATTTCTTGGCCTATGATAAAAAGCCTTCTGTTTCCACCGCCAAACCTTTCAGGGGAGTATTTGCAAAACTTTGGCACCATCTTTGAGTGAATTGGAGAATTTCAGATTTTTCCTGAAGTTGTGACCCCGGGGCTTAGAATTTTTTTTTTTCACAGGTTAAGTTGTCGAGGGCTGATTTCATGTCCTATGATAAAAAGCCTTCTGTTTCCACCGCCGAACCTTTCAGGGGAGAATTTCCAACAGTTTAGCACCATTTTTGAGTGAATTGGAGAATTTCAGATTTTTGCTGAAATTGTGACCCCGGGGCTTAGAATTTTTTTTTTCACAGGTTAAGTTGTCGAGGGCTGATTTCATGTCCTATGATAAAAAGCCTTCTGTTTCCACCGCCGAACCTTTCAGGGGAGAATTTCCAACAGTTTAGCACCATCTTTGAGTGAATTGGAGAATTTCAGATTTTTGCTGAAATTGTGACCCCGGGGCTTAGAAATTTTTTTTTTCAAAGGTTTAGTTGTTGAGGGTTGATTTCTTGGCCTATGATAAAAAGCCTTCTGTTTCCACCGGCGAACCTTTCAGGGGAGAATTTGCAACAGTTTAGCACCATTTTTGAGTGAATTGGAGAATTTCAGATTTTTGCTGAAATTGTGACCCCGGGGCTTAGAAATTTTTTTTTTCACAGGTTAAGTTGTCGAGGCTTGATTTCTTGGCCTATGATAAAAAGCCTTCTGTTTCCACCGCCAAACCTTTCAGGGGAGTATCTGCAAAACTTTGGCACCATTTTTGAGTGAATTGGAGAATTTCAGATTTTTGCTGAAGTTGTGACCCCGGGGCTTAGAAATTTTTTTTTTCACAGGTTAAATTGTCGAGGGTTGATTTCTTGGCCTATGATAACAAGCCTTCTGTTTCCACCGCCGAACCTTTCAGGGGAGTATTTGCAAAACTTTGGCACCATCTTTGAGTGAATTGGAGAATTTCAGATTTTTCCTGAAGTTGTGACCCCGGGGCTTAGAATTTTTTTTTTTCACAGGTTAAGTTGTCGAGGGCTGATTTCATGTCCTATGATAAAAAGCCTTCTGTTTCCACCGCCGAACCTTTCAGGGGAGAATTTCCAACAGTTTAGCACCATTTTTGAGTGAATTGGAGAATTTCAGATTTTTGCTGAAATTGTGACCCCGGGGCTTAGAATTTTTTTTTTCACAGGTTAAGTTGTCGAGGGCTGATTTCATGTCCTATGATAAAAAGCCTTCTGTTTCCACCGCCGAACCTTTCAGGGGAGAATTTCCAACAGTTTAGCACCATCTTTGAGTGAATTGGAGAATTTCAGATTTTTGCTGAAATTGTGACCCCGGGGCTTAGAAATTTTTTTTTTTCAAAGGTTTAGTTGTTGAGGGTTGATTTCTTGGCCTATGATAAAAAGCCTTCTGTTTCCACCGGCGAACCTTTCAGGGGAGAATTTGCAACAGTTTAGCACCATTTTTGAGTGAATTGGAGAATTTCAGATTTTTGCTGAAATTGTGACCCCGGGGCTTAGAAATTTTTTTTTTCACAGGTTAAGTTGTCGAGGCTTGATTTCTTGGCCTATGATAAAAAGCCTTCTGTTTCCACCGCCAAACCTTTCAGGGGAGTATCTGCAAAACTTTGGCACCATTTTTGAGTGAATTGGAGAATTTCAGATTTTTGCTGAAGTTGTGACCCCGGGGCTTAGAAATTTTTTTTTTCACAGGTTAAATTGTCGAGGGTTGATTTCTTGGCCTATGATAACAAGCCTTCTGTTTCCACCGCCGAACCTTTCAGGGGAGTATTTGCAAAACTTTGGCACCATCTTTGAGTGAATTGGAGAATTTCAGATTTTTGCTGAAATTGTGACCCCGGGGCTTAGAAATCTTTTTTTTTCACAGGTTACGTTGTCGAGGCTTGATTTCTTGGCCTATGATAAAAAGCCTTCTGTTTCCACCGCCAAACCTTTCAGGGGAGTATTTGCAAAACTTTGGCACCATCTTTGAGTGAATTGGAGAATTTCAGATTTTTCCTGAAGTTGTGACCCCGGGGCTTAGAATTTTTTTTTTTCACAGGTTAAGTTGTCGAGGGCTGATTTCATGTCCTATGAAAAAAAGCCTTCTGTTTTCACCGCCGAACCTTTCAGGGGAGAATTTCCAACAGTTTAGCACCATTTTTGAGTGAATTGGAGAATTTCAGATTTTTGCTGAAATTGTGACCCCGGGGCTTAGAAATTTTTTTTTTCAGAGGTTAAATTGTCGAGGGTTGATTTTTTGGCCTATGATAACAAGCCTTCTGTTTCCACCGCCAAACCTTTCAGGGGAGTATTTGCAAAACTTTGGCACCATTTTTGAGTGAATTGGAGAATTTCAGATTTTTGCTGAAGTTGTGACCCCGGGGCTTAGAAATTTTTTTTTTCACAGGTTAAATTGTCGAGGGTTGATTTTTTGGCCTATGATAACAAGCCTTCTGTTTCCACCCCCAAACCTTTCAGGGGAGTATTTGCAAAACTTTGGCACCATCTTTGAGTGAATTGGCGAATTTCAGATTTTTGCTGAAATTGTGACCCCGGGGCTTAGAATTTTTTTTTTCACAGGTTAAGTTGTCGAGGCTTGATTTCTTGGCCTATGATAAAAAGCCTTCTGTTTCCACCGCCAAACCTTTCAGGGGATTATTTGCAAAACTTTGGCACCATCTTTGAGTGAATTGGAGAATTTCAGATTTTTGCTGAAATTGTGACCCCGGGGCTTAGAAATTTTTTTTTTCACAGGTTAAGTTGTCGAGGGCTGATTTCATGTCCTATGATAAAAAGCCTTCTGTTTCCACCGCCGAACCTTTCAGGGGAGAATTTCCAACAGTTTAGCACCATTTTTGAGTGAATTAGAGAATTTCAGATTTTTGCTGAAATTGTGACCCCGGGGCTTAGAAATTTTTTTTTTTCACAGGTTAAGTTGTCGAGGGCTGATTTCATGTCCTATGATAAAAAGCCTTCTGTTTCCACCGCCAAACCTTTCAGGGGAGAATTTGCAAAACTTTGGCACCATTTTTGAGTGAATTGGAGAATTTCAGATTTTTGCTGAAGTTGTGACCCGGGGCTTAGAAATTTTTTTTTTCACAGGTTAAGTTGTCGAGGGTTGATTTCTTGGCCTATGATAACAAGCCTTCTGTTTCCACCGCCAAACCTTTCAGGGGAGAATTTGCAACAGTTTAGCAGCATTTTTGAGTGAATTGGAGAATTTCAGATTTTTGCTGAAATTGTGACCCCGGGGCTTAGAATTTTTTTTTTTCACAGGTTAAGTTGTCGAGGCTTGATTTCTTGGCCTATGATAAAAAGCCTTTTGTTTCCACCGCCAAACCTTTCAGGGGAGTATTTGCAAAACTTTGGCACCATTTTTGAGTGAATTGGAGAATTTCAGATTTTTGCTGAAATTGTGACCCCGGGGCTTAGAAATTTTTTTTTTCACAGGTTAAGTTGTCGAGGGCTGATTTCATGTCCTATGATAAAAAGCCTTCTGTTTCCACCGCCGAACCTTTCAGGGGAGAATTTCCAACAGTTTAGCACCATTTTTGAGTGAATTGGAGAATTTCAGATTTTTGCTGAAATTGTGACCCCGGGGCTTAGAATTTTTTTTTTCACAGGTTAAGTTGTCGAGGGCTGATTTCATGTCCTATGATAAAAAGCCTTCTGTTTCCACCGCCGAACCTTTCAGGGGAGAATTTCCAACAGTTTAGCACCATTTTTGAGTGAATTAGAGAATTTCAGATTTTTGCTGAAATTGTGACCCCGGGGCTTAGAAATTTTTTTTTTCACAGGTTAAGTTGTCGAGGGCTGATTTCATGTCCTATGATAAAAAGCCTTCTGTTTCCACCGCCAAACCTTTCAGGGGAGAATTTGCAAAACTTTGGCACCATTTTTGAGTGAATTGGAGAATTTCAGATTTTTGCTGAAGTTGTGACCCGGGGCTTAGAAATTTTTTTTTTCACAGGTTAAGTTGTCGAGGGTTGATTTCTTGGCCTATGATAACAAGCCTTCTGTTTCCACCGCCAAACCTTTCAGGGGAGAATTTGCAACAGTTTAGCAGCATTTTTGAGTGAATTGGAGAATTTCAGATTTTTGCTGAAATTGTGACCCCGGGGCTTAGAATTTTTTTTTTTCACAGGTTAAGTTGTCGAGGCTTGATTTCTTGGCCTATGATAAAAAGCCTTCTGTTTCCACCGCCAAACCTTTCAGGGGAGTATTTGCAAAACTTTGGCACCATTTTTGAGTGAATTGGAGAATTTCAGATTTTTGCTGAAATTGTGACCCCGGGGCTTAGAAATTTTTTTTTTCACAGGTTAAGTTGTCGAGGGCTGATTTCATGTCCTATGATAAAAAGCCTTCTGTTTCCACCGCCAAACTTTCAGGGGAGTATTTGCAAAACTTTGCCACCTTTTTTGAGTGAATTGGAGAATTTCAGATTTTTGCTGAAGTTGTGACCCCGGGGCTTAGAATTTTTTTTTTCACAGGTTAAGTTGTCGAGGGCTGATTTCATGTCCTATGATAAAAAGCCGTCTGTTTCCACCGCCAAAACCTTCAGTGGAGTATTTGCAAAACTTTGGCACCATTTTTGAGTGAATTGGAGAATTTCAGATTTTTGCTGAAGTTGTGACCCCGGGGCTTAGAAATTTTTTTTTTCACAGGTTAAGTTGTCGAGGGTTGATTTCTTGGCCTATGATAAAAAGCCTTCTGTTTCCACCGCCGAACCTTTCAGGGGAGAATTTGCAACAGTTTAGCAGCATTTTTGAGTGAATTGGAGAATTTCAGATTTTTGCTGAAGTTGTGACCCCGGGGCTTAGAAATTTTTTTTTCCACAGGTTAAGTTGTCGAGGGCTGATTTCATGTCCTATGATAAAAAGCCTTCTGTTTCCACCGCCAAACCTTTCAGGGGAGAATTTCCAACAGTTTAGCACCATTTTTGAGTGAATTGGAGAATTTCAGATTTTTGCTGCAGTTGTGACCCCGGGACTTAGAAATTTTTTTTTTTCACAGGTTAAGTTGTCGAGGCTTGATTTCTTGGCCTATGATAAAAAGCCTTCTGTTTCCACCGCCAAACCTTTCAGGGGAGTATTTGCAAAACTTTGGCACCATTTTTGAGTGAATTGGAGAATTTCAGATTTTTGCTGAAATTGTGACCCCGGGGCTTAGAAATTTTTTTTTTCACAGGTTAAGTTGTCGAGGGCTGATTTCATGTCCTATGATAAAAAGCCTTCTGTTTCCACCGCCAAACCTTTCATGGGAGTATTTGCAAAACTTTGGCACCATTTTTGAGTGAATTGGAGAATTTCAGATTTTTGCTGAAGTTGTGACCCCGGGGCTTAGAAATTTTTTTTTTTCACAGGTTAAGTTGTCGAGGGCTGATTTCATGTCCTATGATAAAAAGCCTTCTGTTTCCACCGCCAAACCTTTCAGGGGAGTATTTGCAAAACTTTGGCACCATTTTTGAGTGAATTGGAGAATTTCAGATTTTTGCTGAAGTTGTGACCCCGGGGCTTAGAAATTTTTTTTTTTCACAGGTTAAATTGTCGAGGCTTGATTTCTTGGCCTATGATAAAAAGCCTTCTGTTTCCACCGCCAAACCTTTCAGGGGAGTATTTGCAAAACTTTGGCACCATCTTTGAGTGAATTGGAGAATTTCAGATTTTTGCTGAAATTGTGACCCCGGGGCTTAGAAATTTTTTTTTTCACAGGTTAAGTTGTCGAGGGCTGATTTCATGTCCTATGATAAAAAGCCTTCTGTTTCCACCGCCAAACCTTTCAGGGGAGAATTTGCAACAGTTTAGCAGCATTTTTGAGTGAATTGGAGAATTTCAGATTTTTGCTGAAGTTGTGACCCCGGGGCTTAGAAATTTTTTTTTTCACAGGTTAAGTTGTCGAGGGCTGATTTCATGTCCTATGATAAAAAGCCTTCTGTTTCCACCGCCAAACCTTTCAGGGGAGTATTTGCAAAACTTTGGCACCATTTTTGAGTGAATTGGAGAATTTCAGATTTTTGCTGAAGTTGTGACCCCGGGGCTTAGAAATTTTTTTTTTCACAGGTTAAATTGTCGAGGCTTGATTTCTTGGCCTATGATAAGAAGCCTTCTGTTTCCACCGCCAAACCTTTCAGGGGAGTATTTGCAAAACTTTGGCACCATCTTTGAGTGAATTGGAGAATTTCAGATTTTTGCTGAAATTGTGACCCCGGGGCTTAGAAATTTTTTTTTTCAGAGGTTAAGTTGTTGAGGGCTGATTTCATGTCCTATGATAAAAAGCCTTCTGTTTCCACCGCCAAACCTTTCAGGGGAGAATTTGCAACAGTTTAGCAGCATTTTTGAGTGAATTGGAGAATTTCAGATTTTTGCTGAAGTTGTGACCCCGGGGCTTAGAAATTTTTTTTTTCACAGGTTAAGTTGTCGAGGGCTGATTTCATGCCCTATGATAAAAAACCTTCTGTTTCCACCGCCAAACCTTTCAGGGGAGTATTTGCAAAACTTTGGCACCATTTTTGAGTGAATTGGAGAATTTCAGATTTTTGCTGAAGTTGTGACCCCGGGGCTTAGAAATTTTTTTTTTCACAGGTTAAATTGTCGAGGGTTGATTTCTTGGCCAATGATAACAAGCCTTCTGTTTCCACCGCCAAACCTTTCAGGGGAGTATTTGCAAAACTTTGGCACCATCTTTGAGTGAATTGGAGAATTTCAGATTTTTGCTGAAATTGTGACCCCGGGGCTTAGAATTTTTTTTTTTCACAGGTTAAGTTGTCGAGGCTTGATTTCTTGGCCTATGATAAAAAGCCTTCTGTTTCCACCGCCAAACCTTTCAGGGGAGTATCTGCAAAACTTTGGCACCATCTTTGAGTGAATTGGAGAATTTCAGATTTTTGCTGAAATTGTGACCCCGGGGCTTAGAAATTTTTTTTTTCACAGGTTAAGTTGTCGAGGGCTGATTTCATGTCCTATGATAAAAAGCCTTCTGTTTCCACCGCCAAACCTTTCAGGGGAGTATTTGCAAAACTTTGGCACCATTTTTGAGTGAATTGGAGAATTTCAGATTTTTGCTGAAGTTGTGACCCCGGGGCTTAGAAATTTTTTTTTTCACAGGTTAAATTGTCGAGGGTTGATTTCTTGGCCTATGATAACAAGCCTTCTGTTTCCACCGCCAAACCTTTCAGGGGAGTATTTGCAAAACTTTGGCACCATCTTTGAGTGAATTGGAGAATTTCAGATTTTTGCTGAAATTGTGACCCCGGGGCTTAGAAATTTTTTTTTTCACAGGTTAAGTTGTCGAGGGCTGATTTCATGTCCTATGATAAAAAGCCTTCTGTTTCCACCGCCAAACCTTTCAGGGGAGTATTTGCAAAACTTTGGCACCATTTTTGAGTGAATTGGAGAATTTCAGATTTTTGCTGAAGTTGTGACCCCGGGGCTTAGAAATTTTTTTTTTCACAGGTTAAATTGTCGAGGGTTGATTTCTTGGCCTATAATAACAAGCCTTCTGTTTCCACCGCCAAACCTTTCAGGGGAGTATTTGCAAAACTTTGGCACCATCTTTGAGTGAATTGGAGAATTTCAGATTTTTGCTGAAATTGTGACCCCGGGGCTTAGAATTTTTTTTTTTCACAGGTTAAGTTGTCGAGGCTTGATTTCTTGGCCTATGATAAAAAGCCTTCTGTTTCCACCGCCAAACCTTTCAGGGGAGTATCTGCAAAACTTTGGCACCATCTTTGAGTGAATTGGAGAATTTCAGATTTTTGCTGAAATTGTGACCCCGGGGCTTAGAATTTTTTTTTTTCACAGGTTAAGTTGTCGAGGGCTGATTTCATGTCCTATGATAAAAAGCCTTCTGTTTCCACCGCCGAACCTTTCAGGGGAGAATTTGCAACAGTTTAGCAGCATTTTTGAGTGAATTGGAGAATTTCAGATTTTTGCTGAAATTGTGACCCCGGGGCTTAGAAATTTTTTTTTTCACAGGTTAAGTTGTCGAGGGCTGATTTCATGTCCTATGATAAAAAGCCTTCTGTTTCCACCGCCAAAACCTTCAGTGGAGTATTTGCAAAACTTTTGCACCATTTTTGAGTGAATTGGAGAATTTCAGATTTTTGCTGAAGTTGTGACCCCGGGGCTTAGAAATTTTTTTTTTCACAGGTTAAGTTGTTGAGGGCTGATTTCTTGGCCTATGATAAAAAGCCTTCTGTTTCCACCGCAAAACCTTTCAGGGGAGAATTTGCAACAGTTTAGCACCATTTTTGAGTGAATTGGAGAATTTCAGATTTTTGCTGAAATTGTGACCCCGGGGCTTAGAAATTTTTTTTTTTCACAGGTTAAGTTGTCGAGGGCTGATTTCATGTCCTATGATAAAAAGCCTTCTGTTTCCACCGCCAAACCTTTCAGGGGAGAATTTGCAAAACTTTGGCACCATTTTTGAGTGAATTGGAGAATTTCAGATTTTTGCTGAAGTTGTGACCCGGGGCTTAGAAATTTTTTTTTTCACAGGTTAAGTTGTCGAGGGTTGATTTCTTGGCCTATGATAACAAGCCTTCTGTTTCCACCGCCAAACCTTTCAGGGGAGAATTTGCAACAGTTTAGCAGCATTTTTGAGTGAATTGGAGAATTTCAGATTTTTGCTGAAATTGTGACCCCGGGGCTTAGAATTTTTTTTTTTCACAGGTTAAGTTGTCGAGGCTTGATTTCTTGGCCTATGATAAAAAGCCTTTTGTTTCCACCGCCAAACCTTTCAGGGGAGTATTTGCAAAACTTTGGCACCATTTTTGAGTGAATTGGAGAATTTCAGATTTTTGCTGAAATTGTGACCCCGGGGCTTAGAAATTTTTTTTTTCACAGGTTAAGTTGTCGAGGGCTGATTTCATGTCCTATGATAAAAAGCCTTCTGTTTCCACCGCCGAACCTTTCAGGGGAGAATTTCCAACAGTTTAGCACCATTTTTGAGTGAATTGGAGAATTTCAGATTTTTGCTGAAATTGTGACCCCGGGGCTTAGAATTTTTTTTTTCACAGGTTAAGTTGTCGAGGGCTGATTTCATGTCCTATGATAAAAAGCCTTCTGTTTCCACCGCCGAACCTTTCAGGGGAGAATTTCCAACAGTTTAGCACCATTTTTGAGTGAATTAGAGAATTTCAGATTTTTGCTGAAATTGTGACCCCGGGGCTTAGAAATTTTTTTTTTCACAGGTTAAGTTGTCGAGGGCTGATTTCATGTCCTATGATAAAAAGCCTTCTGTTTCCACCGCCAAACCTTTCAGGGGAGAATTTGCAAAACTTTGGCACCATTTTTGAGTGAATTGGAGAATTTCAGATTTTTGCTGAAGTTGTGACCCGGGGCTTAGAAATTTTTTTTTTCACAGGTTAAGTTGTCGAGGGTTGATTTCTTGGCCTATGATAACAAGCCTTCTGTTTCCACCGCCAAACCTTTCAGGGGAGAATTTGCAACAGTTTAGCAGCATTTTTGAGTGAATTGGAGAATTTCAGATTTTTGCTGAAATTGTGACCCCGGGGCTTAGAATTTTTTTTTTTCACAGGTTAAGTTGTCGAGGCTTGATTTCTTGGCCTATGATAAAAAGCCTTTTGTTTCCACCGCCAAACCTTTCAGGGGAGTATTTGCAAAACTTTGGCACCATTTTTGAGTGAATTGGAGAATTTCAGATTTTTGCTGAAATTGTGACCCCGGGGCTTAGAAATTTTTTTTTTCACAGGTTAAGTTGTCGAGGGCTGATTTCATGTCCTATGATAAAAAGCCTTCTGTTTCCACCGCCGAACCTTTCAGGGGAGAATTTCCAACAGTTTAGCACCATTTTTGAGTGAATTGGAGAATTTCAGATTTTTGCTGAAATTGTGACCCCGGGGCTTAGAATTTTTTTTTTCACAGGTTAAGTTGTCGAGGGCTGATTTCATGTCCTATGATAAAAAGCCTTCTGTTTCCACCGCCGAACCTTTCAGGGGAGAATTTCCAACAGTTTAGCACCATTTTTGAGTGAATTAGAGAATTTCAGATTTTTGCTGAAATTGTGACCCCGGGGCTTAGAAATTTTTTTTTTCACAGGTTAAGTTGTCGAGGGCTGATTTCATGTCCTATGATAAAAAGCCTTCTGTTTCCACCGCCAAACCTTTCAGGGGAGAATTTGCAAAACTTTGGCACCATTTTTGAGTGAATTGGAGAATTTCAGATTTTTGCTGAAGTTGTGACCCGGGGCTTAGAAATTTTTTTTTTCACAGGTTAAGTTGTCGAGGGTTGATTTCTTGGCCTATGATAACAAGCCTTCTGTTTCCACCGCCAAACCTTTCAGGGGAGAATTTGCAACAGTTTAGCAGCATTTTTGAGTGAATTGGAGAATTTCAGATTTTTGCTGAAATTGTGACCCCGGGGCTTAGAATTTTTTTTTTTCACAGGTTAAGTTGTCGAGGCTTGATTTCTTGGCCTATGATAAAAAGCCTTCTGTTTCCACCGCCAAACCTTTCAGGGGAGTATTTGCAAAACTTTGGCACCATTTTTGAGTGAATTGGAGAATTTCAGATTTTTGCTGAAATTGTGACCCCGGGGCTTAGAAATTTTTTTTTTCACAGGTTAAGTTCTCGAGGGCTGATTTCATGTCCTATGATAAAAAGCCTTCTGTTTCCACCGCCAAACTTTCAGGGGAGTATTTGCAAAACTTTGCCACCTTTTTTGAGTGAATTGGAGAATTTCAGATTTTTGCTGAAGTTGTGACCCCGGGGCTTAGAATTTTTTTTTTCACAGGTTAAGTTGTCGAGGGCTGATTTCATGTCCTATGATAAAAAGCCGTCTGTTTCCACCGCCAAAACCTTCAGTGGAGTATTTGCAAAACTTTGGCACCATTTTTGAGTGAATTGGAGAATTTCAGATTTTTGCTGAAGTTGTGACCCCGGGGCTTAGAAATTTTTTTTTTCACAGGTTAAGTTGTCGAGGGTTGATTTCTTGGCCTATGATAAAAAGCCTTCTGTTTCCACCGCCGAACCTTTCAGGGGAGAATTTGCAACAGTTTAGCAGCATTTTTGAGTGAATTGGAGAATTTCAGATTTTTGCTGAAGTTGTGACCCCGGGGCTTAGAAATTTTTTTTTCCACAGGTTAAGTTGTCGAGGGCTGATTTCATGTCCTATGATAAAAAGCCTTCTGTTTCCACCGCCAAACCTTTCAGGGGAGAATTTCCAACAGTTTAGCACCATTTTTGAGTGAATTGGAGAATTTCAGATTTTTGCTGCAGTTGTGACCCCGGGACTTAGAAATTTTTTTTTTTCACAGGTTAAGTTGTCGAGGCTTGATTTCTTGGCCTATGATAAAAAGCCTTCTGTTTCCACCGCCAAACCTTTCAGGGGAGTATTTGCAAAACTTTGGCACCATTTTTGAGTGAATTGGAGAATTTCAGATTTTTGCTGAAATTGTGACCCCGGGGCTTAGAAATTTTTTTTTTCACAGGTTAAGTTGTCGAGGGCTGATTTCATGTCCTATGATAAAAAGCCTTCTGTTTCCACCGCCAAACCTTTCATGGGAGTATTTGCAAAACTTTGGCACCATTTTTGAGTGAATTGGAGAATTTCAGATTTTTGCTGAAGTTGTGACCCCGGGGCTTAGAAATTTTTTTTTTCACAGGTTAAGTTGTCGAGGGCTGATTTCATGTCCTATGATAAAAAGCCTTCTGTTTCCACCGCCAAACCTTTCAGGGGAGAATTTGCAACAGTTTAGCAGCATTTTTGAGTGAATTGGAGAATTTCAGATTTTTGCTGAAGTTGTGACCCCGGGGCTTAGAAATTTTTTTTTTTCACAGGTTAAGTTGTCGAGGGCTGATTTCATGTCCTATGATAAAAAGCCTTCTGTTTCCACCGCCAAACCTTTCAGGGGAGTATTTGCAAAACTTTGGCACCATTTTTGAGTGAATTGGAGAATTTCAGATTTTTGCTGAAGTTGTGACCCCGGGGCTTAGAAATTTTTTTTTTTCACAGGTTAAATTGTCGAGGCTTGATTTCTTGGCCTATGATAAAAAGCCTTCTGTTTCCACCGCCAAACCTTTCAGGGGAGTATTTGCAAAACTTTGGCACCATCTTTGAGTGAATTGGAGAATTTCAGATTTTTGCTGAAATTGTGACCCCGGGGCTTAGAAATTTTTTTTTTCACAGGTTAAGTTGTCGAGGGCTGATTTCATGTCCTATGATAAAAAGCCTTCTGTTTCCACCGCCAAACCTTTCAGGGGAGAATTTGCAACAGTTTAGCAGCATTTTTGAGTGAATTGGAGAATTTCAGATTTTTGCTGAAGTTGTGACCCCGGGGCTTAGAAATTTTTTTTTTCACAGGTTAAGTTGTCGAGGGCTGATTTCATGTCCTATGATAAAAAGCCTTCTGTTTCCACCGCCAAACCTTTCAGGGGAGTATTTGCAAAACTTTGGCACCATTTTTGAGTGAATTGGAGAATTTCAGATTTTTGCTGAAGTTGTGACCCCGGGGCTTAGAAATTTTTTTTTTCACAGGTTAAATTGTCGAGGCTTGATTTCTTGGCCTATGATAAGAAGCCTTCTGTTTCCACCGCCAAACCTTTCAGGGGAGTATTTGCAAAACTTTGGCACCATCTTTGAGTGAATTGGAGAATTTCAGATTTTTGCTGAAATTGTGACCCCGGGGCTTAGAAATTTTTTTTTTCAGAGGTTAAGTTGTTGAGGGCTGATTTCATGTCCTATGATAAAAAGCCTTCTGTTTCCACCGCCAAACCTTTCAGGGGAGAATTTGCAACAGTTTAGCAGCATTTTTGAGTGAATTGGAGAATTTCAGATTTTTGCTGAAGTTGTGACCCCGGGGCTTAGAAATTTTTTTTTTCACAGGTTAAGTTGTCGAGGGCTGATTTCATGCCCTATGATAAAAAACCTTCTGTTTCCACCGCCAAACCTTTCAGGGGAGTATTTGCAAAACTTTGGCACCATTTTTGAGTGAATTGGAGAATTTCAGATTTTTGCTGAAGTTGTGACCCCGGGGCTTAGAAATTTTTTTTTTCACAGGTTAAATTGTCGAGGGTTGATTTCTTGGCCAATGATAACAAGCCTTCTGTTTCCACCGCCAAACCTTTCAGGGGAGTATTTGCAAAACTTTGGCACCATCTTTGAGTGAATTGGAGAATTTCAGATTTTTGCTGAAATTGTGACCCCGGGGCTTAGAATTTTTTTTTTTCACAGGTTAAGTTGTCGAGGCTTGATTTCTTGGCCTATGATAAAAAGCCTTCTGTTTCCACCGCCAAACCTTTCAGGGGAGTATCTGCAAAACTTTGGCACCATCTTTGAGTGAATTGGAGAATTTCAGATTTTTGCTGAAATTGTGACCCCGGGGCTTAGAAATTTTTTTTTTCACAGGTTAAGTTGTCGAGGGCTGATTTCATGTCCTATGATAAAAAGCCTTCTGTTTCCACCGCCAAACCTTTCAGGGGAGTATTTGCAAAACTTTGGCACCATTTTTGAGTGAATTGGAGAATTTCAGATTTTTGCTGAAGTTGTGACCCCGGGGCTTAGAAATTTTTTTTTTCACAGGTTAAATTGTCGAGGGTTGATTTCTTGGCCTATGATAACAAGCCTTCTGTTTCCACCGCCAAACCTTTCAGGGGAGTATTTGCAAAACTTTGGCACCATCTTTGAGTGAATTGGAGAATTTCAGATTTTTGCTGAAATTGTGACCCCGGGGCTTAGAATTTTTTTTTTTCACAGGTTAAGTTGTCGAGGCTTGATTTCTTGGCCTATGATAAAAAGCCTTCTGTTTCCACCGCCAAACCTTTCAGGGGAGTATCTGCAAAACTTTGGCACCATCTTTGAGTGAATTGGAGAATTTCAGATTTTTGCTGAAATTGTGACCCCGGGGCTTAGAATTTTTTTTTTTCACAGGTTAAGTTGTCGAGGGCTGATTTCATGTCCTATGATAAAAAGCCTTCTGTTTCCACCGCCGAACCTTTCAGGGGAGAATTTGCAACAGTTTAGCAGCATTTTTGAGTGAATTGGAGAATTTCAGATTTTTGCTGAAATTGTGACCCCGGGGCTTAGAAATTTTTTTTTTCACAGGTTAAGTTGTCGAGGGCTGATTTCATGTCCTATGATAAAAAGCCTTCTGTTTCCACCGCCAAAACCTTCAGTGGAGTATTTGCAAAACTTTTGCACCATTTTTGAGTGAATTGGAGAATTTCAGATTTTTGCTGAAGTTGTGACCCCGGGGCTTAGAAATTTTTTTTTTCACAGGTTAAGTTGTTGAGGGCTGATTTCTTGGCCTATGATAAAAAGCCTTCTGTTTCCACCGCAAAACCTTTCAGGGGAGAATTTGCAACAGTTTAGCACCATTTTTGAGTGAATTGGAGAATTTCAGATTTTTGCTGAAATTGTGACCCCGGGGCTTAGAAATTTTTTTTCCCCACAGGTTAAGTTGTCGAGGGCTGATTTCATGTCCTATGATAAAAAGCCTTCTGTTTCCACCGCCAAACCTTTCATGGGAGTATTAGCAAAACTTTGGCACCATTTTTGAGTGAATTGGAGAATTTCAGATTTTTGCTGAAATTGTGACCCCGGGGCTTAGAAATTTTTTTTTTCCACAGGTTAAGTTGTCGAGGGCTGATTTCATGTCCTATGATAAAAAGCCGTCTGTTTCCACCGCCAAACCTTTCCAGGAAGAATGTGCAACAGTTTAGCACCATTTTTCAGTGAATTGGAGAATTTCAGATTTTTGCTGAAATTGTGACCCCGGGGCTTAGAATTTTTTTTTTTCACAGGTTAAATTGTCGAGGGTTGATTTCTTGGCCTATGATAACAAGCCTTCTGTTTCCACCGCCAAACCTTTCAGGGGAGTATTTGCAAAACTTTGGCACCATCTTTGAGTGAATTGGAGAATTTCAGATTTTTGCGGAAATTGTGACCCCGGGGCTTAGAAATCTTTTTTTTTCACAGGTTACGTTGTCGAGGCTTGATTTCTTGGCCTATGATAAAAAGCCTTCTGTTTCCACCGCCGAACCTTTCAGGGGAGAATTTGCAACAGTTTAGCAGCATTTTTGAGTGAATTGGAGAATTTCAGATTTTTGCTGAAATTGTGACCCCGGGGCTTAGAATTTTTTTTTTTCACAGGTTAAGTTGTCGAGGCTTGATTTCTTGGCCTATGATAAAAAGCCTTCTGTTTCCACCGCCAAACCTTTCAGGGGAGTATTTGCAAAACTTTGGCACCATTTTTGAGTGAATTGGAGAATTTCAGATTTTTGCTGAAATTGTGACCCCGGGGCTTAGAAATTTTTTTTTTCACAGGTTAAGTTGTCGAGGGCTGATTTCATGTCCTATGATAAAAAGCCTTCTGTTTCCACCGCCAAACTTTCAGGGGAGTATTTGCAAAACTTTGCCACCTTTTTTGAGTGAATTGGAGAATTTCAGATTTTTGCTGAAGTTGTGACCCCGGGGCTTAGAATTTTTTTTTTCACAGGTTAAGTTGTCGAGGGCTGATTTCATGTCCTATGATAAAAAGCCGTCTGTTTCCACCGCCAAAACCTTCAGTGGAGTATTTGCAAAACTTTGGCACCATTTTTGAGTGAATTGGAGAATTTCAGATTTTTGCTGAAGTTGTGACCCCGGGGCTTAGAAATTTTTTTTTTCACAGGTTAAGTTGTCGAGGGTTGATTTCTTGGCCTATGATAAAAAGCCTTCTGTTTCCACCGCCGAACCTTTCAGGGGAGAATTTGCAACAGTTTAGCAGCATTTTTGAGTGAATTGGAGAATTTCAGATTTTTGCTGAAGTTGTGACCCCGGGGCTTAGAAATTTTTTTTTCCACAGGTTAAGTTGTCGAGGGCTGATTTCATGTCCTATGATAAAAAGCCTTCTGTTTCCACCGCCAAACCTTTCAGGGGAGAATTTCCAACAGTTTAGCACCATTTTTGAGTGAATTGGAGAATTTCAGATTTTTGCTGCAGTTGTGACCCCGGGACTTAGAAATTTTTTTTTTTCACAGGTTAAGTTGTCGAGGCTTGATTTCTTGGCCTATGATAAAAAGCCTTCTGTTTCCACCGCCAAACCTTTCAGGGGAGTATTTGCAAAACTTTGGCACCATTTTTGAGTGAATTGGAGAATTTCAGATTTTTGCTGAAATTGTGACCCCGGGGCTTAGAAATTTTTTTTTTCACAGGTTAAGTTGTCGAGGGCTGATTTCATGTCCTATGATAAAAAGCCTTCTGTTTCCACCGCCAAACCTTTCATGGGAGTATTTGCAAAACTTTGGCACCATTTTTGAGTGAATTGGAGAATTTCAGATTTTTGCTGAAGTTGTGACCCCGGGGCTTAGAAATTTTTTTTTTCACAGGTTAAGTTGTCGAGGGCTGATTTCATGTCCTATGATAAAAAGCCTTCTGTTTCCACCGCCAAACCTTTCAGGGGAGAATTTGCAACAGTTTAGCAGCATTTTTGAGTGAATTGGAGAATTTCAGATTTTTGCTGAAGTTGTGACCCCGGGGCTTAGAAATTTTTTTTTTTCACAGGTTAAGTTGTCGAGGGCTGATTTCATGTCCTATGATAAAAAGCCTTCTGTTTCCACCGCCAAACCTTTCAGGGGAGTATTTGCAAAACTTTGGCACCATTTTTGAGTGAATTGGAGAATTTCAGATTTTTGCTGAAGTTGTGACCCCGGGGCTTAGAAATTTTTTTTTTTCACAGGTTAAATTGTCGAGGCTTGATTTCTTGGCCTATGATAAAAAGCCTTCTGTTTCCACCGCCAAACCTTTCAGGGGAGTATTTGCAAAACTTTGGCACCATCTTTGAGTGAATTGGAGAATTTCAGATTTTTGCTGAAATTGTGACCCCGGGGCTTAGAAATTTTTTTTTTCACAGGTTAAGTTGTCGAGGGCTGATTTCATGTCCTATGATAAAAAGCCTTCTGTTTCCACCGCCAAACCTTTCAGGGGAGAATTTGCAACAGTTTAGCAGCATTTTTGAGTGAATTGGAGAATTTCAGATTTTTGCTGAAGTTGTGACCCCGGGGCTTAGAAATTTTTTTTTTCACAGGTTAAGTTGTCGAGGGCTGATTTCATGTCCTATGATAAAAAGCCTTCTGTTTCCACCGCCAAACCTTTCAGGGGAGTATTTGCAAAACTTTGGCACCATTTTTGAGTGAATTGGAGAATTTCAGATTTTTGCTGAAGTTGTGACCCCGGGGCTTAGAAATTTTTTTTTTCACAGGTTAAATTGTCGAGGCTTGATTTCTTGGCCTATGATAAGAAGCCTTCTGTTTCCACCGCCAAACCTTTCAGGGGAGTATTTGCAAAACTTTGGCACCATCTTTGAGTGAATTGGAGAATTTCAGATTTTTGCTGAAATTGTGACCCCGGGGCTTAGAAATTTTTTTTTTCAGAGGTTAAGTTGTTGAGGGCTGATTTCATGTCCTATGATAAAAAGCCTTCTGTTTCCACCGCCAAACCTTTCAGGGGAGAATTTGCAACAGTTTAGCAGCATTTTTGAGTGAATTGGAGAATTTCAGATTTTTGCTGAAGTTGTGACCCCGGGGCTTAGAAATTTTTTTTTTCACAGGTTAAGTTGTCGAGGGCTGATTTCATGCCCTATGATAAAAAACCTTCTGTTTCCACCGCCAAACCTTTCAGGGGAGTATTTGCAAAACTTTGGCACCATTTTTGAGTGAATTGGAGAATTTCAGATTTTTGCTGAAGTTGTGACCCCGGGGCTTAGAAATTTTTTTTTTCACAGGTTAAATTGTCGAGGGTTGATTTCTTGGCCAATGATAACAAGCCTTCTGTTTCCACCGCCAAACCTTTCAGGGGAGTATTTGCAAAACTTTGGCACCATCTTTGAGTGAATTGGAGAATTTCAGATTTTTGCTGAAATTGTGACCCCGGGGCTTAGAATTTTTTTTTTTCACAGGTTAAGTTGTCGAGGCTTGATTTCTTGGCCTATGATAAAAAGCCTTCTGTTTCCACCGCCAAACCTTTCAGGGGAGTATCTGCAAAACTTTGGCACCATCTTTGAGTGAATTGGAGAATTTCAGATTTTTGCTGAAATTGTGACCCCGGGGCTTAGAAATTTTTTTTTTCACAGGTTAAGTTGTCGAGGGCTGATTTCATGTCCTATGATAAAAAGCCTTCTGTTTCCACCGCCAAACCTTTCAGGGGAGTATTTGCAAAACTTTGGCACCATTTTTGAGTGAATTGGAGAATTTCAGATTTTTGCTGAAGTTGTGACCCCGGGGCTTAGAAATTTTTTTTTTCACAGGTTAAATTGTCGAGGGTTGATTTCTTGGCCAATGATAACAAGCCTTCTGTTTCCACCGCCAAACCTTTCAGGGGAGTATTTGCAAAACTTTGGCACCATCTTTGAGTGAATTGGAGAATTTCAGATTTTTGCTGAAATTGTGACCCCGGGGCTTAGAATTTTTTTTTTTCACAGGTTAAGTTGTCGAGGCTTGATTTCTTGGCCTATGATAAAAAGCCTTCTGTTTCCACCGCCAAACCTTTCAGGGGAGTATCTGCAAAACTTTGGCACCATCTTTGAGTGAATTGGAGAATTTCAGATTTTTGCTGAAATTGTGACCCCGGGGCTTAGAAATTTTTTTTTTCACAGGTTAAGTTGTCGAGGGCTGATTTCATGTCCTATGATAAAAAGCCTTCTGTTTCCACCGCCAAACCTTTCAGGGGAGTATTTGCAAAACTTTGGCACCATTTTTGAGTGAATTGGAGAATTTCAGATTTTTGCTGAAGTTGTGACCCCGGGGCTTAGAAATTTTTTTTTCCACAGGTTAAATTGTCGAGGGTTGATTTCTTGGCCTATGATAACAAGCCTTCTGTTTCCACCGCCAAACCTTTCAGGGGAGTATTTGCAAAACTTTGGCACCATCTTTGAGTGAATTGGAGAATTTCAGATTTTTGCTGAAATTGTGACCCCGGGGCTTAGAATTTTTTTTTTTCACAGGTTAAGTTGTCGAGGCTTGATTTCTTGGCCTATGATAAAAAGACTTCTGTTTCCACCGCCAAACCTTTCAGGGGAGTATCTGCAAAACTTTGGCACCATCTTTGAGTGAATTGGAGAATTTCAGATTTTTGCTGAAATTGTGACCCCGGGGCTTAGAATTTTTTTTTTTCACAGGTTAAGTTGTCGAGGGCTGATTTCATGTCCTATGATAAAAAGCCTTCTGTTTCCACCGCCGAACCTTTCAGGGGAGAATTTGCAACAGTTTAGCAGCATTTTTGAGTGAATTGGAGAATTTCAGATTTTTGCTGAAATTGTGACCCCGGGGCTTAGAAATTTTTTTTTTCACAGGTTAAGTTGTCGAGGGCTGATTTCATGTCCTATGATAAAAAGCCTTCTGTTTCCACCGCCAAAACCTTCAGTGGAGTATTTGCAAAACTTTTGCACCATTTTTGAGTGAATTGGAGAATTTCAGATTTTTGCTGAAGTTGTGACCCCGGGGCTTAGAAATTTTTTTTTTCACAGGTTAAGTTGTTGAGGGCTGATTTCTTGGCCTATGATAAAAAGCCTTCTGTTTCCACCGCAAAACCTTTCAGGGGAGAATTTGCAACAGTTTAGCACCATTTTTGAGTGAATTGGAGAATTTCAGATTTTTGCTGAAATTGTGACCCCGGGGCTTAGAAATTTTTTTTCCCCACAGGTTAAGTTGTCGAGGGCTGATTTCATGTCCTATGATAAAAAGCCTTCTGTTTCCACCGCCAAACCTTTCATGGGAGTATTAGCAAAACTTTGGCACCATTTTTGAGTGAATTGGAGAATTTCAGATTTTTGCTGAAATTGTGACCCCGGGGCTTAGAAATTTTTTTTTTCCACAGGTTAAGTTGTCGAGGGCTGATTTCATGTCCTATGATAAAAAGCCGTCTGTTTCCACCGCCAAACCTTTCCAGGAAGAATGTGCAACAGTTTAGCACCATTTTTCAGTGAATTGGAGAATTTCAGATTTTTGCTGAAATTGTGACCCCGGGGCTTAGAATTTTTTTTTTTCACAGGTTAAATTGTCGAGGGTTGATTTCTTGGCCTATGATAACAAGCCTTCTGTTTCCACCGCCAAACCTTTCAGGGGAGTATTTGCAAAACTTTGGCACCATCTTTGAGTGAATTGGAGAATTTCAGATTTTTGCGGAAATTGTGACCCCGGGGCTTAGAAATCTTTTTTTTTCACAGGTTACGTTGTCGAGGCTTGATTTCTTGGCCTATGATAAAAAGCCTTCTGTTTCCACCGCCGAACCTTTCAGGGGAGAATTTGCAACAGTTTAGCAGCATTTTTGAGTGAATTGGAGAATTTCAGATTTTTGCGGAAATTGTGACCCCGGGGCTTAGAAATCTTTTTTTTTCACAGGTTACGTTGTCGAGGCTTGATTTCTTGGCCTATGATAAAAAGCCTTCTGTTTCCACCGCCGAACCTTTCAGGGGAGAATTTGCAACAGTTTAGCAGCATTTTTGAGTGAATTGGAGAATTTCAGATTTTGCTGAAGTTGTGACCCTGGGGCTTAGAAATTTTTTTTTTCACAGGTTAAGTTGTCGAGGGCTGATTTCATGTCCTATGATAAAAAGCCTTCTGTTTCCACCGCCAAACCTTTCAGGGGAGTATTTGCAAAACTTTGGCACCATTTTTGAGTGAATTGGAGAATTTCAGATTTTTGCTGAAGTTGTGACCCCGGGGCTTAGAAATTTTTTTTTACACAGGTTAAGTTGTTGAGGGTTGATTTCTTGGCCTATGATAAAAAGCCTTCTGTTTCCACCGCCAAACCTTTCAGGGGAGAGTTTGCAACAGTTTAGCACCATTTTTGAGTGAATTGGAGAATTTCAGATTTTTGCTGAAATTGTGACCCCGGGGCTTAGAATTTTTTTTTTCCACAGGTTAAGTTGTCGAGGGCTGATTTCATGTCCTATGATAAAAAGCCTTCTGTTTCCACCGCCAAACCTTTCAGGGGAGTATTTGCAAAACTTTGGCACCATTTTTGAGTGAATTGGAGAATTTCAGATTTTTGCTGAAGTTGTGACCCCGGGGCTTAGAAATTTTTTTTTTCACGGGTTAAATTGTCGAGGCTTGATTTCTTGGCCTATGATAAAAAGCCTTCTGTTTCCATCGCCAAACCTTTCAGGGGAGTATCTGCAAAACTTTGGCACCATCTTTGAGTGAATTGGAGAATTTCAGATTTTTGCTGAAATTGTGACCCCGGGGCTTAGAAATTTTTTTTTTCACAGGTTAAGTTGTCGAGGGCTGATTTCATGTCCTATGATAAAAAGCCTTCTGTTTCCACCGCCGAACCTTTCAGGGGAGAATTTGCAACAGTTTAGCACCATTTTTGAGTGAATTGGAGAATTTCAGATTCTTGCTGAAATTGTGACCCCGGGGCTTAGAAATTTTTTTTTTCACAGGTTAAGTTGTTGAGGGCTGATTTCATGTCCTATGATAAAAAGCCTTCTGTTTCCACCGCCAAAACCTTCAGTGGAGTATTTGCAAAACTTTTGCACCATTTTTGAGTGAATTGGAGAATTTCAGATTTTTGCTGAAGTTGTGACCCCGGGGCTTAGAAATTTTTTTTTTCACAGGTTAAGTTGTTGAGGGTTGATTTCTTGGCCTATGATAAAAAGCCTTCTGTTTCCACCGCAAAACCTTTCAGGGGAGAATTTGCAACAGTTTAGCACCATTTTTGAGTGAATTGGAGAATTTCAGATTTTTGCTGAAATTGTGACCCCGGGGCTTAGAATTTTTTTTTTTCACAGGTTAAGTTGTCGAGGGCTGATTTCATGTCCTATGATAAAAAGCCTTCTGTTTCCACCGCCAAACCTTTCAGGGGAGTATTTGCAAAACTTTGGCACCATTTTTGAGTGAATTGGAGAATTTCAGATTTTTGCTGAAGTTGTGACCCCGGGGCTTAGAAATTTTTTTTTTCACAGGTTAAATTGTCGAGGGTTGATTTCTTGGCCTATGATAACAAGCCTTCTGTTTCCACCGCCAAACCTTTCAGGGGAGTATTTGCAAAACTTTGGCACCATCTTTGAGTGAATTGGAGAATTTCAGATTTTTGCTGAAATTGTGACCCCGGGGCTTAGAAATTTTTTTTCCCACAGGTTAAGTTGTCGAGGGCTGATTTCATGTCCTATGATAAAAAGCCTTCTGTTTCCACCGCCAAACCTTTCAGGGGAGAATTTGCAACAGTTTAGCAGCATTTTTGAGTGAATTGGAGAATTTCAGATTTTTGCTGAAGTTGTGACCCCGGGGCTTAGAATTTTTTTTTTTCACAGGTTAAGTTGTCGAGGGCTGATTTCATGTCCTATGATAAAAAGCCTTCTGTTTCCACCGCCAAACCTTTCAGGGGAGTATTTGCAAAACTTTGGCACCATTTTTGAGTGAATTGGAGAATTTCAGATTTTTGCTGAAGTTGTGACCCCGGGGCTTAGAAATTTTTTTTCCCACAGGTTAAATTGTCGAGGCTTGATTTCTTGGCCTATGATAAAAAGGCTTCTGTTTCCACCGCCAAACCTTTCAGGGGAGTATTTGCAACAGTTTAGCACCATTTTTGAGTGAATTGGAGAATTTCAAATTTTTGCTGAAATTGTGACCCCGGGGCTTAGAAATTTTTTTTTTCACAGGTTAAGTTGTCGACGGCTGATTTCATGTCCTATGATAAAAAGCCTTCTGTTTCCACCGCCAAACCTTTCAGGGGAGTATTTGCAAAACTTTGGCACCATCTTTGAGTGAATTGGAGAATTTCAGATTTTTGCTGAAATTGTGACCCCGGGGCTTAGAATTTTTTTTTTTCACAGGTTAAGTTGTCGAGGCTTGATTTCTTGGCCTATGATAAAAAGCCTTCTGTTTCCACCGCCAAACCTTTCAGGGGAGTATCTGCAAAACTTTGGCACCATCTTTGAGTGAATTGGAGAATTTCAGATTTTTGCTGAAATTGTGACCCCGGGGCTTAGAAATTTTTTTTTTCACAGGTTAAGTTGTCGAGGGCTGATTTCATGTCCTATGATAAAAAACCTTCTGTTTCCACCGCCAAACCTTTCAGGGGAGTATTTGCAAAACTTTGGCACCATTTTTGAGTGAATTGGAGAATTTCAGATTTTTGCTGAAATTGTGACAACGGGGCTTAGAAATTTTTTTTTTCACAGGTTAAGTTGTTGAGGGCTGATTTCATGTCCTATGATAAAAAGCCTTCTGTTTCCACCGCCAAAACCTTCAGTGGAGTATTTGCAAAACTTTTGCACCATTTTTGAGTGAATTGGAGAATTTCAGATTTTTGCTGAAGTTGTGACCCCGGGGCTTAGAAATTTTTTTTTTCACAGGTTAAGTTGTTGAGGGTTGATTTCTTGGCCTATGATAAAAAGCCTTCTGTTTCCACCGCAAAACCTTTCAGGGGAGAATTTGCAACAGTTTAGCACCATTTTTGAGTGAATTGGAGAATTTCAGATTTTTGCTGAAATTGTGACCCCGGGGCTTAGAAATTTTTTTTTTCACAGGTTAAGTTGTCGAGGGCTGATTTCATGTCCTATGATAAAAAGCCTTCTGTTTCCACCGCCAAACCTTTCAGGGGAGTATTTGCAAAACTTTGGCACCATTTTTGAGTGAATTGGAGAATTTCAGATTTTTGCTGAAGTTGTGACCCCGGGGCTTAGAAATTTTTTTTTTCACAGGTTAAGTTGTCGAGGGCTGATTTCATGTCCTATGATAAAAAACCTTCTGTTTCCACCGCCAAACCTTTCAGGGGAGTATTTGCAAAACTTTGGCACCATCTTTGAGTGAATTGGAGAATTTCAGATTTTTGCTGAAGTTGTGACCCCGGGGCTTAGAAATTTTTTTTTCCACAGGTTAAGTTGTTGAGGGTTGATTTCTTGGCCTATGATAAAAAGCCTTCTGTTTCCACCGCCAAACCTTTCAGGGGAGAATTTGCAACAGTTTAGCACCATTTTTGAGTGAATTGGAGAATTTCAGATTTTTGCTGAAATTGTGACCCCGGGGCTTAGAATTTTTTTTTTTCACAGGTTAAGTTGTCGAGGGCTGATTTCATGTCCTATGATAAAAAGCCTTCTGTTTCCACCGCCAAACCTTTCAGGGGAGTATTTGCAAAACTTTGGCACCATTTTTGAGTGAATTGGAGAATTTCAGATTTTTGCTGAAGTTGTGACCCCGGGGCTTAGAAATTTTTTTTTTCACGGGTTAAATTGTCGAGGCTTGATTTCTTGGCCTATGATAAAAAGCCTTCTGTTTCCATCGCCAAACCTTTCAGGGGAGTATCTGCAAAACTTTGGCACCATCTTTGAGTGAATTGGAGAATTTCAGATTTTTGCTGAAATTGTGACCCCGGGGCTTAGAAATTTTTTTTTTCACAGGTTAAGTTGTCGAGGGCTGATTTCATGTCCTATGATAAAAAGCCTTCTGTTTCCACCGCCGAACCTTTCAGGGGAGAATTTGCAACAGTTTAGCACCATTTTTGAGTGAATTGGAGAATTTCAGATTTTTGCTGAAATTGTGACAACGGGGCTTAGAAATTTTTTTTTTCACAGGTTAAGTTGTTGAGGGCTGATTTCATGTCCTATGATAAAAAGCCTTCTGTTTCCACCGCCAAAACCTTCAGTGGAGTATTTGCAAAACTTTTGCACCATTTTTGAGTGAATTGGAGAATTTCAGATTTTTGCTGAAGTTGTGACCCCGGGGCTTAGAAATTTTTTTTTTCACAGGTTAAGTTGTTGAGGGTTGATTTCTTGGCCTATGATAAAAAGCCTTCTGTTTCCACCGCAAAACCTTTCAGGGGAGAATTTGCAACAGTTTAGCACCATTTTTGAGTGAATTGGAGAATTTCAGATTTTTGCTGAAATTGTGACAACGGGGCTTAGAATTTTTTTTTTTCACAGGTTAAGTTGTCGAGGGCTGATTTCATGTCCTATGATAAAAAGCCTTCTGTTTCCACCGCCAAACCTTTCAGGGGAGTATTTGCAAAACTTTGGCACCATTTTTGAGTGAATTGGAGAATTTCAGATTTTTGCTGAAGTTGTGACCCCGGGGCTTAGAAATTTTTTTTTTCACAGGTTAAATTGTCGAGGGTTGATTTCTTGGCCTATGATAACAAGCCTTCTGTTTCCACCGCCAAACCTTTCAGGGGAGTATTTGCAAAACTTTGGCACCATCTTTGAGTGAATTGGAGAATTTCAGATTTTTGCTGAAATTGTGACCCCGGGGCTTAGAAATCTTTTTTTTTCACAGGTTACGTTGTCGAGGCTTGATTTCTTGGCCTATGATAAAAAGCCTTCTGTTTCCACCGCCAAACCTTTCAGGGGAGTATTTGCAAAACTTTGGCACCATCTTTGAGTGAATTGGAGAATTTCAGATTTTTGCTGAAGTTGTGACCCCGGGGCTTAGAAATTTTTTTTTTCACAGGTTAAGTTGTCGAGGGCTTATTTCATGTCCTATGATAAAAAGCCTTCTGTTTCCACCGCCAAACCTTTCAGGGGAGAATTTGCAACAGTTTAGCAGCATTTTTGAGTGAATTGGAGAAATTCAGATTTTTGCTGAAGTTGTGACCCCGGGGCTTAGAAATTTTTTTTTTCACAGGTTAAGTTGTCGAGGGCTGATTTCATGTCCTATGATAAAAAGCCTTCTGTTTCCACCGCCAAACCTTTCAGGGGAGTATTTGCAAAACTTTGGCACCATTTTTGAGTGAATTGGAGAATTTCAGATTTTTGCTGAAGTTGTGACCCCGGGGCTTAGAAATTTTTTTTTTTTCACAGGTTAAATTGTCGAGGCTTGATTTCTTGGCCTATGATAAAAAGCCTTCTGTTTCCACCGCCAAACCTTTCAGGGGAGTATTTGCAAAACTTTGGCACCATCTTTGAGTGAATTGGAGAATTTCAGATTTTTGCTGAAATTGTGACCCCGGGGCTTAGAAATTTTTTTTCCCACAGGTTAAGTTGTCGAGGGCTGATTTCATGTCCTATGATAAAAAGCCTTCTGTTTCCACCGCCAAACCTTTCAGGGGAGAATTTGCAACAGTTTAGCAGCATTTTTGAGTGAATTGGAGAATTTCAGATTTTTGCTGAAGTTGTGACCCCGGGGCTTAGAAATTTTTTTTTTCACAGGTTAAGTTGTCGAGGGCTGATTTCATGTCCTATGATAAAAAGCCTTCTGTTTCCACCGCCAAACCTTTCAGGGGAGTATTTGCAAAACTTTGGCACCATTTTTGAGTGAATTGGTGAATTTCAGATTTTTGCTGAAGTTGTGACCCCGGGGCTTAGAAATTTTTTTTTTTCACAGGTTAAATTGTCGAGGCTTGATTTCTTGGCCTATGATAAAAAGCCTTCTGTTTCCACCGCCAAACCTTTCAGGGGAGTATTTGCAAAACTTTGGCATCATCTTTGAGTGAATTGGAGAATTTCAGATTTTTGCTGAAATTGTGACCCCGGGACTTAGAAATTTTTTTTCCCAGAGGTTAAGTTGTTGAGGGCTGATTTCATGTCCTATGATAAAAAGCCTTCTGTTTCCACCGCCAAACCTTTCAGGGGAGAATTTGCAACAGTTTAGCACCATTTTTGAGTGAATTGGAGAATTTCAGATTTTTGCTGAAATTGTGACCCCGGGGCTTAGAATTTTTTTTTTTCACAGGTTAAGTTGTCGAGGGCTGATTTCATGTCCTATGATAAAAAGCCTTCTGTTTCCTCCGCCAAACCTTTCAGGGGAGTATTTGCAAAACTTTGGCACCATTTTTGAGTGAATTGGAGAATTTCAGATTTTTGCTGAAGTTGTGACCCCAGGGGCTTAGAAATTTTTTTTTTTCACAGGTTAAATTGTCGAGGGTTGATTTCTTGGCCTATGATAACAAGCCTTCTGTTTCCACCGCCAAACCTTTCAGGGGAGTATTTGCAAAACTTTGGCACCATTTTTGAGTGAATTGGAGAATTTCAGATTTTTGCTGAAGTTGTGACCCCGGGGCTTAGAAATTTTTTTTTTCACAGGTTAAGTTGTTGAGGGTTGATTTCTTGGCCTATGATAAAAAGCCTTCTGTTTCCACCGCAAAACCTTTCAGGGGAGAATTTGCAACAGTTTAGCACCATTTTTGAGTGAATTGGAGAATTTCAGATTTTTGCTGAAATTGTGACCCCGGGGCTTAGAAATTGTTTTTTTCACGGGTTAAATTGTCGAGGCCTGATTTCATGTCCTATGATAAAAAGCCTTCTGTTTCCACCGCCAAACCTTTCAGGGGAGTATTTGCAAAACTTTGGCACCATTTTTGAGTGAATTGGAGAATTTCAGATTTTTGCTGAAGTTGTGACCCCGGGGCTTAGAAATTTTTTTTTTCACAGGTTAAATTGTCGAGGGTTGATTTCTTGGCCTATGATAACAAGCCTTCTGTTTCCACCGCCAAACCTTTCAGGGGAGTATTTGCAAAACTTTGGCACCATCTTTGAGTGAATTGGAGAATTTCAGATTTTTGCTGAAATTGTGACCCCGGGGCTTAGAAATCTTTTTTTTTCACAGGTTACGTTGTCGAGGCTTGATTTCTTGGCCTATGATAAAAAGCCTTCTGTTTCCACCGCCAAACCTTTCAGGGGAGTATTTGCAAAACTTTGGCACCATTTTTGAGTGAATTGGAGAATTTCAGATTTTTGCTGAAATTGTGACCCCGGGGCTTAGAAATTTTTTTTTTCACAGGTTAAGTTGTCGAGGGCTGATTTCATGTCCTATGATAAAAAGCCTTCTGTTTCCACCGCCAAACCTTTCATGGGAGTATTTGCAAAACTTTGGCACCATTTTTGAGTGAATTGGAGAATTTCAGATTTTTGCTGAAGTTGTGACCCCGGAGCTTAGAATTTTTTTTTTTCACAGGTTAAGTTGTCGAGGGCTGATTTCATGTCCTATGATAAAAAGCCTTCTGTTTCCACCGCCAAACCTTTCAGGGGAGTATTTGCAACAGTTTAGCAGCATTTTTGAGTGAATTGGAGAATTTCAGATTTTGCTGAAGTTGTGACCCTGGGGCTTAGAAATTTTTTTTTTCACAGGTTAAGTTGTCGAGGGCTGATTTCATGTCCTATGATAAAAAGCCTTCTGTTTCCACCGCCAAACCTTTCAGGGGAGTATTTGCAAAACTTTGGCACCATTTTTGAGTGAATTGGAGAATTTCAGATTTTTGCTGAAGTTGTGACCCCGGGGCTTAGAAATTTTTTTTTACACAGGTTAAGTTGTTGAGGGTTGATTTCTTGGCCTATGATAAAAAGCCTTCTGTTTCCACCGCCAAACCTTTCAGGGGAGAATTTGCAACAGTTTAGCACCATTTTTGAGTGAATTGGAGAATTTCAGATTTTTGCTGAAATTGTGACCCCGGGGCTTAGAATTTTTTTTTTCCACAGGTTAAGTTGTCGAGGGCTGATTTCATGATCTATGATAAATAGCCTTCTGTTTCCACCGCCAAACCTTTCAGGGGAGTATTTGCAAAACTTTGGCACCATTTTTGAGTGAATTGGAGAATTTCAGATTTTTGCTGAAGTTGTGACCCCGTGGCTTAGAAATTTTTTTTTTCACAGGTTAAGTTGTTGAGGGTTGATTTCTTGGCCTATGATAAAAAGCCTTCTGTTTCCACCGCAAAACCTTTCAGGGGAGAATTTGCAACAGTTTAGCACCATTTTTGAGTGAATTGGAGAATTTCAGATTTTTGCTGAAGTTGTGACCCCGGGGCTTAGAAATTTTTTTTTTCACAGGTTAAGTTGTCGAGGGTTGATTTCTTGGCCTATGATAAAAAGCCTTCTGTTTCCACCGCCGAACCTTTCAGGGGAGAATTTGCAACAGTTTAGCAGCATTTTTGAGTGAATTGGAGAATTTCAGATTTTTGCTGAAGTTGTGACCCCGGGGCTTAGAAATTTTTTTTTTCACAGGTTAAGTTGTCGAGGGCTGATTTCATGTCCTATGATAAAAAGCCGTCTGTTTCCACCGCCAAACCTTTCCACGAAGAATGTGCAACAGTTTAGCACCATTTTTGAGTGAATTGGAGAATTTCAGATTTTTGCTGAAGTTGTGACCCCAGGGCTTAGAAATTTTTTTTTCCACAGGTTAAGTTGTTGAGGGCTGATTTCATGTCCTATGATAAAAAGCCTTCTGTTTCCAACGCTAAACCTTTCAGGGGAGTATTTGCTAAACTTTGACACCATTTTTGAGTGAATTGGAGAATTTCAGATTTTTGCTGAAGTTTTGACCCCGGGGCTTAGAAATTTTTTTTTTCACGGGTTAAGTTGTCGAGGGCTGATTTCATGTCCTATGATAAAAAGCCGTCTGTTTCCACCGCCGAACCTTTCAGGGGAGAATTTGCAACTGTTTAGCAGCATTTTTGAGTGAATTAGAGAATTTCAGATTTTTGCTGAAATTGTGACCCCGGGGCTTAGAATTTTTTTTTTTCACAGGTTAAGTTGTCGAGGGCTGATTTCATGTCCTATGATAAAAAGCCGTCTGTTTCCACCGCCAAACCTTTCCAGGAAGAATGTGCAACAGTTTAGCACCATTTTTGAGTGAATTGGAGAATTTCAGATTTTTGCTGAAGTTGTGACCCCGGGGCTTAGAATTTTTTTTTTTCCACAGGTTAAGTTGTCGAGGGCTGATTTCATGTCCTATCATAAAAAGCCTTCTGTTTCCACCGCCAAACCTTTCAGGGGAGTATTTGCAAAACTTTGGCACCATTTTTGAGTGAATTGGAGAATTTCAGATTTTTGCTGAAGTTGTGACCCCGGGGCTTAGAAATTTTTTTTTCCACAGGTTAAGTTGTCGAGGGCTGATTTCATGTCCTATGATAAATAGCCTTCTGTTTCCACCGCCAAACCTTTCAGGGGAGTATTTGCAAAACTTTGGCACCATTTTTGAGTGAATTGGAGAATTTCAGATTTTTGCTGAAGTTGTGACCCCGGGGCTTAGAAATTTTTTTTTTCACAGGTTAAGTTGTTGAGGGTTGATTTCTTGGCCTATGATAAAAAGCCTTCTGTTTCCACCGCCAAACCTTTCAGGGGAGAATTTGCAACAGTTTAGCACCATTTTTGAGTGAATTGGAGAATTTCAGATTTTTGCTGAAGTTGTGACCCCGGGGCTTAGAAATTTTTTTTTTCACAGGTTAAGTTGTCGAGGGTTGATTTCTTGGCCTATGATAAAAAGCCTTCTGTTTCCACCGCCGAACCTTTCAGGGGAGAATTTGCAACAGTTTAGCAGCATTTTTGAGTGAATTGGAGAATTTCAGATTTTTGCTGAAGTTGTGACCCCGGGGCTTAGAAATTTTTTTTTTCACAGGTTAAGTTGTCGAGGGCTGATTTCATGTCCTATGATAAAAAGCCGTCTGTTTCCACCGCCAAACCTTTCCAGGAAGAATGTGCAACAGTTTAGCACCATTTTTGAGTGAATTGGAGAATTTCAGATTTTTGCTGAAGTTGTGACCCCAGGGCTTAGAAATTTTTTTTTTCCACAGGTTAAGTTGTTGAGGGCTGATTTCATGTCCTATGATAAAAAGCCTTCTGTTTCCAACGCCAAACCTTTCAGGGGAGTATTTGCTAAACTTTGACACCATTTTTGAGTGAATTGGAGAATTTCAGATTTTTGCTGAAGTTTTGACCCCGGGGCGTAGAAATTTTTTTTTTCACGGGTTAAGTTGTCGAGGGCTGATTTCATGTCCTATGATAAAAAGCCGTCTGTTTCCACCGCCGAACCTTTCAGGGGAGAATTTGCAACTGTTTAGCAGCATTTTTGAGTGAATTAGAGAATTTCAGATTTTTGCTGAAATTGTGACCCCGGGGCTTAGAATTTTTTTTTTTCACAGGTTAAGTTGTCGAGGGCTGATTTCATGTCCTATGATAAAAAGCCGTCTGTTTCCACCGCCAAACCTTTCCAGGAAGAATGTGCAACAGTTTAGCACCATTTTTGAGTGAATTGGAGAATTTCAGATTTTTGCTGAAGTTGTGACCCCGGGGCTTAGAATTTTTTTTTTTCCACAGGTTAAGTTGTCGAGGGCTGATTTCATGTCCTATCATAAAAAGCCTTCTGTTTCCACCGCCAAACCTTTCAGGGGAGTATTTGCAAAACTTTGGCACCATTTTTGAGTGAATTGGAGAATTTCAGATTTTTGCTGAAGTTGTGACCCCGGGGCTTAGAAATTTTTTTTTCCACAGGTTAAGTTGTCGAGGGCTGATTTCATGTCCTATGATAAATAGCCTTCTGTTTCCACCGCCAAACCTTTCAGGGGAGTATTTGCAAAACTTTGGCACCATTTTTGAGTGAATTGGAGAATTTCAGATTTTTGCTGAAGTTGTGACCCCGGGGCTTAGAATTTTTTTTTCCCACAGGTTAAGTTGTCGAGGGCTGATTTCATGTCCTATGATAAAAAGCCTTCTGTTTCCACCGCCGAACCTTTCAGGGGAGAATTTGCAACAGTTTAGCAGCATTTTTGAGTGAATTGGAGAATTTCAGATTTTTGCTGAAGTTGTGACCCCGGGGCTAAGAAATTTTTTTTTTCACAGGTTAAGTTGTCGAGGGCTGATTTCATGTCCTATGACAAAAAGCCGTTTGTTTCCACCGCCAAACCTTTCCAGGAAGAATGTGCAACAGTTTAGCACCATTTTTGAGTGTATTGGAGAATTTCAGATTTTTGCTGAAGTTGTGACCCCGGGGCTTAGAAATTTTTTTTTTCCACAGGTTAAGTTGTCGAGGGCTGATTTCATGTCCTATGATAAAAAGCCTTCTGTTTCCACCGCCAAACCTTTCAGGGGAGTATTTGCAAAACTTTGGCACCATTTTTGAGTGAATTGGAGAATTTCAGATTTTTGCTGAAGTTGTGACCCCGGGGCTTAGAAATTTTTTTTCCCACAGGTTAAGTTGTCGAGGGCTGATTTCATGTCCTATGATAAAAAGCCTTCTGTTTCCACCGCCAAACCTTTCAGGGGAGTATTTGCTAAACTTTGGCACCATTTTTGAGTGAATTGGAGAATTTCAGATTTTTGCTGAAGTTTTGACCCCGGGGCTTAGAAATTTTTTTTTTCACGGGTTAAGTTGTCGAGGGCTGATTTCATGTCCTATGATAAAAAGCCGTCTGTTTCCACCGCCGAACCTTTCAGGGGAGAATTTGCAACTGTTTAGCAGCATTTTTGAGTGAATTAGAGAATTTCAGATTTTTGCTGAAATTGTGACCCCGGGGCTTAGAATTTTTTTTTTTTCACAGGTTAAGTTGTCGAGGGCTGATTTCATGTCCTATGATAAAAAGCCGTCTGTTTCCACCGCCAAACCTTTCCAGGAAGAATGTGCAGCAGTTTAGCACCATTTTTGAGTGAATTGGAGAATTTCAGATTTTTGCTGAAGTTGTGACCCCGGGGCTTAGAAATTTTTTTTTTCACAGGTTAAGTTGTCGAGGGCTGATTTCATGTCCTATGATAAAAAGCCTTCTGTTTCCACCGCCAAACCTTTCAGGGGAGTATTTGCAAAACTTTGGCACCATTTTTGAGTGAATTGGAGAATTTCAGATTTTTGCTGAAGTTGTGACCCCGGGGCTTAGAAATTTTTTTTTCCACAGGTTAAGTTGTCGAGGGCTGATTTCATGTCCTATGATAAAAAGCCTTCTGTTTCCACCGCCGAACCTTTCAGGGGAGAATTTGCAACAGTGTAGCAGCATTTTTGAGTGAATTGGAGAATTTCAGATTTTTTCTGAAGTTGTGACCCCGGGGCTTAGAAATTTTTTTTTTCACAGGTTAAGTTGTCGAGGGCTGATTTCATGTCCTATGACAAAAAGCCGTTTGTTTCCACCGCCAAACCTTTCCAGGAAGAAAGTGCAACAGTTTAGCACCATTTCTGAGTGAATTGGAGAATTTCAGATTTTTGCTGAAGTTGTGACCCCGGGGCTTAGAATTTTTTTTTTTCCACAGGTTAAGTTGTCGAGGGCTGATTTCATGTCCTATGATAAAAAGCCTTCTGTTTCCACCGCCAAACCTTTCAGGGGAGTATTTGCAAAACTTTGGCACCATTTTTGAGTGAATTGGAGAATTTCAGATTTTTGCTGAAGTTGTGACCCCGGGGCTTAGAAATTTTTTTTTCCACAGGTTAAGTTGTCGAGGGCTGATTTCATGTCCTATGATAAAAAGCCGTCTGTTTCCACCGCCAAACCTTTCCAGGAAGAAGGTGCAACAGTTTAGCACCATTTTTGAGTGAATTGGAGAATTTCAGATTTTTGCTGAAGTTGTGACCCCGGGGCTTAGAATTTTTTTTTTTCCACAGGTTAAGTTGTCGAGGGCTGATTTCATGTCCTATCATAAAAAGCCTTCTATTTCCACCGCCAAACCTTTCAGGGGAGTATTTGCAAAACTTTGGCACCATTTTTGAGTGAATTGGAGAATTTCAGATTTTTGCTGAAGTTGTGACCCCGGGGCTTAGAAATTTTTTTTTCCACAGGTTAAGTTGTCGAGGGCTGATTTCATGTCCTATGATAAAAAGCTTTCTGTTTCCACCGCCGAACTTTTCAGGGGAGAATTTGCAACAGTTTAGCAGCATTTTTGAGTGAATTGGAGAATTTCAGATTTTTGCTGAAGTTGTGCCCCGGGGCTTAGAATTTTTTTTTTCCACAGGTTAAGTTGTCGAGGGCTGATTTCATGTCCTATGATAAAAAGCCTTCTGTTTCCACCGCCGAACCTTTCAGGGGAGAATTTGCAACTGTTTAGCAGCATTTTTGAGTGAATTAGAGAATTTCAGATTTTTGCTGAAATTGTGACCCCGGGGCTTAGAATTTTTTTTTTTCACAGGTTAAGTTGTCGAGGGCTGATTTCATGTCCTATGATAAAAAGCCGTCTGTTTCCACCGCCAAACCTTTCCAGGAAGAATGTGCAGCAGTTTAGCACCATTTTTGAGTGAATTGGAGAATTTCAGATTTTTGCTGAAGTTGTGACCCCGGGGCTTAGAAATTTTTTTTTTCACAGGTTAAGTTGTCGAGGGCTGATTTCATGTCCTATGATAAAAAGCCTTCTGTTTCCACCGCCAAACCTTTCAGGGGAGTATTTGCAAAACTTTGGCACCATTTTTGAGTGAATTGGAGAATTTCAGATTTTTGCTGAAGTTGTGACCCCGGGGCTTAGAAATTTTTTTTCCCACAGGTTAAGTTGTCGAGGGCTGATTTCATGTCCTATGATAAAAAGCCTTCTGTTTCCACCGCCGAACCTTTCAGGGGAGAATTTGCAACAGTTTAGCAGCATTTTTGAGTGAATTGGAGAATTTCAGATTTTTGCTGAAGTTGTGACCCCGGGGCTTAGAAATTTTTTTTTCCACAGGTTAAGTTGTCGAGGGCTGATTTCATGTCCTATGACAAAAAGCCGTTTGTTTCCACCGCCAAACCTTTCCAGGAAGAATGTGCAACAGTTTAGCACCATTTTTGAGTGAATTGGAGAATTTCAGATTTTTGCTGAAGTTGTGACCCCGGGGCTTAGAATTTTTTTTTTTCCACAGGTTAAGTTGTCGAGGGCTGATTTCATGTCCTATGATAAAAAGCCTTCTGTTTCCACCGCCAAACCTTTCAGGGGAGTATTTGCAAAACTTTGGCACCATTTTTGAGTGAATTGGAGAATTTCAGATTTTTGCTGAAGTTGTGACCCCGGGGCTTAGAAATTTTTTTTTCCACAGGTTAAGTTGTCGAGGGCTGATTTCATGTCCTATGATAAAAAGCTTTCTGTTTCCACCGCCGAACCTTTCAGGGGAGAATTTGCAACAGTTTAGCAGCATTTTTGAGTGAATTGGAGAATTTCAGATTTTTGCTGAAGTTGTGCCCCGGGGCTTAGAATTTTTTTTTTCCACAGGTTAAGTTGTCGAGGGCTGATTTCATGTCCTATGATAAAAAGCCGTCTGTTTCCACCACCAAACCTTTCCAGGAAGAATGTGCAACAGTTTGGCACCATTTTTGAGTGAATTGGAGAATTTCAGATTTTTGCTGAAGTTGTGACCCCGGGGCTTAGAAATTTTTTTTTCCACAGGTTAAGTTGTCGAGGGCTGATTTCATGTCCTATGATAAAAAGCCTTCTGTTTCCACCGCCGAACCTTTCAGGGGAGAATTTGCAACAGTTTAGCAGCATTTTTGAGTGAATTGGAGAATTTCAGATTTTTGCTGAAGTTGTGACCCCGGGGCTTAGAAATTTTTTTTTCCACAGGTTAAGTTGTCGAGGGCTGATTTCATGTCCTATGACAAAAAGCCGTTTGTTTCCACCGCCAAACCTTTCCAGGAAGAATGTGCAACAGTTTAGCACCATTTTTGAGTGAATTGGAGAATTTCAGATTTTTGCTGAAGTTGTGACCCCGGGGCTTAGAATTTTTTTTTTTCCACAGGTTAAGTTGTCGAGGGCTGATTTCATGTCCTATGATAAAAAGCCTTCTGTTTCCACCGCCAAACCTTTCAGGGGAGTATTTGCAAAACTTTGGCACCATTTTTGAGTGAATTGGAGAATTTCAGATTTTTGCTGAAGTTGTGACCCCGGGGCTTAGAAATTTTTTTTTCCACAGGTTAAGTTGTCGAGGGCTGATTTCATGTCCTATGATAAAAAGCTTTCTGTTTCCACCGCCGAACCTTTCAGGGGAGAATTTGCAACAGTTTAGCAGCATTTTTGAGTGAATTGGAGAATTTCAGATTTTTGCTGAAGTTGTGCCCCGGGGCTTAGAATTTTTTTTTTCCACAGGTTAAGTTGTCGAGGGCTGATTTCATGTCCTATGATAAAAAGCCGTCTGTTTCCACCACCAAACCTTTCCAGGAAGAATGTGCAACAGTTTGGCACCATTTTTGAGTGAATTGGAGAATTTCAGATTTTTGCTGAAGTTGTGACCCCGGGGCTTAGAATTTTTTTTTTTCACAGGTTAAGATGTCGAGGGCTGATTTCATGTCCTATGATGAAAAGCCTTCTGTTTCCACCGCCAAACCTTTCAGGGGAGTATTTGCTAAACTTTGGCACCATTTTTGAGTGAATTGGAGAATTTCAGATTTTTGCTGAAGTTGTGACCCCGGGGCTTAGAAATTTTTTTTTCCACAGGTTAAGTTGTCGAGGGCTGATTTCATGTCCTATGATAAAAAGCTTTCTGTTTCCACCGCCGAACCTTTCAGGGGAGAATTTGCAACAGTTTAGCAGCATTTTTGAGTGAATTGGAGAATTTCAGATTTTTGCTGAAGTTGTGCCCCGGGGCTTAGAATTTTTTTTTTCCACAGGTTAAGTTGTCGAGGGCTGATTTCATGTCCTATGATAAAAAGCCGTCTGTTTCCACCACCAAACCTTTCCAGGAAGAATGTGCAACAGTTTGGCACCATTTTTGAGTGAATTGGAGAATTTCAGATTTTTGCTGAAGTTGTGACCCCGGGGCTTAGAATTTTTTTTTTTCACAGGTTAAGATGTCGAGGGCTGATTTCATGTCCTATGATGAAAAGCCTTCTGTTTCCACCGCCAAACCTTTCAGGGGAGTATTTGCTAAACTTTGGCACCATTTTTGAGTGAATTGGAGAATTTCAGATTTTTGCTGAAGTTGTGACCCCGGGGCTTAGAAATTTTTTTTTCCACAGGTTAAGTTGTCGAGGGCTGATTTCATGTCCTATGATAAAAAGCCTTCTGTTTCCACCGCCGAACCTTTCAGGGGAGAATTTGCAACAGTTTAGCAGCATTTTTGAGTGAATTGGAGAATTTCAGATTTTTGCTGAAGTTGCGACCCCGGGGCTTAGAAATTTTTTTTTTCACAGGTTAAGTTGTCGAGGGCTGATTTCATGTCCTATGATAAAAAGCCGTCTGTTTCCACCGCCAAACCTTTCCAGGAAGAATGTGCAACAGTTTAGCACCATTTTTGAGTGAATTGGAGAATTTCAGATTTTTGCTGAAGTTGTGACCCCGGGGCTTAGAATTTTTTTTTCCCACAGGTTAAGTTGTCGAGGGCTGATTTCATGTCCTATGATAAAAAGCCTTCTGTTTCCACCGCCAAACCTTTCAGGGGAGTATTTGCTAAACTTTGGCACCATTTTTGAGTGAATTGGAGAATTTCAGATTTTTGCTGAAGTTTTGACCCCGGGGCTTAGAAATTTTTTTTTTCACGGGTTAAGTTGTCGAGGGCTGATTTCATGTCCTATGATAAAAAGCCGTCTGTTTCCACCGCCGAACCTTTCAGGGGAGAATTTGCAACTGTTTAGCAACATTTTTGAGTGAATTAGAGAATTTCAGATTTTTGCTGAAATTGTGACCCCGGGGCTTAGAATTTTTTTTTTTCACAGGTTAAGTTGTCGAGGGCTGATTTCATGTCCTATGATAAAAAGCCGTCTGTTTCCACCGCCAAACCTTTCCAGGAAGAATGTGCAGCAGTTTAGCACCATTTTTGACTGAATTTGAGAATTTCAGATTTTTGCTGAAGTTGTGACCCCGGGGCTTAGAAATTTTTTTTTTCACAGGTTAAGTTGTCGAGGGCTGATTTCATGTCCTATGATAAAAAGCCTTCTGTTTCCACCGCCAAACCTTTCAGGGGAGTATTTGCAAAACTTTGGCACCATTTTTGAGTGAATTGGAGAATTTCAGATTTTTGCTGAAGTTGTGACCCCGGGGCTTAGAAATTTTTTTTTCCACAGGTTAAGTTGTCGAGGGCTGATTTCATGTCCTATGATAAAAAGCCTTCTGTTTCCACTGCCGAACCTTTCAGGGGAGAATTTGCAACAGTTTAGCAGCATTTTTGAGTGAATTGGAGAATTTCAGATTTTTGCTGAAGTTGTGACCCCGGGGCTTAGAAATTTTTTTTTTCACAGGTTAAGTTGTCGAGGGCTGATTTCATGTCCTATGACAAAAAGCCGTTTGTTTCCACCGCCAAACCTTTCCAGGAAGAATGTGCAACAGTTTAGCACCATTTTTGAGTGAATTGGAGAATTTCAGATTTTTGCTGAAGTTGTGACCCCGGGGCTTAGAATTTTTTTTTTTCCACAGGTTAAGTTGTCGAGGGCTGATTTCATGTCCTATGATAAAAAGCCTTCTGTTTCCACCGCCAAACCTTTCAGGGGAGTATTTGCAAAACTTTGGCACCATTTTTGAGTGAATTGGAGAATTTCAGATTTTTGCTGAAGTTGTGACCCCGGGGCTTAGAAATTTTTTTTTCCACAGGTTAAGTTGTCGAGGGCTGATTTCATGTCCTATGATAAAAAGCTTTCTGTTTCCACCGCCGAACCTTTCAGGGGAGAATTTGCAACAGTTTAGCAGCATTTTTGAGTGAATTGGAGAATTTCAGATTTTTGCTGAAGTTGTGCCCCGGGGCTTAGAAATTTTTTTTTCCACAGGTTAAGTTGTCGAGGGCTGATTTCATGTCCTATGATAAAAAGCCGTCTGTTTCCACCGCCAAACCTTTCAGGGGAGTATTTGCTAAACTTTGGCACCATTTTTGAGTGAATTGGAGAATTTCAGATTTTTGCTGAAGTTGTGACCCCGGGGCTTAGAAATTTTTTTTTCCACAGGTTAAGTTGTCGAGGGCTGATTTCATGTCCTATGATAAAAAGCCTTCTGTTTCCACCGCTGAACCTTTCAGGGGAGAATTTGCAACAGTTTAGCAGCATTTTTGAGTGAATTGGAGAATTTCAGATTTTTGCTGAAGTTGCGACCCCGGGGCTTAGAAATTTTTTTTTTCACAGGTTAAGTTGTCGAGGGCTGATTTCATGTCCTATGATAAAAAGCCGTCTGTTTCCACCGCCAAACCTTTCCAGGAAGAATGTGCAACAGTTTAGCACCATATTTGAGTGAATTGGAGAATTTCAGATTTTTGCTGAAGTTGTGACCCCGGGGCTTAGAATTTTTTTTTTCCACAGGTTAAGTTGTCGAGGGCTGATTTCATGTCCTATGATAAAAAGCCTTCTGTTTCCACCGCCAAACCTTTCAGGGGAGTATTTGCTAAACTTTGGCACCATTTTTGAGTGAATTGGAGAATTTCAGATTTTTGCTGAAGTTTTGACCCCGGGGCTTAGAAATTTTTTTTTTCACGAGTTAAGTTGTCGAGGGCTGATTTCATGTCCTATGATAAAAAGCCGTCTGTTTCCACCGCCGAACCTTTCAGGGGAGAATTTGCAACTGTTTAGCAGCATTTTTGAGTGAATTAGAGAATTTCAGATTTTTGCTGAAATTGTGACCCCGGGGCTTAGAATTTTTTTTTTTCACAGGTTAAGTTGTCGAGGGCTGATTTCATGTCCTATGATAAAAAGCCGTCTGTTTCCACCGCCAAACCTTTCCAGGAAGAATGTGCAGCAGTTTAGCACCATTTTTGAGTGAATTGGAGAATTTCAGATTTTTGCTGAAGTTGTGACCCCGGGGCTTAGAAATTTTTTTTTTCACAGGTTAAGTTGTCGAGGGCTGATTTCATGTCCTATGATAAAAAGCCTTCTGTTTCCACCGCCAAACCTTTCAGGGGAGTATTTGCAAAACTTTGGCACCATTTTTGAGTGAATTGGAGAATTTCAGATTTTTGCTGAAGTTGTGACCCCGGGGCTTAGAAATTTTTTTTTCCACAGGTTAAGTTGTCGAGGGCTGATTTCATGTCCTATGATAAAAAGCCTTCTGTTTCCACCGTCGAACCTTTCAGGGGAGAATTTGCAACAGTTTAGCAGCATTTTTGAGTGAATTGGAGAATTTCAGATTTTTGCTGAAGTTGTGACCCCGGGGCTTAGAAATTTTTTTTTTCACAGGTTAAGTTGTCGAGGGCTGATTTCATGTCCTATGACAAAAAGCCGTTTGTTTCCACCGCCAAACCTTTCCAGGAAGAATGTGCAACAGTTTAGCACCATTTTTGAGTGAATTGGAGAATTTCAGATTTTTGCTGAAGTTGTGACCCCGGGGCTTAGAATTTTTTTTTTTCCACAGGTTAAGTTGTCGAGGGCTGATTTCATGTCCTATGATAAAAAGCCTTCTGTTTCCACCGCCAAACCTTTCAGGGGAGTATTTGCAAAACTTTGGCACCATTTTTGAGTGAATTGGAGAATTTCAGATTTTTGCTGAAGTTGTGACCCCGGGGCTTAGAAATTTTTTTTTCCACAGGTTAAGTTGTCGAGGGCTGATTTCATGTCCTATGATAAAAAGCTTTCTGTTTCCACCGCTGAACCTTTCAGGGGAGAATTTGCAACAGTTTAGCAGCATTTTTGAGTGAATTGGAGAATTTCAGATTTTTGCTGAAGTTGTGCCCCGGGGCTTAGAAATTGTTTTTTTCACGGGTTAAGTTGTCGAGGGCTGATTTCATGTCCTATGATAAAAAGCCGTCTGTTTCCACCACCAAACCTTTCCAGGAAGAATGTGCAACAGTTTGGCACCATTTTTGAGTGAATTGGAGAATTTCAGATTTTTGCTGAAGTTGTGACCCTGGGGCTTAGAATTTTTTTTCTTCACAGGTTAAGATGTCGAGGGCTGATTTCATGTCCTATGATGAAAAGCCTTCTGTTTCCACCGCCAAACCTTTCAGGGGAGAATTTGCAACAGTTTAGCAGCATTTTTGAGTGAATTGGAGAATTTCAGATTTTTGCTGAAATTGTGACCCCGGGGCTTAGAAATTTTCTTTTCCACAGGTTAAGTTGTCGAGGGCTGATTTCATGTCCTATGATAAAAAGCCTTCTGTTTCCACCGCCGAACCTTTCAGGGGAGAATTTGCAACAGTTTAGCAGCATTTTTGAGTGAATTGGAGAATTTCAGATTTTTGCTGAAGTTGTGACCCCGGGGCTTAGAAATTTTTTTTTTCACAGGTTAAGTTGTCGAGGGCTGATTTCATGTCCTATGATAAAAAGCCGTCTGTTTCCACCGCCAAACCTTTCCAGGAAGAATGTGCAACAGTTTAGCACCATTTTTGAGTGAATTGGAGAATTTCAGATTTTTGCTGAAGTTGTGACCCCGGGGCTTAGAATTTTTTTTTTTTCCACAGGTTAAGTTGTCGAGGGCTGATTGTTGGAGCTGGAACTTAACGAGTTAAGTTCTTCCCATGATGCCACACCATTCTGACGTCAATTTTGGAAGCCTGGGAGGAGCTTGGGCAAAGATTGCCAGTCCCACTCTGTGTTCAGTGGGGAACAGATGCAGTTTTGGCATGGCTGCAAATAGTCCTGGAAATTCCTGAGAAATGTTGGAATAAAAGCTGTAAATAGACAAACTGGACTCTGTGTGTTTGTCTGGAAGCTGAATCAAGCTGCGTGACAGTTCTACACCGCTGTGCGAAACTCTGCTGAGCCGTGACGGAGAGCCGGAGCGGAAGTGTGCCGGGCAGCCATAAATCGCTAATTGAGGTTCGTAAATCAATTAGCGGGTGTCACGGCTGATAACAAATGTCACAGGTTATGGATGTCCTAAATCATCGCTTGTAAAACTGTCACGGGAGCTGTGAAATCTGCGGTGTCCAGCAGAGATGGCAGGAGGCACAGACAGAAGCAAACAAGCAAGCTGCAAGACGCAGAGAGTGCCTGTGTTGCTGTGGAGCCAAGAGCTGAGGGCAGCAAGGTACCGTTTCTCCACGGAGCTGAGGAGCCGGAGGAGCTGGTGCGTTTGTAAGTACAGCTTGGGGCCCCTTGGGAGAACGGGAGAAGATGGCAGAGAGCCAGGATGTACCGGTGGAAAAGCTCACTCTAAAGAGTTGGGCAACCTGGAGGCAAAGAATAAAGGGGTGGTTCCTGGTCCATGGGCTTTGGGAAGCAAGCCAGAGGGAGCCACTACCACCACCACCCAGCGCTAAAGCGGCTGGAGACGTTGCAGGCTGTGATGCTGCGTTGCCTGAAGATAGCCAGCAGAAAATGCAAAGAGAGCTGGAGATGCTCAAGGCATGCGTTGATGCATCACTGAGACCCCACTTAGAGGGTGTGAAATCAGCGTGGGCTGCCTGGAATATACTGAAACGTCTGTGTGAAGGCTCAGCAGGAGGCCAAGGGCAGATTGATGCTGGAAGCCTAGAGATGGCTGGAGCCCCTGTTCCTGATGATTTAGCCTCAAGGAGTGCTAGTGAGCAAGTCGGGGGGGCAGAAAGTTCCAAAGGCAAGTTTGAAAAGTTTTCCACTGAACCTGCTGGAATGAAGCGGCAGTTCAAGGGGGGCGGATCTGGCAAGGAGTGCTTTTCCGGAAGAAGGAGGGCCAAGCCAGCTGAAAAGAGCCCCAGGCAGTGTTTTTCCACTGGAGTTCAACATCTGCGTGGCAGTTGCCCCCACCGGAGCACACAGGCGCGGCAGGATGTTGTCAAGGACACTTTTCATGGGAGCCAGTCGGGTTTCCATGGCAACAGGCCTGGGAAGGCAGGCAGGCGTAGAGCTGAACCAGGTGGTCGTGGTAAACAACACGAGTCTTATCAAGTCTCTGCGAGCATGGCTTTGTTCGAAGACGGCCGTGTGGAAAATTCCATGTTCTGCTTTGTTATTGACTCTGCAGCTAATCGCAATTTGATTCCAGAGACCCCTGCAGTCGAGATGTGGAATTGCAAGGCAGTTCCAAAAGGACAAACTGTGCTGTTTGCAAATGGGCAGAAAAAGAAAGTAAACAGTATTGTTGATTTACATGTGTTTGTGTTACAGGAGACGATGAAGTTTTGTACCGTTCCTGGGATACACCACTGTCTTTTATCTGTGCCTTATTTACTGAAAAAGGGATTTATGGTTTGTTTTCAGAATGATGTGTGCACAATCTCCAAAGGAGGGAGGATGCTTGCCAAGGTTAAAAAGGGGCAGAATGATCTCTTCATTCTTAAAACGTCTCTGGAGGGTGAGGGGAAGGTTGAGAAAGCACAAGCCCTGTGTGCTGAAATTCCCGCTCATATGCAATGTGCCCATATTTGGCATGCTAGGACGGCTCATAGTTCAGTAGAAGAACTACAGGTGCTGCCGGAAGTTTCTAAAGGGTGTAAGATTTTAGAATGTGGACATGCTGTAAGTTGTGAAACTTGCAAGCTGGCAAAGGTAAAAGGATGCAGTTATCCAAAAGTTGAGAGGACAACCACTAGGCCTTTTGAACAAATTCACGTAGATTTGTGGGGTCCTGTAAAAGAACCAAGTCTGGGAGGGTCAAGGTTTCTGCTCTTGATGCAGGATAATTTTACACAGAATTCCTGGACACACGGTCTCAAATCCAAGGGTGATGCAGCACAGCTGATCAAACGTTGGATTGAGGAGGTGGAAGTAAGGTTTTCCACCAAAGTGCAAGCTGTCACAAGTGACAGGGAAGCTGAGTTTACGGGTTCTGCTTTGCAAAAGTACTTTCGCAAGAAAGGGATACGTCACACAGTGACTTCACCCAATCAGAGGGGGGAGGCAGAGCTCAAGTGTCAGGCTCTGGTTAAAACTGCACAGGTGTTGCTGAAAGATTCTGGGTTACCTCCGAGGTTTTGGCTGGAGGCAATCAAGTATGTGAGCTTCACCTGGAATCGCACCTACAATTCCATGGTAGGGGACACACCGTTTGGGCTGTTGCATGGCAGGAAACCCCAGATTCATTTTTTGCGTATGTTCGGGTCACGTGCATCTGTGTCAGTACCTGCTGCTTTGCAGGGGCCAGATGGATCCAAGTTCCGGAAAATGATCTTCTGTGGGTATGAGCCAACAGCGAGTGCATGGAGGTTTGCATTTCCATCAGGTGATCAGAGTAAGTTACTGATCAGCAAGCACGCTGAGTTCTATGAGCAGGATGAAAAGTCAAAACCTGCTGACAAGCGTGATGTTCTTTCAGAATGTCTTTCTGATTCAGAACAGGAAGATTCTGAGGGGGAGGAAGAAGAAACTGAGTCTGATGATGACGATCAGGTAACTGACCAAAGTCAGGAACAGGAGGAGGTATCTGTAGTTTCTCCACAGGTTAAGAGAACACCCAAAAGCGAGCCCAGTTCTCCTGTGAGTGTAATGGAGAGGATTCGAAAACGTTTTAAGTCAGAGGGGGAATCCCGTGAGGCTGAGGACACAGGTCCTGGTGGCAGTGAGTCAGAGGTAACATCTGAGTTTGTGCCCAGAAGGTCTAGTCGCTCAACAAAGGGCATTCCGCCGGAAAGGTACCAAGCGACAAGTGCGTGGGCCTGGTTCGCACAGTGTGATTCTGGGAGTGTTGAAGGGGTTCAACAGGTGCCTGGGAAAGATGCTGGGAAGGAGCACAAGGCAAAGGGAAAGGTGTTGAACTCAAAAGGGTCTTGTCAGAAGGTGCGGCAAAGGGGGGTGTTGGAGCTGGAACTTAACGAGTTAAGTTCTTCCCATGATGCCACACCATTCTGACGTCAATTTTGGAAGCCTGGGAGGAGCTTGGGCAAAGATTGCCAGTCCCACTCTGTGTTCAGTGGGGAACAGATGCAGTTTTGGCATGGCTGCAAATAGTCCTGGAAATTCCTGAGAAATGTTGGAATAAAAGCTGTAAATAGACAAACTGGACTCTGTGTGTTTGTCTGGAAGCTGAATCAAGCTGCGTGACAGTTCTACACCGCTGTGCGAAACTCTGCTGAGCCGTGACGGAGAGCCGGAGCGGAAGTGTGCCGGGCAGCCATAAATCGCTAATCGAGGTTCGTAAATCAATTAGCGGGTGTCATGGCTGATAACAAATGTCACACTGATTTCATGTCCTATGATAAAAAGCCTTCTGTTTCCACCGCCAAACCTTTCAGGGGAGTATTTGCAAAACTTTGGCACCATTTTTGAGTGAATTGGAGAATTTCAGATTTTTGCTGAAGTTGTGACCCCGGGGCTTAGAAATTTTTTTTCCCACAGGTTAAGTTGTCGAGGGCTGATTTCATGTCCTATGATAAAAAGCCTTCTGTTTCCACCGCCAAACCTTTCAGGGGAGTATTTGCAAAACTTTGGCACCATTTTTGAGTGAATTGGAGAATTTCAGATTTTTGCTGAAGTTGTGACCCCGGGGCTTAGAAATTTTTTTTTCCACAGGTTAAGTTGTCGAGGGCTGATTTCATGTCCTATGATAAAAAGCCTTCTGTTTCCACCGCCGAACCTTTCAGGGGAGAATTTGCAACAGTTTAGCAGCATTTTTGAGTGAATTGGAGAATTTCAGATTTTTGCTGAAGTTGTGACCCTGGGGCTTAGAAATTTTTTTTTTCACAGGTTAAGTTGTCGAGGGCTGATTTCATGTCCTATGATAAAAAGCCGTCTGTTTCCACCGCCAAACCTTTCCAGGAAGAATGTGCAACAGTTTAGCACCATTTTTGAGTGAATTGGAGAATTTCAGATTTTTGCTGAAGTTGTGACCCCGGGGCTTAGAATTTTTTTTTTCCACAGGTTAAGTTGTCGAGGGCTGATTGTTGGAGCTGGAACTTAACGAGTTAAGTTCTTCCCATGATGCCACACCATTCTGACGTCAATTTTGGAAGCCTGGGAGGAGCTTGGGCAAAGATTGCCAGTCCCACTCTGTGTTCAGTGGGGAACAGATGCAGTTTTGGCATGGCTGCAAATAGTCCTGGAAATTCCTGAGAAATGTTGGAATAAAAGCTGTAAATAGACAAACTGGACTCTGTGTGTTTGTCTGGAAGCTGAATCAAGCTGCGTGACAGTTCTACACCGCTGTGCGAAACTCTGCTGAGCCGTGACGGAGAGCCGGAGCGGAAGTGTGCCGGGCAGCCATAAATCGCTAATCGAGGTTCGTAAATCAATTAGCGGGTGTCACGGCTGATAACAAATGTCACAGGTTATGGATGTCCTAAATCATCGCTTGTAAAACTGTCACGGGAGCTGTGAAATCTGCGGTGTCCAGCAGAGACGGCAGGAGGCACAGACAGAAGCAAACAAGCAAGCTGCAAGACGCAGAGAGTGCCTGTGTTGCTGTGGAGCCAAGAGCTGAGGGCAGCAAGGTACCGTTTCTCCACGGAGCTGAGGAGCCGGAGGAGCTGGTGCGTTTGTAAGTACAGCTTGGGGCCCCTTGGGAGAACGGGAGAAGATGGCAGAGAGCCAGGATGTACCGGTGGAAAAGCTCACTCTAAAGAGTTGGGCAACCTGGAGGCAAAGAATAAAGGGGTGGTTCCTGGTCCATGGGCTTTGGGAAGCAAGCCAGAGGGAGCCACTACCACCACCACCCAGCGCTAAAGCGGCTGGAGACGTTGCAGGCTGTGATGCTGCGTTGCCTGAAGATAGCCAGCAGAAAATGCAAAGAGAGCTGGAGATGCTCAAGGCATGCGTTGATGCATCACTGAGACCCCACTTAGAGGGTGTGAAATCAGCGTGGGCTGCCTGGAATATACTGAAACGTCTGTGTGAAGGCTCAGCAGGAGGCCAAGGGCAGATTGATGCTGGAAGCCTAGAGATGGCTGGAGCCCCTGTTCCTGATGATTTAGCCTCAAGGAGTGCTAGTGAGCAAGTCGGGGGGGCAGAAAGTTCCAAAGGCAAGTTTGAAAAGTTTTCCACTGAACCTGCTGGAATGAAGCGGCAGTTCAAGGGGGGCGGATCTGGCAAGGAGTGCTTTTCCGGAAGAAGGAGGGCCAAGCCAGCTGAAAAGAGCCCCAGGCAGTGTTTTTCCACTGGAGTTCAACATCTGCGTGGCAGTTGCCCCCACCGGAGCACACAGGCGCGGCAGGATGTTGTCAAGGACACTTTTCATGGGAGCCAGTCGGGTTTCCATGGCAACAGGCCTGGGAAGGCAGGCAGGCGTAGAGCTGAACCAGGTGGTCGTGGTAAACAACACGAGTCTTATCAAGTCTCTGCGAGCATGGCTTTGTTCGAAGACGGCCGTGTGGAAAATTCCATGTTCTGCTTTGTTATTGACTCTGCAGCTAATCGCAATTTGATTCCAGAGACCCCTGCAGTCGAGATGTGGAATTGCAAGGCAGTTCCAAAAGGACAAACTGTGCTGTTTGCAAATGGGCAGAAAAAGAAAGTAAACAGTATTGTTGATTTACATGTGTTTGTGTTACAGGAGACGATGAAGTTTTGTACCGTTCCTGGGATACACCACTGTCTTTTATCTGTGCCTTATTTACTGAAAAAGGGATTTATGGTTTGTTTTCAGAATGATGTGTGCACAATCTCCAAAGGAGGGAGGATGCTTGCCAAGGTTAAAAAGGGGCAGAATGATCTCTTCATTCTTAAAACGTCTCTGGAGGGTGAGGGGAAGGTTGAGAAAGCACAAGCCCTGTGTGCTGAAATTCCCGCTCATATGCAATGTGCCCATATTTGGCATGCTAGGACGGCTCATAGTTCAGTAGAAGAACTACAGGTGCTGCCGGAAGTTTCTAAAGGGTGTAAGATTTTAGAATGTGGACATGCTGTAAGTTGTGAAACTTGCAAGCTGGCAAAGGTAAAAGGATGCAGTTATCCAAAAGTTGAGAGGACAACCACTAGGCCTTTTGAACAAATTCACGTAGATTTGTGGGGTCCTGTAAAAGAACCAAGTCTGGGAGGGTCAAGGTTTCTGCTCTTGATGCAGGATAATTTTACACAGAATTCCTGGACACACGGTCTCAAATCCAAGGGTGATGCAGCACAGCTGATCAAACGTTGGATTGAGGAGGTGGAAGTAAGGTTTTCCACCAAAGTGCAAGCTGTCACAAGTGACAGGGAAGCTGAGTTTACGGGTTCTGCTTTGCAAAAGTACTTTCGCAAGAAAGGGATACGTCACACAGTGACTTCACCCAATCAGAGGGGGGAGGCAGAGCTCAAGTGTCAGGCTCTGGTTAAAACTGCACAGGTGTTGCTGAAAGATTCTGGGTTACCTCCGAGGTTTTGGCTGGAGGCAATCAAGTATGTGAGCTTCACCTGGAATCGCACCTACAATTCCATGGTAGGGGACACACCGTTTGGGCTGTTGCATGGCAGGAAACCCCAGATTCATTTTTTGCGTATGTTCGGGTCACGTGCATCTGTGTCAGTACCTGCTGCTTTGCAGGGGCCAGATGGATCCAAGTTCCGGAAAATGATCTTCTGTGGGTATGAGCCAACAGCGAGTGCATGGAGGTTTGCATTTCCATCAGGTGATCAGAGTAAGTTACTGATCAGCAAGCACGCTGAGTTCTATGAGCAGGATGAAAAGTCAAAACCTGCTGACAAGCGTGATGTTCTTTCAGAATGTCTTTCTGATTCAGAACAGGAAGATTCTGAGGGGGAGGAAGAAGAAACTGAGTCTGATGATGACGATCAGGTAACTGACCAAAGTCAGGAACAGGAGGAGGTATCTGTAGTTTCTCCACAGGTTAAGAGAACACCCAAAAGCGAGCCCAGTTCTCCTGTGAGTGTAATGGAGAGGATTCGAAAACGTTTTAAGTCAGAGGGGGAATCCCGTGAGGCTGAGGACACAGGTCCTGGTGGCAGTGAGTCAGAGGTAACATCTGAGTTTGTGCCCAGAAGGTCTAGTCGCTCAACAAAGGGCATTCCGCCGGAAAGGTACCAAGCGACAAGTGCGTGGGCCTGGTTCGCACAGTGTGATTCTGGGAGTGTTGAAGGGGTTCAACAGGTGCCTGGGAAAGATGCTGGGAAGGAGCACAAGGCAAAGGGAAAGGTGTTGAACTCAAAAGGGTCTTGTCAGAAGGTGCGGCAAAGGGGGGTGTTGGAGCTGGAACTTAACGAGTTAAGTTCTTCCCATGATGCCACACCATTCTGACGTCAATTATGGAAGCCTGGGAGGAGCTTGGGCAAAGATTGCCAGTCCCACTCTGTGTTCAGTGGGGAACAGATGCAGTTTTGGCATGGCTGCAAATAGTCCTGGAAATTCCAGAGAAATGTTGGAATAAAAGCTGTAAATAGACAAACTGGACTCTGTGTGTTTGTCTGGAAGCTGAATCAAGCTGCGTGACAGTTCTACACCGCTGTGCGAAACTCTGCTGAGCCGTGACGGAGAGCCGGAGCGGAAGTGTGCCGGGCAGCCATAAATCGCTAATCGAGGTTCGTAAATCAATTAGCGGGTGTCACGGCTGATAACAAATGTCACACTGATTTCATGTCCTATGATAAAAAGCCTTCTGTTACCACCGCCAAACCTTTCAGGGGAGTATTTGCAAAACTTTGGCACCATTTTTGAGTGAATTGGAGAATTTCAGATTTTTGCTGAAGTTGTGACCCCGGGGCTTAGAAATTTTTTTTTCCACAGGTTAAGTTGTCGAGGGCTGATTTCATGTCCTATGATAAAAAGCCGTCTGTTTCCACCGCCAAACCTTTCCAGGAAGAATGTGCAGCAGTTTAGCACCATTTTTGAGTGAATTGGAGAATTTCAGATTTTTGCTGAAGTTGTGACCCCGGGGCTTAGAATTTTTTTTTTTCCACAGGTTAAGTTGTCGAGGGCTGATTTCATGTCCTATGATAAAAAGCCTTCTGTTTCCACCTCCAAACCTTTCAGGGGAGTATTTGCAAAACTTTGGCACCATTTTTGAGTGAATTGGAGAATTTCAGATTTTTGCTGAAGTTGTGACCCCGGGGCTTAGAAATTTTTTTTCCCACAGGTTAAGTTGTCGAGGGCTGATTTCATGTCCTATGATAAAAAGCCTTCTGTTTCCACCGCCGAACCTTTCAGGGGAGAATTTGCAACAGTTTAGCAGCATTTTTGAGTGAATTGGAGAATTTCAGGTTTTTGCTGAAGTTGTGACCCCGGGGCTTAGAATTTTTTTTTTTCACAGCTTAAGTTGTCGAGGGCTGATTTCATGTCCTATGATAAAAAGCCGTCTGTTTCCACCGCCAAACCTTTCCAGGAAGAATGTGCAACAGTTTAGCACCATTTTTGAGTGAATTGGAGAATTTCAGATTTTTGCTGAAGTTGTGACCCCGGGGCTTAGAATTTTTTTTTTTCCACAGGTTAAGTTGTCGAGGGCTGATTTCATGTCCTATGATAAAAAGCCTTCTGTTTCCACCGCCAAACCTTTCAGGGGAGTATTTGCAAAACTTTCGCACCATTTTTGAGTGAATTGGAGAATTTCAGATTTTTGCTGAAGTTGTGACCCCGGGGCTTAGAAATTTTTTTTTCCACAGGTTAAGTTGTCGAGGGCTGATTTCATGTCCTATGATAAAAAGCTTTCTGTTTCCACCGCCGAACCTTTCAGGGGAGAATTTGCAACAGTTTAGCAGCATTTTTGAGTGAATTGGAGAATTTCAGATTTTTGCTGAAGTTGTGCCCCGGGGCTTAGAAATTTTTTTTTTCACGGGTTAAGTTGTCGAGGGCTGATTTCATGTCCTATGATAAAAAGCCGTCTGTTTCCACCACCAAACCTTTCCAGGAAGAATGTGCAACAGTTTGGCACCATTTTTGAGTGAATTGGAGAATTTCAGATTTTTGCTGAAGTTGTGACCCCGGGGCTTAGAATTTTTTTTTTTCACAGGTTAAGATGTCGAGGGCTGATTTCATGTCCTATGATGAAAAGCCTTCTGTTTCCACCGCCAAACCTTTCAGGGGAGAATTTGCAACAGTTTAGCAGCATTTTTGAGTGAATTGGAGAATTTCAGATTTTTGCTGAAGTTGTGACCCCGGGGCTTAGAAATTTTTTTTTCCTCAGGTTAAGTTGTCGAGGGCTGATTTCATGTCCTATGATAAAAAGCCTTCTGTTTCCACCGCCGAACCTTTCAGGGGAGAATTTGCAACAGTTTAGCAGCATTTTTGAGTGAATTGGAGAATTTCAGATTTTTGCTGAAGTTGTGACCCCGGGGCTTAGAAATTTTTTTTTTCACAGGTTAAGTTGTCGAGGGCTGATTTCATGTCCTATGATAAAAAGCCGTCTGTTTCCACCGCCAAACCTTTCCAGGAAGAATGTGCAACAGTTTAGCACCATTTTTGAGTGAATTGGAGAATTTCAGATTTTTGCTGAAGTTGTGACCCCGGGGCTTAGAAATTTTTTTTTCCCACAGGTTAAGTTGTCGAGGGCTGATTTCATGTCCTATGATAAAAATCCTTCTGTTTCCACCGCCGAACCTTTCATGGGAGAATTTGCAACAGTTTAACAGCATTTTTCAGTGAATTGGAGAATTTCAGATTTTTGCTGAAATTGCTTAGAAATTTTTTTTTTCACAGGTTAAGTTGTCGAGGGCTGATTTCATGTCCTATGATAAAAAGCCGTCTGTTTCCACCGCCAAACCTTTCAGGGGAGTATTTGCAACAGTTTAGCAGCATTTTTCAGTGAATTGGAGAATTTCAGATTTTTGCTGAAGTTTTGACCCCGGGGCTTAGAAATTTTTTTTTTTCACGGGTTAAGTTGTCGAGGGCTGATTTCATGTCCTATGATAAAAAGCCTTCTGTTTCCACCGCCGAACCTTTCAGGGGAGAATTTGCAACAGTTTAGCAGCATTTTCCAGTGAATTGGAGAATTTCAGATTTTTGCTGAAATTGTGACCCCGGGGCTTAGAAATTTTTTTTTTCACAGGTTAAGTTGTCGAGGGCTGATTTCATGTCCTATGATAAAAAGCCGTCTGTTTCCACCGCCAAACCTTTCCAGGAAGAATGTGCAACAGTTTAGCACCACTTTTGAGTGAATTGGAGAATTTCAGATTTTTGCTGAAGTTGTGACCCCGGGGCTTAGAAATTTTTTTTCCCCACAGGTTAAGTTGTCGAGGGCTGATTTCATGTCCTATGATAAAAAGCCTTCTGTTTCCACCGCCAAACCTTTCAGGGGAGTATTTGCAAAACTTTGGCACCATTTTTGAGTGAATTGGAGAATTTCAGATTTTTGCTGAAGTTGTGACCCCGGGGCTTAGAAATTTTTTTTTCCCACAGGTTAAGGTGTCGAGGGCTGATTTCATGTCCTATGATAAAAAGCCTTCTGTTTCCACCGCCGAACCTTTCAGGGGAGAATTTGCAACAGTTTAGCAGCATTTTCCAGTGAATTGGAGAATTTCAGATTTTTGCTGAAATTGTGACCCCGGGGCTTAGAAATTTTTTTTTTCACAGGTTAAGTTGTCGAGGGCTGATTTCATGTCCTATGATAAAAAGCCTTCTGTTTCCACCGCCGAACCTTTCAGGGGAGAATTTGCAACAGTTTAGCAGCATTTTCCAGTGAATTGGAGAATTTCAGATTTTTGCTGAAATTGTGACCCCGGGGCTTAGAAATTTTTTTTTTTCACAGGTTAAGTTGTCGAAGGCTGATTTCATGTCCTATGATAAAAAGCCGTCTGTTTCCACCGCCAAACCTTTCCAGGAAGAATGTGCAACAGTTTAGCACCACTTTTGAGTGAATTGGAGAATTTCAGATTTTTGCTGAAGTTGTGACCCCGGGGCTTAGAAATTTTTTTTCCCCACAGGTTAAGTTGTCGAGGGCTGATTTCATGTCCTATGATAAAAAGCCTTCTGTTTCCACCGCCGAACCTTTCATGGGAGAATTTACAACAGCTTAGCACCATCTTTGAGTGAATTGGAGAATTTCAGATTTTTGCTGAAGTTGTGACCCCGGGGCTTAGAAATTTTTTTTCCCCACAGGTTAAGGTGTCGAGGGCTGATTTCATGTCCTATGATAAAAAGCCTTCTGTTTCCACCGCCGAACCTTTCAGGGGAGAATTTGCAACAGTTTAGCAGCATTTTTCAGTGAATTGGAGAATTTCAGATTTTTGCTGAAATTGTGACCCCGGGGCTTAGAAATTTTTTTTTTCACAGGTTAAGTTGTCGAGGGCTGATTTCATGTCCTATGATAAAAAGCCGTCTGTTTCCACCCCCAAACCTTTCCAGGAAGAATGTGCAGCAGTTTAGCACCATTTTTGAGTGAATTGGAGAATTTCAGATTTTTGCTGAAGTTGTGACCCCGGGGCTTAGAAATTTTTTTTTTTCGCAGGTTAAGTTGTCGAGGGCTGATTTCATGTCCTATGATAAAAAGCCTTCTGTTTCCACCGCCAAATCTTTCAGGGGAGTATTTGCAAAACTTTGGCACCATTTTTGAGTGAATTGGAGAATTTCAGATTTTTGCTGAAGTTGTGACCCCGGGGCTTAGAAAATTTTTTTTCCACAGGTTAAGTTGTCGAGGGCTGATTTCATGTCCTATGATAAAAAGCCTTCTGTTTCCACCGCCGAACCTTTCAGGGGAGAATTTGCAACAGTTTAGCAGCATTTTTGAGTGAATTGGAGAATTTCAGATTTTTGCTGAAGTTGTGACCCCGGGGCTTAGCATTTTTTTTCCCCACAGGTTATGTTGTCGAGGGCTGATTTCATGTCCTATGATAAAAAGCCTTCTGTTTCCACCGCCAAACCTTTCAGGGGAGTATTTGCAAAACTTTGGCACCATTTTTGAGTGAATTGGAGAATTTCAGATTTTTGCTGAAGTTGTGACCCCGGGGCTTAGAAATTTTTTTTCCCACAGGTTAAGTTGTCGAGGGCTGATTTCATGTCCTATGATAAAAAGCCTTCTGTTTCCACCGCCGAACCTTTCAGGGGAGAATTTGCAACAGTTTAGCAGCATTTTTGAGTGAATTGGAGAATTTCAGATTTTTGCTGAAGTTGTGACCCCGGGGCTTAGAAATTTTTTTTTTCACAGTTTAAGTTGTCAAGAGCTGATTTCATGTCCTATGATAAAAAGCCGTCTGTTTCCACCACCAAACCTATCCAGGAAGAATGTGCAACAGTTTGGCACCATTTTTGAGTGAATTGGAGAATTTCAGATTTTTGCTGAAGTTGTGACCCCGGGGCTTAGAATTTTTTTTTTTCACAGGTTAAGATGTCGAGGGCTGATTTCATGTCCTATGATAAAAAGCCTTCTGTTTCCACCGCCAAACCTTTCAGGGGAGTATTTGCAAAACTTTGGCACCATTTTTGAGTGAATTGGAGAATTTCAGATTTTTGCTGAAGTTTTGACCCCGGGGCTTAGAATTTTTTTTTTTTTTACGGGTTAAGTTGTCGAGGGCTGATTTCATGTCCTATGATAAAAAGCCTTCTGTTTCCACATCCAAACCTTTCAGGGGAGTATTTGCAAAACTTTGGCACCATTTTTGAGTGAATTGGAGAATTTCAGATTTTTGCTGAAGTTGTGACCCCGGGGCTTAGAAATTTTTTTTTTCCACAGGTTAAGTTGTCGAGGGCTGATTTCATGTCCTATGATAAAAAGCCTTCTGTTTCCACCGCCGAACCTTTCAGGGGAGAATTTGCAACAGTTTAGCAGCATTTTTCAGTGAATTGGAGAATTTCAGATTTTTGCTGAAATTGTGACCCCGGGGCTTAGAAATTTTTTTTTTCACAGGTTAAGTTGTCGAGGGCTGATTTCATGTCCTATGATAAAAAGCCGTCTGTTTCCACCCCCAAACCTTTCCAGGAAGAATGTGCAACAGTTTAGCACCATTTTTGAGTGAATTTGAGAATTTCAGATTTTTGCTGAAGTTGTGACCCCGGGGCTTAGAAATTTTTTTTCCCCACAGGTTAAGTTGTCGAGGGCTGATTTCATGTCCTATGATAAAAAGCCTTCTGTTTCCACCTCCAAACCTTTCAGGGGAGTATTTGCAAAACTTTGGCACCATTTTTGAGTGAATTGGAGAATTTTAGATTTTTGCTGAAGTTGTGACCCCGGGGCTTAGAAATTTTTTTTTCCACAGGTTAAGTTGTCGAGGGCTGATTTCATGTCCTATGATAAAAAGCCTTCTGTTTCCACCGCCGAACCTTTCAGGGGAGAATTTGCAACAGTTTAGCAGCATTTTTCAGTGAATTGGAGAATTTCAGATTTTTGCTGAAATTGTGACCCCGGGGCTTAGAAATTTTTTTTTTCACAGGTTAAGTTGTCGAGGGCTGATTTCATGTCCTATGATAAAAAGCCGTCTGTTTCCACCGCCAAACCTTTCCAGGAAGAATGTGCAGCAGTTTAGCACCATTTTTGAGTGAATTGGAGAATTTCAGATTTTTGCTGAAGTTGTGACCCCGGGGCTTAGAATTTTTTTTTTTTCGCAGGTTAAGTTGTCGAGGGCTGATTTCATGTCCTATGATAAAAAGCCTTCTGTTTCCACCGCCAAACCTTTCAGGGGAGTATTTGCAAAACTTTGGCAGCATTTTTGAGTGAATTGGAGAATTTCAGATTTTTGCTGAAGTTGTGACCCCGGGGCTTAGAAATTTTTTTTCCCACAGGTTAAGTTGTCGAGGGCTGATTTCATGTCCTATGATAAAAAGCCTTCTGTTTCCACCCCCAAACCTTTCAGGGGAGTATTTGCAAAACTTTGGCAGCATTTTTCAGTGAATTGGAGAATTTCAGATTTTTGCTGAAGTTGTGACCCCGGGGCTTAGAAATTTTTTTTCCCACAGGTTAAGTTGTCGAGGGCTGATTTCATGTCCTATAATAAAAAGCCTTCTGTTTCCACCGCCGAACCTTTCAGGGGAGAATTTGCAACAGTTTAGCAGCATTTTTGAGTGAATTGGAGAATTTCAGATTTTTGCTGAAGTTGTGACCCCGGGGCTTAGAATTTTTTTTTTTCACAGGTTAAGTTGTCGAGGGCTGATTTCATGTCCTATGATAAAAAGCCATCTGTTTCCACCGCCAAACCTTTCAGGGGAGTATTTGCAAAACTTTGGCACAATCTTTGAGTGAATTGGAGAATTTCAGATTTTTGCTGAAGTTGTGACTCCGGGGCTTAGAAATTTTTTTTTTCACGGGTTAAGTTGTCGAGGGCAGATTTCATGTCCTATGATAAAAAGCCTTCTGTTTCCACCTCCAAACCTTTCAGTCGAGTATTTGCAAAACTTTGGCACCATTTTTGAGTGAATTGGAGAATTTCAGATTTTTGCTGAATTTGTGACCCCGGGGCTTAGAAATTTTTTTCCCCACAGGTTAAGTTGTCGAGGGCTGATTTCATGTCCTATCATAAAAAGCCTTCTGTTTCCACATCCAAACCTTTCAGGGGAGAATTTGCAACAGTTTAGCAGCATTTTTGAGTGAATTGGAGAATTTCAGATTTTTGCTGAAGTTGTGACCCCGGGGCTTAGAATTTTTTTTTTTCACAGGTTAAGTTGTCGAGGGCTGATTTCATGTCCTATGATAAAAAGCCATCTGTTTCCACCGCCAAACCTTTCAGGGGAGTATTTGCAAAACTTTGGCACAATCTTTGAGTGAATTGGAGAATTTCAGATTTTTGCTGAAGTTGTGACTCCGGGGCTTAGAAATTTTTTTTTTCACGGGTTAAGTTGTCGAGGGCAGATTTCATGTCCTATGATAAAAAGCCTTCTGTTTCCACCTCCAAACCTTTCAGGGGAGTATTTGCAAAACTTTGGCACCATTTTTGAGTGAATTGGAGAATTTCAGATTTTTGCTGAATTTGTGACCCCGGGGCTTAGAAATTTTTTTCCCCACAGGTTAAGTTGTCGAGGGCTGATTTCATGTCCTATGATAAAAAGCCTTCTGTTTCCACATCCAAACCTTTCAGGGGAGTATTTGCAAAACTTTGGCACCATTTTTGAGTGAATTGGAGAATTTCAGATTTTTGCTGAAGTTGTGACCCCGGGGCTTAGAAATTTTTTTTTTCCACAGGTTAAGTTGTCGAGGGCTGATTTCATGTCCTATGATAAAAAGCCTTCTGTTTCCACCGCCGAACCTTTCAGGGGAGAATTTGCAACAGTTTAGCAGCATTTTTCAGTGAATTGGAGAATTTCAGATTTTTGCTGAAATTGTGACCCCGGGGCTTAGAATTTTTTTTTTTCATAGGTTAAGTTGTCGAGGGCTGATTTCATGTCCTATGATAAAAAGCCGTCTGTTTCCACCCCCAAACCTTTCCAGGAAGAATGTGCAACAGTTTAGCACCATTTTTGAGTGAATTTGAGAATTTCAGATTTTTGCTGAAGTTGTGACCCCGGGGCTTAGAAATTTTTTTTCCCCACAGGTTAAGTTGTCGAGGGCTGATTTCATGTCCTATGATAAAAAGCCTTCTGTTTCCACCTCCAAACCTTTCAGGGGAGTATTTGCAAAACTTTGGCACCATTTTTGAGTGAATTGGAGAATTTTAGATTTTTGCTGAAGTTGTGACCCCGGGGCTTAGAAATTTTTTTTTCCACAGGTTAAGTTGTCGAGGGCTGATTTCATGTCCTATGATAAAAAGCCTTCTGTTTCCACCGCCGAACCTTTCAGCGGAGAATTTGCAACAGTTTAGCAGCATTTTTCAGTGAATTGGAGAATTTCAGATTTTTGCTGAAATTGTGACCCCGGGGCTTAGAAATTTTTTTTTTCACAGGTTAAGTTGTCGAGGGCTGATTTCATGTCCTATGATAAAAAGCCGTCTGTTTCCACCGCCAAACCTTTCCAGGAAGAATGTGCAGCAGTTTAGCACCATTTTTGAGTGAATTGGAGAATTTCAGATTTTTGCTGAAGTTGTGACCCCGGGGCTTAGAATTTTTTTTTTTTCGCAGGTTAAGTTGTCGAGGGCTGATTTCATGTCCTATGATAAAAAGCCTTCTGTTTCCACCGCCAAACCTTTCAGGGGAGTATTTGCAAAACTTTGGCAGCATTTTTGAGTGAATTGGAGAATTTCAGATTTTTGCTGAAGTTGTGACCCCGGGGCTTAGAAATTTTTTTTCCCACAGGTTAAGTTGTCGAGGGCTGATTTCATGTCCTATGATAAAAAGCCTTCTGTTTCCACCGCCAAACCTTTCAGGGGAGTATTTGCAAAACTTTGGCAGCATTTTTCAGTGAATTGGAGAATTTCAGATTTTTGCTGAAGTTGTGACCCCGGGGCTTAGAAATTTTTTTTCCCACAGGTTAAGTTGTCGAGGGCTGATTTCATGTCCTATGATAAAAAGCCTTCTGTTTCCACCGCCGAACCTTTCAGGGGAGAATTTGCAACAGTTTAGCAGCATTTTTGAGTGAATTGGAGAATTTCAGATTTTTCCTGAAGTTGTGACCCCGGGGCTTAGAATTTTTTTTTTTCACAGGTTAAGTTGTCGAGGGCTGATTTCATGTCCTATGATAAAAAGCCGTCTGTTTCCACCGCCAAACCTTTCAGGGGAGTATTTGCAAAACTTTGGCACAATCTTTGAGTGAATTGGAGAATTTCAGATTTTTGCTGAAGTTGTGACTCCGGGGCTTAGAAATTTTTTTTTTCACGGGTTAAGTTGTCGAGGGCAGATTTCATGTCCTATGATAAAAAGCCTTCTGTTTCCACCTCCAAAACTTTCAGGGGAGTATTTGCAAAACTTTGGCACCATTTTTGAGTGAATTGGAGAATTTCAGATTTTTGCTGAATTTGTGACCCCGGGGCTTAGAAATTTTTTTCCCCACAGGTTAAGTTGTCGAGGGCTGATTTCATGTCCTATGATAAAAAGCCTTCTGTTTCCACCGCCGAACCTTTCAGGGGAGAATTTGCAACAGTTTAGCAGCATTTTTCAGTGAATTGGAAAATTTCAGATTTTTGCTGAAGTTGTGACCCCGGGGCTTAGAAATTTTTTTTTTCCACAGGTTAAGTTGTCGAGGGCTGATTTCATGTCCTATGATAAAAAGCCTTCTGTTTCCACCGCCAAACCTTTCAGGGGAGTATTTGCAAAACTTTGGCACCATTTTTGAGTGAATTGGAGAATTTCAGATTTTTGCTGAAGTTTTGAACCCGGGGCTTAGAAATTTTTTTTTTTCACGGGTTAAGTTGTCGAGGGCTGATTTCATGTCCTATGATAAAAAGCCTTCTGTTTCGACCTCCAAACCTTTCAGGGGAGTAAATGCAACAGTTTGGCAGCATTTTTGAGTGAATTGGAGAATTTCAGATTTTTGCTGAAGTTGTGACCCCGGGGCTTAGAAATTTTTTTTTTCACAGGTTAAGTTGTCGAGGGTTGATTTCTTGGCCTATGATAAAAAGCCTTCTGTTTCCACCGCCAATCCTTTCAGGGGAGAATTTACAACAGTTTAGCACCATTTTTGAGTGAATTGGAGAATTTCAGATTTTTGCTGAAGTTGTGACCCCGGGGCTTAGAATTTTTTTTTTTTCGCAGGTTAAGTTGTCGAGGGCTGATTTCATGTCCTATGATAAAAAGCCTTCTGTTTCCACCGCCAAACCTTTCAGGGGAGTATTTGCAAAACTTTGGCACCATTTTTGAGTGAATTGGAGAATTTCAGATTTTTGCTGCAGTTGTGACCCCGGGGCTTAGAAAATTTTTTTTCCACAGGTTAAGTTGTCGAGGGCTGATTTCATGTCCTATGATAAAAGGCCTTCTGTTTCCACCGCCGAACCTTTCAGGGGATAATTTGCAACAGTTTAGCAGCATTTTTGAGTGAATTGGAGAATTTCAGATTTTTGCTGAAGTTGTGACCCCGGGGCTTAGTATTTTTTTTTCCCACAGGTTATGTTGTCGAGGGCTGATTTCATGTCCTATGATAAAAAGCCATCTGTTTCCACCGCCAAACCTTTCCAGGAAGAATGTGCAACAGTTTAGCACCATTTTTGAGTGAATTGGAGAATTTCAGATTTTTGCTGATTTTGTGACCCCGGGGCTTAGAATTTTTTTTTTTCACAGGTTAAGTTGTCGAAGGCTGATTTCATGTCCTATGAAAAAAAGCCTTCTGTTTCCACCGCCGAACCTTTCAGGGGAGAATTTCCAACAGTTTAGCAGCATTTTTGAGTGAATTGGAGAATTTCAGATTTTTGCTGAAGTTGTGACCCCGGGGCTTAGAATTTTTTTTTTTCACAGGTTAAGTTGTCAAGAGCTGATTTCATGTCCTATGATAAAAAGCCGTCTGTTTCCACCACCAAACCTTTCCAGGAAGAATGTGCAACAGTTTGGCACCATTTTTGAGTGAATTGGAGAATTTCAGATTTTTGCTGAAGTTGTGACCCCGGGGCTTAGAATTTTTTTTTTTCACAGGTTAAGATGTCGAGGGCTGATTTCATGTCCTATGATAAAAAGCCTTCTGTTTCCACCGCCAAACCTTTCAGGGGAGTATTTGCAAAACTTTGGCACCATTTTTGAGTGAATTGGAGAATTTCAGATTTTTGCTGAAGTTTTGACCCCGGGGCTTAGAATTTTTTTTTTTTTACGGGTTAAGTTGTCGAGGGCTGATTTCATGTCCTATGATAAAAAGCCTTCTGTTTCCACATCCAAACCTTTCAGGGGAGTATTTGCAAAACTTTGGCACCATTTTTGAGTGAATTGGAGAATTTCAGATTTTTGCTGAAGTTGTGACCCCGGGGCTTAGAAATTTTTTTTTTCACAGGTTAAGTTGTCGAGGGCTGATTTCATGTCCTATGATAAAAAGCCTTCTGTTTCCACCTCCAAACCTTTCAGGGGAGTATTTGCAAAACTTTGGCACCATTTTTGAGTGAATTGGAGAATTTCAGATTTTTGCTGAAGTTGTGACCCCGGGGCTTAGAAACTTTTTTTTCCCACAGGTTAAGTTGTCGAGGGCTGATTTCATGTCCTATGATAAAAAGCCTTCTGTTTCCACCGCCAAACCTTTCAGGGGAGAATTTGCAACAGTTTAGCAGCATTTTTCAGTGAATTGGAGAATTTCAGATTTTTGCTGAAATTGTGACCCCGGGGCTTAGAAATTTTTTTTTTCACAGGTTAAGTTGTCGAGGGCTGATTTCATGTCCTATGATAAAAAGCCGTCTGTTTCCACCGCCAAACCTTTCCAGGAAGAATGTGCAGCAGTTTAGCACCATTTTTGAGTGAATTGGAGAATTTCAGATTTTTGCTGAAGTTGTGACCCCGGGGCTTAGAATTTTTTTTTTTTCACAGGTTAAGTTGTCGAGGGCTGATTTCATGTCCTATGATAAAAAGCCTTCTGTTTCCACCGCCAAACCTTTCAGGGGAGTTTTTGCAAAACTTTGGCACCATTTTTGAGTGAATTGGAGAATTTCAGATTTTTGCTAAAGTTTTGACCCCGGGGCTTAGAAACTTTTTTTCCCCACAGGTTAAGTTGTCGAGGGCTGATTTCATGTCCTATGATAAAAAGCCTTCTGTTTCCACCGCCAAACCTTTCAGGGGAGAATTTGCAACAGTTTAGCAGCATTTTTCAGTGAATTGGAGAATTTCAGATTTTTGCTGAAATTGTGACCCCGGGGCTTAGAAATTTTTTTTTTCACAGGTTAAGTTGTCGAGGGCTGATTTCATGTCCTATGATAAAAAGCCGTCTGTTTCCACCGCCAAACCTTTCCAGGAAGAATGTGCAGCAGTTTAGCACCATTTTTGAGTGAATTGGAGAATTTCAGATTTTTGCTGAAGTTGTGACCCCGGGGCTTAGAATTTTTTTTTTTTCGCAGGTTAAGTTGTCGAGGGCTGATTTCATGTCCTATGATAAAAAGCCTTCTGTTTCCACCGCCAAACCTTTCAGGGGAGTATTTGCAAAACTTTGGCACCATTTTTGAGTGAATTGGAGAATTTCAGATTTTTGCTGAAGTTTTGACCCCGGGGCTTAGAAATTTTTTTTTCCACAGGTTAAGTTGTCGAGGGCTGATTTCATGTCCTATGATAAAAAGCCTTCTGTTTCCACCGCCAAACCTTTCAGGGGAGTATTTGCAAAACTTTGGCACCATTTTTGAGTGAATTGGAGAATTTCAGATTTTTGCTGAAGTTTTGACCCCGGGGCTTAGAAATTTTTTTTTCCACAGGTTAAGTTGTCGAGGGCTGATTTCATGTCCTATGATAAAAAGCCGTCTGTTTCCACCGCCAAACCTTTCAGGGGAGTATTTGCAAAACTTTGGCACAATCTTTGAGTGAATTGGAGAATTTCAGATTTTTGCTGAAGTTGTGACCCCGGGGCTTAGAAATTTTTTTTTTCACGGGTTAAGTTGTCGAGGGCAGATTTCATGTCCTATGATAAAAAGCCTTCTGTTTCCACCTCCAAACCTTTCAGGGGAGTATTTGCAAAACTTTGGCACCATTTTTGAGTGAATTGGAGAATTTCAGATTTTTGCTGAATTTGTGACCCCGGGGCTTAGAAATTTTTTTCCCCACAGGTTAAGTTGTCGAGGGCTGATTTCATGTCCTATGATAAAAAGCCTTCTGTTTCCACCGCCGAACCTTTCAGGGGAGAATTTGCAACAGTTTAGCAGCATTTTTCAGTGAATTGGAAAATTTCGGATTTTTGCTGAAGTTGTGACCCCGGGGCTTAGAATTTTTTTTTTTCCACAGGTTAAGTTGTCGAGGGCTGATTTCATGTCCTATGATAAAAAGCCTTCTGTTTCCACCGCCAAACCTTTCAGGGGAGTATTTGCAAAACTTTGGCACCATTTTTGAGTGAATTGGAGAATTTCATATTTTTGCTGAAGTTTTGACCCCGGGGCTTAGAAATTTTTTTTTTTCACGGGTTAAGTTGTCGAGGGCTGATTTCATGTCCTATGATAAAAAGCCTTCTGTTTCCACCGCCAAACCTTTCAGGGGAGTAAATGCAACAGTTTGGCAGCATTTTTGAGTGAATTGGAGAATTTCAGATTTTTGCTGAAGTTGTGACCCCGGGGCTTAGAAATTTTTTTTTTCACAGGTTAAGTTGTCGAGGGTTGATTTCTTGGCCTATGATAAAAAGCCTTCTGTTTCCACCGCCAATCCTTTCAGGGGAGAATTTACAACAGTTTAGCACCATTTTTGAGTGAATTGGAGAATTTCAGATTTTTGCTGAAGTTGTGACCCCGGGGCTTAGAATTTTTTTTTTTCACAGGTTAAGTTGTCGAGGGCTGATTTCATGTCCTATGATAAAAAGCCGTCTGTTTCCACCGCCAAACCTTTCAGGGGAGTATTTGCAAAACTTTGGCACAATCTTTGAGTGAATTGGAGAATTTCAGATTTTTGCTGAAGTTGTGACCCCGGGGCTTAGAAATTTTTTTTTTCACGGGTTAAGTTGTCGAGGGCAGATTTCATGTCCTACGATAAAAAGCCTTCTGTTTCCACCTCCAAACCTTTCAGGGGAGTATTTGCAAAACTTTGGCACCATTTTTGAGTGAATTGGAGAATTTCAGATTTTTGCTGAATTTGTGACCCCGGGGCTTAGAAATTTTTTTCCCCACAGGTTAAGTTGTCGAGGGCTGATTTCATGTCCTATGATAAAAAGCCTTCTGTTTCCACCGCCGAACCTTTCAGGGGAGAATTTGCAACAGTTTAGCAGCATTTTTCAGTGAATTGGAAAATTTCGGATTTTTGCTGAAGTTGTGACCCCGGGGCTTAGAAATTTTTTTTTTCCACAGGTTAAGTTGTCGAGGGCTGATTTCATGTCCTATGATAAAAAGCCTTCTGTTTCCACCGCCAAACCTTTCAGGGGAGTATTTGCAAAACTTTGGCACCATTTTTGAGTGAATTGGAGAATTTCAGATTTTTGCTGAAGTTTTGACCCCGGGGCTTAGAAATTTTTTTTTTTCACGGGTTAAGTTGTCGAGGGCTGATTTCATGTCCTATGATAAAAAGCCTTCTGTTTCGACCTCCAAACCTTTCAGGGGAGTAAATGCAACAGTTTGGCAGCATTTTTGAGTGAATTGGAGAATTTCAGATTTTTGCTGAAGTTGTGACCCCGGGGCTTAGAAATTTTTTTTTCACAGGTTAAGTTGTCGAGGGTTGATTTCTTGGCCTATGATAAAAAGCCTTCTGTTTCCACCGCCAATCCTTTCAGGGGAGAATTTACAACAGTTTAGCACCATTTTTGAGTGAATTGGAGAATTTCAGATTTTTGCTGAAGTTGTGACCCCGGGGCTTAGAAATTTTTTTTTTCACAGGTTAAGTTGTCGAGGGCTGATTTCATGTCCTATGATAAAAAGCCTTCTGTTTCCACCGCCAATCCTTTCAGGGGAGAATTTGCAACAGTTTAGTACCATTTTTGAGTGAATTGGAGAATTTCAGATTTTTGCTGAACTTGTAACCCCGGGGCTTAGAATTTTTTTTTTTCACAGGTTAAGTTGGCGAGGGCTGATTTCATATCCTATGATAAAAAGCCTTCTGTTTCCACCGCCAAACCTTTCAGGGGAGTATTTGCAAAACTTTGGCACCACTTTTGAGTGAATTGGAGAATTTCAGATTTTTGCTGAAGTTGTGACCCCGGGGCTTAGAAATTTTTTTTCCCCACAGGTTAAGTTGTCGAGGGCTGATTTCATGTCCTATGATAAAAAGCCTTCTGTTTCCACCGCCAAACCTTTCAGGGGAGTATTTGCAAAACTTTGGCACCATTTTTGAGTGAATTGGAGAATTTCAGATTTTTGCTGAAGTTGTGACCCCGGGGCTTAGAAATTTTTTTTTCCCACAGGTTAAGGTGTCGAGGGCTGATTTCATGTCCTATGATAAAAAGCCTTCTGTTTCCACCGCCGAACCTTTCAGGGGAGAATTTGCAACAGTTTAGCACCATTTTTGAGTGAATTGGAGAATTTCAGATTTTTGCTGAAATTGTGACCCCGGGGCTTAGAAATTTTTTTTTTCACAGGTTAAGTTGTCGAGGGCTGATTTCATGTCCTATGATAAAAAGCCTTCTGTTTCCACCGCCGAACCTTTCAGGGGAGAATTTGCAACAGTTTAGCAGCATTTTCCAGTGAATTGGAGAATTTCAGATTTTTGCTGAAATTGTGACCCCGGGGCTTAGAATTTTTTTTTTCCACAGGTTAAGTTGTCGAAGGCTGGTTTCATGTCCTATGATAAGAAGCCGTCTGTTTCCACCGCCAAACCTTTCCAGGAAGAATGTGCAGCAGTTTAGCACCATTTTTGAGTGAATTGGAGAATTTCAGATTTTTGCTGAAGTTGTGACCCCGGGGCTTAGAAATTTTTTTTTTTCGCAGGTTAAGTTGTCGAGGGCTGATTTCATGTCCTATGATAAAAAGCCTTCTGTTTCCACCGCCAAACCTTTCAGGGGAGTATTTGCAAAACTTTGGCACCATTTTTGAGTGAATTGGAGAATTTCAGATTTTTGCTGAAGTTGTGACCCCGGGGCTTAGAAAATTTTTTTTCCACAGGTTAAGTTGTCGAGGGCTGATTTCATGTCCTTTGATAAAAAGCTTTCTGTTTCCACCGCCGAACCTTTCAGGGGAGAATTTGCAACAGTTTAGCAGCATTTTTGAGTGAATTGGAGAATTTCAGATTTTTGCTGAAGTTGTGACCCCGGGGCTTAGAAATTTTTTTTTTCACAGGTTAAGTTGTCAAGAGCTGATTTCATGTCCTATGATAAAAAGCCGTCTGTTTCCACCACCAAACCTATCCAGGAAGAATGTGCAACAGTTTGGCACCATTTTTGAGTGAATTGGAGAATTTCAGATTTTTGCTGAAGTTGTGACCCCGGGGCTTAGAATTTTTTTTTTTCACAGGTTAAGATGTCGAGGGCTGATTTCAAGTCCTATGATAAAAAGCCTTCTGTTTCCACCGCCAAACCTTTCAGGGGAGTATTTGCAAAACTTTGGCACCATTTTTGAGTGAATTGGAGAATTTCAGATTTTTGCTGAAGTTTTGACCCCGGGGCTTAGAAATTTTTTTTTTTTACGGGTTAAGTTGTCGAGGGTTGATTCCTTCTCCTATGATAAAAAGCCTTCTGTTTCCACATCCAAACCTTTCAGGGGAGTATTTGCAAAACTTTGGCACCATTTTTGAGTGAATTGGAGAATTTCAGATTTTTGCTGAAGTTGTGACCCCGGGGCTTAGAAATTTTTTTTTTCCACAGGTTAAGTTGTCGAGGGCTGATTTCATGTCCTATGATAAAAAGCCTTCTGTTTCCACCGCCGAAACTTTCAGGGGAGAATTTGCAACAGTTTAGCAGCATTTTTCAGTGAATTGGAGAATTTCAGATTTTTGCTGAAATTGTGACCCCGGGGCTTAGAAATTTTTTTTTCCACAGGTTAAGTTGTCGAGGGCTGATTTCATGTCCTATGATAAAAACCCTTCTGTTTCCACCTCCAAACCTTTCAGGGGAGTATTTGCAAAACTTTGGCACCATTTTTGAGTGAATTGGAGAATTTTAGATTTTTGCTGAAGTTGTGACCCCGGGGCTTAGAAATTTTTTTTTTCACAGGTTAAGTTGTCGAGGGCTGATTTCATGTCCTATGATAAAAAGCCTTCTGTTTCCACCGCCGAACCTTTCAGGGGAGAATTTGCAACAGTTTAGCAGCATTTTTCAGTGAATTGGAGAATTTCAGATTTTTGCTGAAATTGTGACCCCGGGGCTTAGAATTTTTTTTTTTCACAGGTTAAGTTGTCGAGGGCTGATTTCATGTCCTATGATAAAAAGCCGTCTGTTTCAACCGCCAAACCTTTCCAGGAAGAATGTGCAGCAGTTTAGCACCATTTTTGAGTGAATTGGAGAATTTCAGATTTTTGCTGAAGTTGTGACCCCGGGGCTTAGAATTTTTTTTTTTTCGCAGGTTAAGTTGTCGAGGGCTGATTTCATGTCCTATGATAAAAAGCCTTCTGTTTCCACCGCCAAACCTTTCAGGGGAGTATTTGCAAAACTTTGGCACCATTTTTGAGTGAATTGGAGAATTTCAGATTTTTGCTGAAGTTGTGACCCCGGGGCTTAGAAATTTTTTTTTCCACAGGTTAAGTTGTCGAGGGCTGATTTCATGTCCTATGATAAAAAGCCTTCTGTTTCCACCGCCAAACCTTTCAGGGGAGTATTTGCAAAACTTTGGCAGCATTTTTCAGTGAATTGGAGAATTTCAGATTTTTGCTGAAGTTGTGACCCCGGGGCTTAGAAATTTTTTTTCCCACAGGTTAAGTTGTCGAGGGCTGATTTCATGTCCTATGATAAAAAGCCTTCTGTTTCCACCGCCGAACCTTTCAGGGGAGAGTTTGCAACAGTTTAGCAGCATTTTTGAGTGAATTGGAGAATTTCAGATTTTTGCTGAAGTTGTGACCCCGGGGCTTAGAATTTTTTTTTTTCACAGGTTAAGTTGTCGAGGGCTGATTTCATGTCCTATGATAAAAAGCCGTCTGTTTCCACCGCCAAACCTTTCAGGGGAGTATTTGCAAAACTTTGGCACAATCTTTGAGTGAATTGGAGAATTTCAGATTTTTGCTGAAGTTGTGACTTCGGGGCTTAGAAATTTTTTTTTTCACGGGTTAAGTTGTCGAGGGCAGATTTCATGTCCTATGATAAAAAGCCTTCTGTTTCCACCTCCAAACCTTTCAGGGGAGTATTTGCAAAACTTTGGCACCATTTTTGAGTGAATTGGAGAATTTCAGATTTTTGCTGAATTTGTGACCCCGGGGCTTAGAAATTTTTTTCCCCACAGGTTAAGTTGTCGAGGGCTGATTTCATGTCCTATGATAAAAAGCCTTCTGTTTCCACCGCCGAACCTTTCAGGGGAGAATTTGCAACAGTTTAGCAGCATTTTTCAGTGAATTGGAAAATTTCAGATTTTTGCTGAAGTTGTGACCCCGGGGCTTAGAAAATTTTTTTTTCCACAGGTTAAGTTGTCGAGGGCTGATTTCATGTCCTATGATAAAAAGCCTTCTGTTTCCACCGCCAAACCTTTCAGGGGAGTATTTGCAAAACTTTGGCACCATTTTTGAGTGAATTGGAGAATTTCAGATTTTTGCTGAAGTTTTGACCCCGGGGCTTAGAAATTTTTTTTTTTCACGGGTTAAGTTGTCGAGGGCTGATTTCATGTCCTATGATAAAAAGCCTTCTGTTTCGACCTCCAAACCTTTCAGGGGAGTAAATGCAACAGTTTGGCAGCATTTTTGAGTGAATTGGAGAATTTCAGATTTTTGCTGAAGTTGTGACCCCGGGGCTTAGAAATTTTTTTTTTCACAGGTTAAGTTGTCGAGGGTTGATTTCTTGGCCTATGATAAAAAGCCTTCTGTTTCCACCGCCAATCCTTTCAGGGGAGAATTTACAACAGTTTAGCACCATTTTTGAGTGAATTGGAGAATTTCAGATTTTTGCTGAAGTTGTGACCCCGGGGCTTAGCATTTTTTTTTCCCACAGGTTATGTTGTTGAGGGCTGATTTCATGTCCTATGATAAAAAGCCGTCTGTTTCCACCGCCAAACCTTTCCAGGAAGAATGTGCAACAGTTTAGCACCATTTTTGAGTGAATTGGAGAATTTCAGATTTTTGCTGAAGTTGTGACCCCGGGGCTTAGAAATTTTTTTTTTTTACCGGTTAAGTTGTCGAGGGCTGATTTCATGTCCTATGATAAAAAGCCTTCTGTTTCCACATCCAAACCTTTCAGGGGAGTATTTGCAAAACTTTGGCACCATTTTTGAGTGAATTGGAGAATTTCAGATTTTTGCTGAAGTTGTGACCCCGGGGCTTAGAATTTTTTTTTTTCCACAGGTTAAGTTGTCGAGGGCTGATTTCATGTCCTATGATAAAAAGCCTTCTGTTTCCACCGCCGAACCTTTCAGGGGAGAATTTGCAACAGTTTAGCAGCATTTTTCAGTGAATTGGAGAATTTCAGATTTTTGCTGAAATTGTGACCCCGGGGCTTAGAAATTTTTTTTTTCACAGGTTAAGTTGTCGAGGGCTGATTTCATGTCCTATGATAAAAAGCCGTCTGTTTCCACCCCCAAACCTTTCCAGGAAGAATGTGCAACAGTTTAGCACCATTTTTGAGTGAATTGGAGAATTTCAGATTTTTGCTGAAATTGTGACCCCGGGGCTTAGAAATTTTTTTTCCCCACAGGTTAAGTTGTCGAGGGCTGATTTCATGTCCTATGATAAAAAGCCTTCTGTTTCCACCTCCAAACCTTTCAGGGGAGTATTTGCAAAACTTTGGCACCATTTTTGAGTGAATTGGAGAATTTCAGATTTTTGCTGAAGTTGTGACCCCGGGGCTTAGAAATTTTTTTTTCCACAGGTTAAGTTGTCGAGGGCTGATTTCATGTCCTATGATAAAAAGCCTTCTGTTTCCACCGCCAACCCTTTCAGGGTAGAATTTGCAACAGTTTAGCAGCATTTTTGAGTGAATTGGAGAATTTCAGATTTTTGCTGAAGTTGTGACCGCGGGGCTTAGAATTTTTTTTTTCACAGGTTAAGTTGTCGAGGGCTGATTTCATGTCCTATGATAAAAAGCCGTCTGTTTCCACCGCCAAACCTTTCAGGGGAGTATTTGCAAAACTTTGGCACAATCTTTGAGTGAATTGGAGAATTTCAGATTTTTGCTGAAGTTGTGACCCCGGGGCTTAGAAATTTTTTTTTTCACGGGTTAAGTTGTCGAGGGCAGATTTCATGTCCTATGATAAAAAGCCTTCTGTTTCCACCTCCAAACCTTTCAGGGGAGTATTTGCAAAACTTTGGCACCATTTTTGAGTGAATTGGAGAATTTCAGATTTTTGCTGAATTTGTGACCCCGGGGCTTAGAAATTTTTTTCCCCACAGGTTAAGTTGTCGAGGGCTGATTTCATGTCCTATGATAAAAAGCCTTCTGTTTCCACCGCCGAACCTTTCAGGGGAGAATTTGCAACAGTTTAGCAGCATTTTTCAGTGAATTGGAAAATTTCAGATTTTTGCTGAAGTTGTGACCCCGGGGCTTAGAAATTTTTTTTTTTCCACAGGTTAAGTTGTCGAGGGCTGATTTCATGTCCTATGATAAAAAGCCTTCTGTTTCCACCGCCAAACCTTTCAGGGGAGTATTTGCAAAACTTTGGCACCATTTTTGAGTGAATTGGAGAATTTCAGATTTTTGCTGAAGTTTTGACCCCGGGGCTTAGAAATTTTTTTTTTTCACGGGTTAAGTTGTCGAGGGCTGATTTCATGTCCTATGATAAAAAGCCTTCGGTTTCGACCTCCAAACCTTTCAGGGGAGTAAATGCAACAGTTTGGCAGCATTTTTGAGTGAATTGGAGAATTTCAGATTTTTGCTGAAGTTGTGACCCCGGGGCTTAGAAATTTTTTTTTTCACAGGTTAAGTTGTCGAGGGCTGATTTCATGTCCTATGATAAAAAGCCGTCTGTTTCCACCGCCAAACCTTTCCAGGAAGAATGTGCAGCAGTTTAGCACCATTTTTGAGTGAATTGGAGAATTTCAGATTTTTGCTGAAGTTGTGACCCCGGGGCTTAGAATTTTTTTTTTTCGCAGGTTAAGTTGTCGAGGGCTGATTTCATGTCCTATGATAAAAAGCCTTCTGTTTCCACCGCCAAACCTTTCAGGGGAGTATTTGCAAAACTTTGGCACCATTTTTGAGTGAATTGGAGAATTTCAGATTTTTGCTGAAGTTGTGACCCCGGGGCTTCGAAATTTTTTTTCCCACAGGTTAAGTTGTCGAGGGCTGATTTCATGTCCTATGATAAAAAGCCTTCTGTTTCCACCGCCAACCCTTTCAGGGTAGAATTTGCAACAGTTTAGCAGCATTTTTGAGTGAATTGGAGAATTTCAGATTTTTGCTGAAGTTGTGACCCCGGGGCTTAGAATTTTTTTTTTTCACAGGTTAAGTTGTCGAGGGCTGATTTCATGTCCTATGATAAAAAGCCGTCTGTTTCCACCGCCAAACCTTTCAGGGGAGTATTTGCAAAACTTTGGCACAATCTTTGAGTGAATTGGAGAATTTCAGATTTTTGCTGAAGTTGTGACCCCGGGGCTTAGAAATTTTTTTTTTCACGGGTTAAGTTGTCGAGGGCAGATTTCATGTCCTATGATAAAAAGCCTTCTGTTTCCACCTCCAAACCTTTCAGGGGAGTATTTGCAAAACTTTGGCACCATTTTTGAGTGAATTGGAGAATTTCAGATTTTTGCTGAATTTGTGACCCCGGGGCTTAGAAATTTTTTTCCCCACAGGTTAAGTTGTCGAGGGCTGATTTCATGTCCTATGATAAAAAGCCTTCTGTTTCCACCGCCGAACCTTTCAGGGGAGAATTTGCAACAGTTTAGCAGCATTTTTCAGTGAATTGGAAAATTTCAGATTTTTGCTGAAGTTGTGACCCCGGGGCTTATAATTTTTTTTTTTCCACAGGTTAAGTTGTCGAGGGCTGATTTCATGTCCTATGATAAAAAGCCTTCTGTTTCCACCGCCAAACCTTTCAGGGAATATTTGCAAAACTTTGGCACCATTTTTGAGTGAATTGGAGAATTTCAGATTTTTGCTGAAGTTTTGACCCCGGGGCTTAGAAATTTTTTTTTTCACGGGTTAAGTTGTCGAGGGCTGATTTCATGTCCTATGATAAAAAGCCTTCTGTTTCGACCTCCAAACCTTTCAGGGGAGTAAATGCAACAGTTTGGCAGCATTTTTGAGTGAATTGGAGAATTTCAGATTTTTGCTGAACTTGTGACCCCGGGGCTTAGAATTTTTTTTTTTCACAGGTTAAGTTGTCGAGGGCTGATTTCATATCCTATGATAAAAAGCCTTCTGTTTCCACCGCCAAACCTTTCAGGGGAGTATTTGCAAAACTTTGGCACCATTTTTGAGTGAATTGGAGAATTTCAGATTTTTGCTGAAGTTGTGACCCCGGGGCTTAGAAATTTTTTTTTTCACAGGTTAAGTTGTCGAGGGCTGATTTCATGTCCTATGATAAAAAGCCTTCTGTTTCCACCTCCAAACATTTCAGGGGAGTATTTGCAAAACTTTGGCACCATTTTTGAGTGAATTGGAGAATTTCAGATTTTTGCTGAAGTTGTGACCCCGGGGCTTAGAAATTTTTTTTTTCACAGGTTAAGTTGTTGAGGGTTGATTTCTTGGCCTATGATAAAAAGCCTTCTGTTTCCACCGCCAAACCTTTCAGGGGAGAATTTGCAACAGTTTAGCACCATTTTTGAGTGAATTGGAGAATTTCAGATTTTTGCTGAAATTATGACCCCGGGGCTTAGAAATTTTTTTTTTCACAGGTTAAGTTGTCGAGGGCTGATTTCATGTCCTATGATAAAAAGCCTTCTGTTTCCACCGGCAAACCTTTCAGGGGAGTATTTGCAAAACTTTGGCACCATTTTTGAGTGAATTGGAGAATTTCAGATTTTTGCTGAAGTTGTGACCCCGGGGCTTAGAAATTCTTTTTTTTCACAGGTTAAATTGTCGAGGGTTGATTTCTTGGCCTATGATAACAAGCCTTCTGTTTCCACCGCCAAACCTTTCAGGGGAGTATTTGCAAAACTTTGGCACCATCTTTGAGTGAATTGGAGAATTTCAGATTTTTGCTGAAATTGTGACCCCGGGGCTTAGAAATTTTTTTCCCCACAGGTTAAGTTGTCGAGGCTTGATTTCTTGGCCTATGATAAAAAGCCTTCTGTTTCCACCGCCAAACCTTTCCAGGAAGAACGTGCAACAGTTTAGCACCATTTTTGAGTGAATTGGAGAATTTCAGATTTTTGCTGAAATTGTGACCCCGGGGCTTAGAAATTTTTTTTTTCACAGGTTAAGTTGTCGAGGGCTGATTTCATGTCCTATGATAAAAAGCCTTCTGTTTCCACCGCCGAACCTTTCAGGGGAGAATTTGCAACAGTTTAGCAGCATTTTTGAGTGAATTGGAGAATTTCAGATTTTTGCTGAAGTTGTGACCCCGGGGCTTAGAATTTTTTTTTTTCACAGGTTAAGTTGTCGAGGGCTGATTTCATGTCCTATGATAAAAAGCCATCTGTTTCCACCGCCAAACCTTTCCAGGAAGAATGTGCAACAGTTTAGCACCATTTTTGAGTGAATAAGAGAATTTCAGATTTTTGCTGAAGTTGTGACCCCGGGGCTTAGAAATTTTTTTTTCCACAGGTTAAGTTGTCGAGGGCTGATTTCATGTCCTATGATAAAATGCCGTCTGTTTCCACCGCCAAACCTTTCCAGAAAGAATGTGCAACAGTTTAGCACCATTTTTGAGTGAATTGGAGAATTTCAGATTTTTGCTGAAGTTGTGACCCCGGGGCTTAGAAAATTTTTTTTTTCACAGGTTAAGTTGTCGAGGGCTGATTTCATATCCTATGATAAAAAGCCTTCTGTTTCCACTGCCAAACCTTTCAGGGGAGTATTTGCAAAACTTTGGCACAATTTTTGAGTGAATTGGAGAATTTCAGATTTTTGCTGAAGTTGTGACCCCGGGGCTTAGAATTTTTTTTTTTCACACGTTAAGTTGTCGAGGGTTGATTTCTTGGCCTATGATAAAAAGCCTTCTGTTTCCACCGCCGAACCTTTCAGGGGAGAATTTACAACAGTTTAGCACCATTTTTGAGTGAATTGGAGAATTTCAGATTTTTGCTGAAGTTGTGACCCCGGGGCTTAGAAATTTTTTTTTTCACAGGTTAAGTTGTCGAGGGTTGATTTCATGTCCTATGATAAAAAGCCTTCTGTTTCCACCGCCAATCCTTTCAGGGGAGAATTTGCAACAGTTTAGCACCATTTTTGAGTGAATTGGAGAATTTCAGATTTTTGCTGAACTTGTGACCCCGGGGCTTAGAATTTTTTTTTTTCACAGGTTAAGTTGTCGAGGGCTGATTTCATGTCCTATGATAAAAAGCCTTCTGTTTCCACCGCCAAACCTTTCAGGGGAGTATTTGCAAAACTTTGGCAGCATTTTTGAGTGAATTGGAGAATTTCAGATTTTTGCTGAAGTTGTGACCCCGGGGCTTAGGAATTCTTTTTTTTCACAGGTTAAATTGTCGAGGGTTGATTTCTTGGCCTATGATAACAAGCCTTCTGTTTCCACCGCCAAACCTTTCAGGGGAGTATTTGCAAAACTTTGGCACCATCTTTGAGTGAATTGGAGAATTTCAGATTTTTGCTGAAATTGTGACCCCGGGGCTTAGAAATTTTTTTTCCCACAGGTTAAGTTGTCGAGGCTTGATTTCTTGGCCTATGATAAAAAGCCTTCTGTTTCCACCGCCAAACCTTTCCAGGAAGAATGTGCAACAGTTTAGCACCATTTTTGAGTGAATTGGAAAATTTCAGATTTTTGCTGAAGTTGTGACCCCGGGGCTTAGAATTTTTTTTTTTCACAGGTTAAGTTGTCGAGGGTTGATTTCTTGGCCTATGATAAAAAGCCGTCTGTTTCCACCGCCAAAACTTTCAGGGGAGAATTTACAACAGTTTAGCACCATTTTTGAGTGAATTGGAGAATTTCAGATTTTTGCTGAAATTGTGACCCCGGGGTTTAGAATTTTTTTTTTTCACAGGTTAAGTTGTCGAGGGCTGATTTCATGTCCTATGATAAAAAGCCTTCTGTTTCCACTGCCGAACCTTTCAGGGGAGAATTTGCAACAGTTTAGCACCATTTTTGAGTGAATTGGAGAATTTCAGATTTTTGCTGAAATTGTGACCCCGGGGCTTAGAATTTTTTTTTTTTCACAGGTTAAGTTGTCGAGGGCTGATTTCATGTCCTATGATAAAAAGCCTTCTGTTTCCACCGCCAAACCTTTCAGGGGAGTATTTGCAAAACTTTGGCACCATTTTTGAGTGAATTGGAGAATTTCAGATTTTTGCTGAAGTTGTGACCCCGGGGCTTAGAAATTTTTTTTTTTCACAGGTTAAGTTGTCGAGGGCTGATTTCATGTCCTATGATAACAAGCCTTCTGTTTCCACCGCCAAACCTTTCAGGGAAGTATTTGCAAAACTTTGGCACCATTTTTGAGTGAATTGGAGAATTTCAGATTTTTGCTGAAGTTGTGACCCCGGGGCTTAGAAATTTTTCTTTTCACAGGTTAAGTTGTTGAGGGTTGATTTCATATCCTATGATAAAAAGCCTTCTGTTTCCACCGCCAAAACTTTAAGGGGAGAATTTACAACAGTTTAGCAGCATTTTTGAGTGAATTGGAGAATTTCAGATTTTTGCTGAAGTTGTGACCCCGGGGCTTAGAAATTTTTTTTTTCACAGGTTAAGTTGTCGAGGGCTGATTTCATGTCCTATGATAAAATGCCGTCTGTTTCCACCGCCAAACCTTTCCAGAAAGAATGTGCAACAGTTTAGCACCATTTTTGAGTGAATTGGAGAATTTCAGATTTTTGCTGAAGTTGTGACCCCGGGGCTTAGAAAATTTTTTTTTTCACAGGTTAAGTTGTCGAGGGCTGATTTCATATCCTATGATAAAAAGCCTTCTGTTTCCACCGCCAAACCTTTCAGGGGAGTATTTGCAAAACTTTGGCACCATTTTTGAGTGAATTGGAGAATTTCAGATTTTTGCTGAAGTTGTGACCCCGGGGCTTAGAAATTTTTTTTTTTCACAGGTTAAGTTGTCGAGGGCTGATTTCATGTCCTATGATAACAAGCCTTCTGTTTCCACCGCCAAACCTTTCAGGGAAGTATTTGCAAAACTTTGGCACCATTTTTGAGTGAATTGGAGAATTTCAGATTTTTGCTGAAGTTGTGACCCCGGGGCTTAGAAATTTTTTTTTTCACAGGTTAAGTTGTTGAGGGTTGATTTCATATCCTATGATAAAAAGCCTTCTGTTTCCACCGCCAAAACTTTAAGGGGAGAATTTACAACAGTTTAGCAGCATTTTTGAGTGAATTGGAGAATTTCAGATTTTTGCTGAAATTGTGACCCCGGGGCTTAGAAATTTTTTTTTCACAGGTTAAGTTGTCGAGGGCTGATTTCTTGGCCTATGATAAAAAGCCTTCTGTTTCCACCGCCAAAAACTTTCAGGGGAGAATTTACAACAGTTTAGCACCATTTTTGAGTGAATTGGAGAATTTCAGATTTTTGCTGAAATTGTGACCCCGGGGCTTAGAATTTTTTTTTTTCACAGGTTAAGTTGTCGAGGGCTGATTTCATGTCCTATGATAAAAAGCCTTCTGTTTCCACCGCCAATCCTTTCAGGGGAGAATTTGCAACAGTTTAGCACCATTTTTGAGTGAATTGGAGAATTTCAGATTTTTGCTGAAATTGTGACCCCGGGGCTTAGAAATTTTTTTTTTCACAGGTTACGTTGTTGAGGGCTGATTTCATGTCCTATGATAAAAAGCCTTCTGTTTCGACCGCCAAACCTTTCAGGGGAGTATTTGCAAAACTTTGGCACCATTTTTGAGTGAATTGGAGAATTTCAGATTTTTGCTGAAGTTGTGGCCCCGGGGCTTAGAAATTTTTTTTTTTCACAGGTTAAGTTGTCGAGGGCTGATTTCATGTCCTATTAAAAAAAGCCGTCTCTTTCCACCGCCGAACCTTTCAGGGGAGTATTTGCAAAACTTTGGCACCATTTTTGAGTGAATTGGAGAATTTCAGATTTTTGCTGAAGTTGTGACCCCGGGGCTTAGAAATTTTTTTTTTCACAGGTTAAGTTGTCGAGGGCTGATTTCATGTCCTATGATAAAAAGCCGTCTGTTTCCACCGCCAAACCTTTCCAGGAAGAATGTGCAACAGTTTAGCACCATTTTTGAGTGAATTGGAGAATTTCAGATTTTTGCTGAAGTTGTGACCCCGGGGCTTAGAAATTTTTTTTTTCACAGGTTAAGTTGTCGAGGGCTGATTTCATGTCCTATGATAAAATGCCGTCTGTTTCCACCGCCAAACCTTTCCAGAAAGAATGTGCAACAGTTTAGCACCATTTTTGAGTGAATTGGAGAATTTCAGATTTTTGCTGAAGTTGTGACCCCGGGGCTTAGAAAATTTTTTTTTTCACAGGTTAAGTTGTCGAGGGCTGATTTCATATCCTATGATAAAAAGCCTTCTGTTTCCACCGCCAAACCTTTCAGGGGAGTATTTGCAAAACTTTGGCACAATTTTTGAGTGAATTGGAGAATTTCAGATTTTTGCTGAAGTTGTGACCCCGGGGCTTAGAATTTTTTTTTTTCACACGTTAAGTTGTCGAGGGTTGATTTCTTGGCCTATGATAAAAAGCCTTCTGTTTCCACCGCCGAACCTTTCAGGGGAGAATTTACAACAGTTTAGCACCATTTTTGAGTGAATTGGAGAATTTCAGATTTTTGCTGAAGTTGTGACCCCGGGGCTTAGAAATTTTTTTTTTCACAGGTTAAGTTGTCGAGGGTTGATTTCATGTCCTATGATAAAAAGCCTTCTGTTTCCACCGCCAATCCTTTCAGGGGAGAATTTGCAACAGTTTAGCACCATTTTTGAGTGAATTGGAGAATTTCAGATTTTTGCTGAACTTGTGACCCCGGGGCTTAGAATTTTTTTTTTTCACAGGTTAAGTTGTCGAGGGCTGATTTCATGTCCTATGATAAAAAGCCTTCTGTTTCCACCGCCAAACCTTTCAGGGGAGTATTTGCAAAACTTTGGCACCATTTTTGAGTGAATTGGAGAATTTCAGATTTTTGCTGAAATTGTGACCCCGGGGCTTAGAAATTTTTTTTTTCACAGGTTAAGTTGTCGAGGGCTGATTTCATGTCCTATGATAAAAAGCCTTCTGTTTCCACCGCCAAAACTTTCAGGGGAGAATTTACAACAGTTTAGCACCATTTTTGAGTGAATTGGAGAATTTCAGATTTTTGCTGAAATTGTGACCCCGGGGCTTAGAAATTTTTTTTTTTTCACAGGTTAAGTTGTCGAGGGCTGATTTCTTGGCCTATGATAAAAAGCCTTCTGTTTCCACCGCCAAACCTTTCAGGGGAGTATTTGCAAAACTTTGGCACCATTTTTGAGTGAATTGGAGAATTTCAGATTTTTGCTGAAATTGTGACCCCGGGGCTTAGAATTTTTTTTTTTCACAGGTTAAGTTGTCGAGGGCTGATTTCATGTCCTATGATAAAAAGCCTTCTGTTTCCACCGCCAAACCTTTCAGGGGAGTATTTGCAAAACTTTGGCACCATTTTTGAGTGAATTGGAGAATTTCAGATTTTTGCTGAAGTTGTGACCCCGGGGCTTAGAATTTTTTTTTTTCACACGTTAAGTTGTCGAGGGTTGATTTCTTGGCCTATGATAACAAGCCTTCTGTTTCCACCGCCGAACCTTTCAGGGGAGAATTTGCAACAGTTTAGCAGCATTTTTGAGTGAATTGGAGAATTTCAGATTTTTGCTGAAGTTGTGATCCCGGGGCTTAGAATTTTTTTTTTCACAGGTTAAGTTGTTGAGGGCTGATTTCATGTCCTATGATAAAAAGCCTTCTGTTTCCACCGCCAAACCTTTCAGGGGAGTATTTGCAAAACTTTGGCACCATTTTTGAGTGAATTGGAGAATTTCAGATTTTTGCTGAAATTGTGACCCCGGGGCTTAGAAATTTTTTTTTTCACAGGTTAAGTTGTCGAGGGCTGATTTCATGTCCTATGATAAAAAGCCTTCTGTTTCCACCGCCAAAACTTTCAGGGGAGAATTTACAACAGTTTAGCACCATTTTTGAGTGAATTGGAGAATTTCAGATTTTTGCTGAAATTGTGACCCCGGGGCTTAGAAATTTTTTTTTTTTCACAGGTTAAGTTGTCGAGGGCTGATTTCTTGGCCTATGATAAAAAGCCTTCTGTTTCCACCGCCAAACCTTTCAGGGGAGTATTTGCAAAACTTTGGCACCATTTTTGAGTGAATTGGAGAATTTCAGATTTTTGCTGAAATTGTGACCCCGGGGCTTAGAATTTTTTTTTTTCACAGGTTAAGTTGTCGAGGGCTGATTTCATGTCCTATGATAAAAAGCCTTCTGTTTCCACCGCCAAACCTTTCAGGGGAGTATTTGCAAAACTTTGGCACCATTTTTGAGTGAATTGGAGAATTTCAGATTTTTGCTGAAGTTGTGACCCCGGGGCTTAGAATTTTTTTTTTTCACACGTTAAGTTGTCGAGGGTTGATTTCTTGGCCTATGATAACAAGCCTTCTGTTTCCACCGCCGAACCTTTCAGGGGAGAATTTGCAACAGTTTAGCAGCATTTTTGAGTGAATTGGAGAATTTCAGATTTTTGCTGAAGTTGTGATCCCGGGGCTTAGAATTTTTTTTTTCACAGGTTAAGTTGTTGAGGGCTGATTTCATGTCCTATGATAAAAAGCCTTCTGTTTCCACCGCCAATCCTTTCCGGGGAGAAATTGCTACAGTTTAGCACCATTTTTGAGTAAATTGGAGAATTTCAGATTTTTGCTGAAATTGTGACCCCGGGGCTTAGAAATTTTTTTTTTCACAGGTTAAGTTGTCGAGGGCTGATTTCATGTCCTATGATAAAAAGCCTTCTGTTTCCACCGCCAAACCTTTCAGGGGAGTATTTGCAAAACTTTGGCACCATTTTTGAGTGAATTGGAGAATTTCAGATTTTTGCTGAAGTTGTGACCCCGGGGCTTAGAAATTTTTTTTTTCACAGGTTACGTTGTCGAGGGCTGATTTCATGTCCTATGATAAAAAGCCTTCTGTTTCCACCGCCAAACCTTTCAGGGGAGTATTTGAATAACTTTGGCACCATTTTTGAGTGAATTGGAGAATTTCAGATTTTTGCTGAAGTTTTGACCCCGGGGCTTAGAAATTTTTTTTTCACAGGTTAAGTTGTTGAGGGCTGATTTCATGTCCTATGATAAAAAGCCTTCTGTTTCCACCGCCGAACCTTTCAGGGGAGTATTTGCCAAACTTTGGCACCATTTTTGAGTGAATTGGAGAATTTCAGATTTTTGCTGAAGTTGTGACCCCGGGGCTTAGAAATTTTTTTTTTCACAGGTTAAGTTGTCGAGGGCTAATTTCATGTCCTATGATAAAAAGCCGTCTGTTTCCACCGCCAAACCTTTCCAGGAAGAATGTGCAACAGTTTAGCACCATTTTTGAGTGAATTGGAGAATTTCAGATTTTTGCTGAAGTTGTGACCCCGGGGCTTAGAAATTTTTTTTTTCACAGGTTAAGTTGTCGAGGGCTGATTTCATGTCCTATGATAAAATGCCGTCTGTTTCCACCGCCAAACCTTTCCAGAAAGAATGTGCAACAGTTTAGCACCATTTTTGAGTGAATTGGAGAATTTCAGATTTTTGCTGAAGTTGTGACCCCGGGGCTTAGAAATTTTTTTTTTTCACAGGTTAAGTTTTCGAGGGCTGATTTCATATCCTATGATAAAAAGCCTTCTGTTTCCACCGCCAAACCTTTCAGGGGAGTATTTGCAAAACTTTGGCCCCATTTTTGAATGAATTGGAGAATTTCAGATTTTTGCTGAAGTTGTGATCCCGGGGCTTAGAATTTTTTTTTTCACAGGTTAAGTTGTTGAGGGCTGATTTCATGTCCTATGATAAAAAGCCTTCTGTTTCCACCGCCAATCCTTTCCGGGGAGAAATTGCAACAGTTTAGCACCATTTTTGAGTAAATTGGAGAATTTCAGATTTTTGCTGAAATTGTGACCCCGGGGCTTAGAAATTTTTTTTTTCACAGGTTAAGTTGTCGAGGGCTGATTTCATGTCCTATGATAAAAAGCCTTCTGTTTCCACCGCCAAACCTTTCAGGGGAGTATTTGCAAAACTTTGGCACCATTTTTGAGTGAATTGGAGAATTTCAGATTTTTGCTGAAGTTGTGACCCCGGGGCTTAGAAATTTTTTTTTTCACAGGTTACGTTGTCGAGGGCTGATTTCATGTCCTATGATAAAAAGCCTTCTGTTTCCACCGCCAAACCTTTCAGGGGAGTATTTGAATAACTTTGGCACCATTTTTGAGTGAATTGGAGAATTTCAGATTTTTGCTGAAGTTTTGACCCCGGGGCTTAGAAATTTTTTTTTCACAGGTTAAGTTGTTGAGGGCTGATTTCATGTCCTATGATAAAAAGCCTTCTGTTTCCACCGCCGAACCTTTCAGGGGAGTATTTGCCAAACTTTGGCACCATTTTTGAGTGAATTGGAGAATTTCAGATTTTTGCTGAAGTTGTGACCCCGGGGCTTAGAAATTTTTTTTTTCACAGGTTAAGTTGTCGAGGGCTAATTTCATGTCCTATGATAAAAAGCCGTCTGTTTCCACCGCCAAACCTTTCCAGGAAGAATGTGCAACAGTTTAGCACCATTTTTGAGTGAATTGGAGAATTTCAGATTTTTGCTGAAGTTGTGACCCCGGGGCTTAGAAATTTTTTTTTTCACAGGTTAAGTTGTCGAGGGCTGATTTCATGTCCTATGATAAAATGCCGTCTGTTTCCACCGCCAAACCTTTCCAGAAAGAATGTGCAACAGTTTAGCACCATTTTTGAGTGAATTGGAGAATTTCAGATTTTTGCTGAAGTTGTGACCCCGGGGCTTAGAAATTTTTTTTTTTCACAGGTTAAGTTTTCGAGGGCTGATTTCATATCCTATGATAAAAAGCCTTCTGTTTCCACCGCCAAACCTTTCAGGGGAGTATTTGCAAAACTTTGGCCCCATTTTTGAATGAATTGGAGAATTTCAGATTTTTGCTGAAGTTGTGACCCCGGGGCTTAGAATTTTTTTTTTTCACATGTTAAGTTGTCGAGGGTTGATTTCTTGGCCTATGATAAAAAGCCTTCTGTTTCCACCGCCGAACCTTTCAGGGGAGAATTTACAACAGTTTAGCACCATTTTTGAGTGAATTGGAGAATTTCAGATTTTTGCTGAAGTTGTGACCCCGGGGCTTAGAAATTTTTTTTTTCACAGGTTAAGTTGTCGAGGGCTGATTTCATGTCCTATGATAAAAAGCCTTCTGTTTCCACCGCCAATCCTTTCAGGGGAGTATTTGCAAAACTTTGGCACCATTTTTGAGTGAATTGGAGAATTTCAGATTTTTGCTGAAGTTGTGACCCCAAGGCTTAGAATTTTTTTTTTTCACAGGTTAAGTTTTCGAGGGTTGATTTCTTGGCCTATGATAGAAAGCCTTCTGTTTCCACCGCCAAAACTTTCAGGGGAGAATTTACAACAGTTTAGCACCATTTTTGAGTGAATTGGAGAATTTCAGATTTTTGCTGAAATTGTGACCCCGGGGCTTAGAAATTTTTTTTTTCACAGGTTAAGTTGTCGAGGGCTGATTTCATGTCCTATGATAACAAGCCTTCTGTTTCCACCGCCAAACCTTTCAGGGGAGTATTTGCAAAACTTTGGAACCATTTTTGAGTGAATTGGAGAATTTCAGATTTTTGCTGAAGTTGTGACCCCGGGGCTTAGAAATTTTTTTTTTCACAGGTTAAGTTGTTGAGGGTTGATTTCATATCCTATGATAAAAAGCCTTCTGTTTCCACCGCCAAACCTTTCAGGGGAGTATTTGCAAAACTTTGGCACCATTTTTGAGTGAATTGGAGAATTTCAGATTTTTGCTGAAGTTGTGACCCCGGGGCTTAGAAATTTTTTTTTTCACAGGTTAAGTTGTCGAGGGCTGATTTCATGTCCTATGATAAAAACCGTCTGTTTCCACCGCCGAACCTTTCAGGGGAGAATTTGCAACAGTTTAGCACCATTTTTGAGTGAATTGGAGAATTTCAGATTTTTGCTGAAATTGTGACCCCGGGGCTTAGAAATTTTTTTTTTCACAGGTTAAGTTGTCGAGGGCTGATTTCATGTCCTATGATAAAAAGCCTTCTGTTTCCACCGCCAATCCTTTCAGGGGAGAATTTGCAACAGTTTAGCACCATTTTTGAGTGAATTGGAGAATTTCAGATTTTTGCTGAAATTGTGACCCCGGGGCTTAGAAATTTTTTTTTTCACAGGTTAAGTTGTCGAGGGCTGATTTCATGTCCTATGATAAAAAGCCTTCTGTTTCCACCGCCAAACCTTTCAGGGGAGTATTTGCAAAACTTTGGCACCATTTTTGAGTGAATTGGAGAATTTCAGATTTTTGCTGAAATTGTGACCCCGGGGCTTAGAAATTTTTTTTTTCACAGGTTAAGTTGTCTAGGGCTGATTTCATGTCCTATGATAAAAAGCCTTCTGTTTCCACCGCCAAACCTTTCAGGGGAGTATTTGCAAAACTTTGGCACCATTTTTGAGTGAATTGGAGAATTTCAGATTTTTGCTGAAATTGTGACCCCGGGGCTTAGAAATTTTTTTTTTCACAGGTTAAGTTGTCGAGGGCTGATTTCATGTCCTATGATAAAAAGCCTTCTGTTTCCACCGCCAATCCTTTCAGGGGAGAATTTGCAACAGTTTAGCACCATTTTTGAGTGAATTGGAGAATTTCAGATTTTTGCTGAAATTGTGACCCCGGGGCTTAGAATTTTTTTTTTTCACAGGTTAAGTTGTCGAGGGCTGATTTCATGTCCTATGATAAAAAGCCTTCTGTTTCCACCGCCAAACCTTTCAGGGGAGTATTTGCAAAACTTTGGCACCATTTTTGAGTGAATTGGAGAATTTCAGATTTTTGCTGAAATTGTGACCCCGGGGCTTAGAAATTTTTTTTTCACACGTTAAGTTGTCGAGGGTTGATTTCTTGGCCTATGATAAAAAGCCTTCTGTTTCCACCGCCGAAACTTTCAGGGGAGAATTTGCAACAGTTTAGCACCATTTTTGAGTGAATTGGAGAATTTCAGATTTTTGCTGAAGTTGTGACCCCGGGGCTTAGAAATTTTTTTTTTCACAGGTTAAGTTGTTGAGGGCTGATTTCATGTCCTATGATAAAAAGCCTTCTGTTTCCACCGCCAATCCTTTCAGGGGAGAATTTGCAACAGTTTAGAACCATTTTTGACTGAGTTGGAGAATTTCAGATTTTTGCTGAACTTGTGACCCCGGGGCTTAGAATTTTTTTTTTTCACAGGTTAAGTTGTCGAGGGCTGATTTCATGTCCTATGATAAAAAGCCTTCTGTTTCCACCGCCAAACCTTTCTGGGGAGTATTTGCAAAACTTTGGCACCATTTTTGAGTGAATTGGAGAATTTCAGATTTTTGCTGAAGTTGTGACCCCGGGGCTTAGATTTTTTTTTTTTCACAGGTTAAGTTGTCGAGGGTTGATTTCTTGGCCTATGATAAAAAGCCTTCTGTTTCCACCGCCAAAACTTTCAGGGGAGAATTTACAACAGTTTAGCACCATTTTTGAGTGAATTGGAGAATTTCAGATTTTTGCTGAAGTTGTGACCCCGGGGCTTAGAATTTTTTTTTTTCACAGGTTAAGTTGTCTAGGGCTGATTTCATGTCCTATGATAAAAAGCCTTCTGTTTCCACCGCCAAACCTTTCAGGGGAGTATTTGAAAAACTTTGGCACCATTTTTGAGTGAATTGGAGAATTTCAGATTTTTGCTGAAGTTGTGACCCCGGGGCTTAGAATTTTTTTTTTCACACGTTAAGTTGTCGAGGGTTGATTTCTTGGCCTATGATAAAAAGCCTTCTGTTTCCACCGCCGAACGTTTCAGGGGAGAATTTACAACAGTTTAGCACCATTTTTGAGTGAATTGGAGAATTTCAGATTTTTGCTGAAGTTGTGACCCCGGGGATTAGAAATTTTTTTTTCCACAGGTTAAGTTGTCGAGGGCTGATTTCATGTCCTATGATAAAAAGCCTTCTGTTTCCACCGCCAATCCTTTCAGGGGAGTATTTGCAAAACTTTGGCACCATTTTTGAGTGAATTGGAGAATTTCAGATTTTTGCTGAAGTTGTGACCCCAAGGCTTAGAATTTTTTTTTTTCACAGGTTAAGTTTTCGAGGGTTGATTTCTTGGCCTATGATAAAAAGCCTTCTGTTTCCACCGCCAAAACTTTCAGGGGAGAATTTACAACAGTTTAGCACCATTTTTGAGTGAATTGGAGAATTTCAGATTTTTGCTGAAATTGTGACCCCGGGGCTTAGAAATTTTTTTTTTCACAGGTTAAGTTGTCGAGGGCTGATTTCATGTCCTATGATAACAAGCCTTCTGTTTCCACCGCCAAACCTTTCAGGGGAGTATTTGCAAAACTTTGGCACCATTTTTGAGTGAATTGGAGAATTTCAGATTTTTGCTGAAGTTGTGACCCCGGGGCTTAGAAATTTTTTTTTTCACAGGTTAAGTTGTCGAGGGCTGATTTCATGTCCTATGATAAAAAGCCTTCTGTTTCCACCTCCAAACCTTTCAGGGGAGTATTTGCAAAACTTTGGCACCATTTTTGAGTGAATTGGAGAATTTCAGATTTTTGCTGAAGTTGTGACCCCGGGGCTTAGAAATTTTTTTTTTCACAGGTTAAGTTGTCGAGGGCTGATTTCATGTCCTATGATAAAAACCGTCTGTTTCCACCGCCGAACCTTTCAGGGGAGAATTTGCAACAGTTTAGCACCATTTTTGAGTGAATTGGAGAATTTCAGATTTTTGCTGAAATTGTGACCCCGGGGCTTAGATTTTTTTTTTTTCACAGGTTAAGTTGTCGAGGGCTGATTTCATGTCCTATGATAAAAAGCCTTCTGTTTCCACCGCCAATCCTTTCAGGGGAGAATTTGCAACAGTTTAGCACCATTTTTGAGTGAATTGGAGAATTTCAGATTTTTGCTGAAATTGTGACCCCGGGGCTTAGAATTTTTTTTTTTCACAGGTTAAGTTGTCGAGGGCTGATTTCATGTCCTATGATAAAAAGCCTTCTGTTTCCACCGCCAAACCTTTCAGGGGAGTATTTGCAAAACTTTGGCACCATTTTTGAGTGAATTGGAGAATTTCAGATTTTTGCTGAAGTTGTGACCCCGGGGCTTAGAATTTTTTTTTTTCACAGGTTAAGTTGTCGAGGGCTGATTTCATGTCCTATGCTAAAAAGCCTTCTGTTTCCACCGCCAAACCTTTCAGGGGAGTATTTGCAAAACTTTGGCACCATTTTTGAGTGAATTGGAGAATTTCAGATTTTTGCTGAAATTGTGACCCCGGGGCTTAGAAATTTTTTTTCCCACAGGTTAAGTTGTCCAGGGCTGATTTCATGTCCTATGATAAAAAGCCTTCTGTTTCCACCGCCAAACCTTTCAGGGGAGTATTTGCAAAACTTTGGCACCATTTTTGAGTGAATTGGAGAATTTCAGATTTTTGCTGAAGTTGTGACCCCGGGGCTTAGAATTTTTTTTTTTCATACGTTAAGTTGTCGAGGGTTGATTTCTTGGCCTATGATAAAAAGCCTTCTGTTTCCACCGCCGAACCTTTCAGGGGAGAATTTGCAACAGTTTAGCACCATTTTTGAGTGAATTGGAGAATTTCAGATTTTTGCTGAAGTTGTGACCCCGGGGCTTAGAAATTTTTTTTTTCACAGGTTAAGTTGTTGAGGGCTGATTTCATGTCCTATGATAAAAAGCCTTCTGTTTCCACCGCCAATCCTTTCAGGGGAGAATTTGCAACAGTTTAGAACCATTTTTGAGTGAGTTGGAGAATTTCAGATTTTTGCTGAAATTGTGACCCCGGGGCTTAGAATTTTTTTTTTCCACAGGTTAAGTTGTCGAGGGCTGATTTCATGTCCTATGATAAAAAGCCTTCTGTTTCCACCGCCAAACGTTTCAGGGGAGTATTTGCAAAACTTTGGCACCATTTTTGAGTGAATTGGAGAATTTCAGATTTTTGCTGAAGTTGTGACCCCGGGGCTTAGAATTTTTTTTTTTTCACAGGTTAAGTTGTCGAGGGTTGATTTCTTGGCCTATGATAAAAAGCCTTCTGTTTCCACCGCCAAAACTTTCAGGGGAGAATTTACAACAGTTTAGCACCATTTTTGAGTGAATTGGAGAATTTCAGATTTTTGCTGAAGTTGTGACCCCGGGGCTTAGAATTTTTTTTTTTCACAGGTTAAGTTGTCTAGGGCTGATTTCATGTCCTATGATAAAAAGCCTTCTGTTTCCACCGCCAAACCTTTCAGGGGAGTATTTGCAAAACTTTGGCACCATTTTTGAGTGAATTGGAGAATTTCAGATTTTTGCTGAAGTTGTGACCCCGGGGCTTAGAATTTTTTTTTTCACACGTTAAGTTGTCGAGGGTTGATTTCTTGGCCTATGATAAAAAGCCTTCTGTTTCCACCGCCGAACCTTTCAGGGGAGAATTTGCAAAACTTTGGCACCATTTTTGAGTGAATTGGAGAATTTCAGATTTTTGCTGAAGTTGTGACCCCGGGGCTTAGAATTTTTTTTTTTCACAGGTTAAGTTGTCGAGGGCTGATTTCATGTCCTATGATAAAAAGCCTTCTGTTTCCACCGCCAAACCTTTCAGGGGAGTATTTGCAAAACTTTGGCACCATTTTTGAGTGAATTGGAGAATTTCAGATTTTTGCTGAAGTTGTGACCCCGGGGCTTAGAATTTTTTTTTTTCACAGGTTAAGTTGTCGAGGGTTGATTTCTTGGCCTATGATAAAAAGCCTTCTGTTTCCACCGCCAAAACTTTCAGGGGAGAATTTACAACAGTTTAGCACCATTTTTGAGTGAATTGGAGAATTTCAGATTTTTGCTGAAGTTGTGACCCCGGGGCTTAGAATTTTTTTTTTTCACAGGTTAAGTTGTCTATGGCTGATTTCATGTCCTATGATAAAAAGCCTTCTGTTTCCACCGCCAAACCTTTCAGGGGAGTATTTGCAAAACTTTGGCACCATTTTTGAGTGAATTGGAGAATTTCAGATTTTTGCTGAAGTTGTGACCCCGGGGCTTAGAATTTTTTTTTTTCACACGTTAAGTTGTCGAGGGTTGATTTCTTGGCCTATGATAAAAAGCCTTCTGTTTCCACCGCCGAACCTTTCAGGGGAGAATTTGCAACAGTTTAGCACCATTTTTGAGTGAATTGGAGAATTTCAGATTTTTGCTGAAGTTGTGACCCCGGGGCTTAGAAATTTTTTTTTTCACAGGTTAAGTTGTTGAGGGCTGATTTCATGTCCTATGATAAAAAGCCTTCTGTTTCCACCGCCAATCCTTTCAGGGGAGAATTTGCAACAGTTTAGAACCATTTTGGAGTGAATTGGAGAATTTCAGATTTTTGCTGAACTTGTGACCCCGGGGCTTAGAATTTTTTTTTTTCACAGGTTAAGTTGTCGAGGGCTGATTTCATGTCCTATGATAAAAAGCCTTCTGTTTCCACCGCCAAACCTTTCAGGGGAGTATTTGCAAAACTTTGGCACCATTTTTGAGTGAATTGGAGAATTTCAGATTTTTGCTGAAGTTGTGACCCCGGGGCTTAGAATTTTTTTTTTCCACAGGTAAAGTTGTCGAGGGTTGATTTCTTGGCCTATGATAAAAAGCCTTCTGTTTCCACCACCAAAACTTTCAGGGGAGAATTTACAACAGTTTAGCACCATTTTTGAGTGAATTGGAGAATTTCAGATTTTTGCTGAAATTGTGACCCCGGGGCTTAGAAATTTTTTTTTTCACAGGTTAAGTTGTCGAGGGCTGATTTCATGTCCTATGATAAAAAGCCTTCTGTTTCCACCGCCAATCCTTTCAGGGGAGAATTTGCAAAACTTTGGCACCATTTTTGAGTGAATTGGAGAATTTCAGATTTTTGCTGAAATTGTGACCCCGGGGCTTAGAATTTTTTTTTTTCACACGTTAAGTTGTCGAGGGCTGATTTCATGTCCTATGATAAAAAGCCTTCTGTTTCCACCGCCAAACCTTTCAGGGGAGTATTTGCAAAACTTTGGCACCATTTTTGAGTGAATTGGAGAATTTCAGATTTTTGCTGAAGTTGTGACCCCGGGGCTTAGAAATTTTTTTCCCCACAGGTTAAGTTGTTGAGGGTTGATTTCATATCCTATGATAAAAAGCCTTCTGTTTCCACCGCCAAACCTTTCAGGGGAGTATTTGCAAAACTTTGGCACCATTTTTGAGTGAATTGGAGAATTTCAGATTTTTGCTGAAATTGTGACCCCGGGGCTTAGAAATTTTTTTTTCACAGGTTAAGTTGTCGAGGGTTGATTTCTTGGCCTATGATAAAAAGGCTTCTGTTTCCACCGCCAAAACTATCAGGGGAGAATTTACAACAGTTTAGCAGCATTTTTGAGTGAATTGGAGAATTTCAGATTTTTGCTGAAATTGTGACCCCAGGGCTTAGAAATTTTTTTTTTCCACAGGTTAAGTTGTCGAGGGCTGATTTCATGTCCTATGATAAAAAGCCTTCTGTTTCCACCGCCAATCCTTTCAGGGGAGAATTTGCAACAGTTTAGCACCATTTTTGAGTGAATTGGAGAATTTCAGATTTTTGCTGAAATTGTGACCCCGGGGCTTAGAATTTTTTTTTTTCACAGGTTAAGTTGTTGAGGGCTGATTTCATGTCCTATGATAAAAAGCCTTCTGTTTCCACCGCCAATCCTTTCAGGGGAGTATTTGCAAAACTTTGGCACCATTTTTGAGTGAATTGGAGAATTTCAGATTTTTGCTGAAGTTGTGACCCCAAGGCTTAGAATTTTTTTTTTTCACACGTTAAGTTGTCGAGGGCTGATTTCATGTCCTATGATAAAAAGCCTTCTGTTTCCACCGCCAATCCTTTCAGGGGAGTATTTGCAAAACTTTGGCACCATTTTTGAGTGAATTGGAGAATTTCAGATTTTTGCTGAAGTTGTGACCCCAAGGCTTAGAATTTTTTTTTTTCACAGGTTAAGTTGTCGAGGGCTGATTTCATGTCCTATGATAAAAAGCCTTCTGTTTCCACCGCCAAACCTTTCAGGGGAGTATTTGCAAAACTTTGGCACCATTTTTGAGTGAATTGGAGAATTTCAGATTTTTGCTGAAGTTGTGACCCCGGGGCTTAGATTTTTTTTTTTTCACAGGTTAAGTTGTCGAGGGTTGATTTCTTGGCCTATGATAAAAAGCCTTCTGTTTCCACCGCCAAAACTTTCAGGGGAGAATTTACAACAGTTTAGCACCATTTTTGAGTGAATTGGAGAATTTCAGATTTTTGCTGAAATTGTGACCCCGGGGCTTAGAATTTTTTTTTTTCACAGGTTAAGTTGTCGAGGGCTGATTTCATGTCCTATGATAAAAAGCCTTCTGTTTCCACCGCCAATCCTTTCAGGGGAGAATTTGCAACAGTTTAGCACCATTTTTGAGTGAATTGGAGAATTTCAGATTTTTGCTGAAATTGTGACCCCGGGGCTTAGAAATTTTTTTTTTCACAGGTTAAGTTGTCGAGGGCTGATTTCATGTCCTATGATAACAAGCCTTCTGTTTCCACCGCCAAACCTTTCAGGGGAGTATTTGCAAAACTTTGGCACCATTTTTGAGTGAATTGGAGAATTTCAGATTTTTGCTGAAGTTGTGACCCCGGGGCTTAGAAATTTTTTTTCCCACAGGTTAAGTTGTTGAGGGTTGATTTCATATCCTATGATAAAAAGCCTTCTGTTTCCACCGCCAAACCTTTCAGGGGAGTATTTGCAAAACTTTGGCACCATTTTTGAGTGAATTGGAGAATTTCAGATTTTTGCTGAAATTGTGACCCCGGGGCTTAGAAATTTTTTTTTCACAGGTTAAGTTGTCGAGGGTTGATTTCTTGGCCTATGATAAAAAGGCTTCTGTTTCCACCGCCAAAACTATCAGGGGAGAATTTACAACAGTTTAGCAGCATTTTTGAGTGAATTGGAGAATTTCAGATTTTTGCTGAAATTGTGACCCCAGGGCTTAGAAATTTTTTTTCCCCACAGGTTAAGTTGTCGAGGGCTGATTTCATGTCCTATGATAAAAAGCCTTCTGTTTCCACCGCCAATCCTTTCAGGGGAGAATTTGCAACAGTTTAGCACCATTTTTGAGTGAATTGGAGAATTTCAGATTTTTGCTGAAATTGTGACCCCGGGGCTTAGAATTTTTTTTTTTCACAGGTTAAGTTGTTGAGGGCTGATTTCATGTCCTATGATAAAAAGCCTTCTGTTTCCACCGCCAATCCTTTCAGGGGAGTATTTGCAAAACTTTGGCACCATTTTTGAGTGAATTGGAGAATTTCAGATTTTTGCTGAAGTTGTGACCCCAAGGCTTAGAATTTTTTTTTTTCACACGTTAAGTTGTCGAGGGCTGATTTCATGTCCTATGATAAAAAGCCTTCTGTTTCCACCGCCAATCCTTTCAGGGGAGTATTTGCAAAACTTTGGCACCATTTTTGAGTGAATTGGAGAATTTCAGATTTTTGCTGAAGTTGTGACCCCAAGGCTTAGAATTTTTTTTTTTCACAGGTTAAGTTGTCGAGGGCTGATTTCATGTCCTATGATAACAAGCCTTCTGTTTCCACCGCCAAACCTTTCAGGGGAGTATTTGCAAAACTTTGGCACCATTTTTGAGTGAATTGGAGAATTTCAGATTTTTGCTGAAGTTGTGACCCCGGGGCTTAGAAATTTTTTTTTTCACAGGTTAAGTTGTTGAGGGTTGATTTCATATCCTATGATAAAAAGCCTTCTGTTTCCACCGCCAAACCTTTCAGGGGAGTATTTGCAAAACTTTGGCACCATTTTTGAGTGAATTGGAGAATTTCAGATTTTTGCTGAAGTTGTGACCCCGGGGCTTAGAAATTTTTTTTTTCACAGGTTAAGTTGTCGAGGGCTGATTTCATGTCCTATGATAAAAACCGTCTGTTTCCACCGCCGAACCTTTCAGGGGAGAATTTGCAACAGTTTAGCACCATTTTTGAGTGAATTGGAGAATTTCAGATTTTTGCTGAAATTGTGACCCCGGGGCTTAGAAATTTTTTTTTTGCACAGGTTAAGTTGTCGAGGGCTGATTTCATGTCCTATGATAAAAAGCCTTCTGTTTCCACCGCCAATCCTTTCAGGGGAGAATTTGCAACAGTTTAGCACCATTTTTGAGTGAATTGGAGAATTTCAGATTTTTGCTGAAATTGTGACCCCGGGGCTTAGAAATTTTTTTTTTCACAGGTTAAGTTGTCGAGGGCTGATTTCATGTCCTATGATAAAAAGCCTTCTGTTTCCACCGCCAATCCTTTCAGGGGAGTATTTGCAAAACTTTGGCACCATTTTTGAGTGAATTGGAGAATTTCAGATTTTTGCTGAAGTTGTGACCCCGGGGCTTAGAAATTTTTTTTTTCACACGTTAAGTTGTCGAGGGTTGATTTCTTGGCCTATGATAAAAAGCCTTCTGTTTCCACCGCCGAACCTTTCAGGGGAGAATTTGCAACAGTTTAGCACCATTTTTGAGTGAATTGGAGAATTTCAGATTTTTGCTGAAGTTGTGACCCCGGGGCTTAGAAATTTTTTTTTTCACAGGTTAAGTTGTTGAGGGCTGATTTCATGTCCTATGATAAAAAGCCTTCTGTTTCCACCGCCAATCCTTTCAGGGGAGAATTTGCAACAGTTTAGAACCATTTTGGAGTGAATTGGAGAATTTCAGATTTTTGCTGAACTTGTGACCCCGGGGCTTAGAATTTTTTTTTTTCACAGGTTAAGTTGTCGAGGGCTGATTTCATGTCCTATGATAAAAAGCCTTCTGTTTCCACCGCCAAACCTTTCAGGGGAGTATTTGCAAAACTTTGGCACCATTTTTGAGTGAATTGGAGAATTTCAGATTTTTGCTGAAGTTGTGACCCCGGGGCTTAGAATTTTTTTTTTCCACAGGTTAAGTTGTCGAGGGTTGATTTCTTGGCCTATGATAAAAAGCCTTCTGTTTCCACCACCAAAACTTTCAGGGGAGAATTTACAACAGTTTAGCACCATTTTTGAGTGAATTGGAGAATTTCAGATTTTTGCTGAAATTGTGACCCCGGGGCTTAGAAATTTTTTTTTTCACAGGTTAAGTTGTCGAGGGCTGATTTCATGTCCTATGATAAAAAGCCTTCTGTTTCCACCGCCAATCCTTTCAGGGGAGAATTTGCAACAGTTTAGCACCATTTTTGAGTGAATTGGAGAATTTCAGATTTTTGCTGAAATTGTGACCCCGGGGCTTAGAAATTTTTTTTTTCACAGGTTAAGTTGTCGAGGGCTGATTTCATGTCCTATGATAAAAAGCCTTCTGTTTCCACCGCCAAACCTTTCAGGGGAGTATTTGCAAAACTTTGGCACCATTTTTGAGTGAATTGGAGAATTTCAGATTTTTGCTGAAGTTGTGACCCCGGGGCTTAGAAATTTTTTTTCCCACAGGTTAAGTTGTTGAGGGTTGATTTCATATCCTATGATAAAAAGCCTTCTGTTTCCACCGCCAAACCTTTCAGGGGAGTATTTGCAAAACTTTGGCACCATTTTTGAGTGAATTGGAGAATTTCAGATTTTTGCTGAAATTGTGACCCCGGGGCTTAGAAATTTTTTTTTCACAGGTTAAGTTGTCGAGGGTTGATTTCTTGGCCTATGATAAAAAGGCTTCTGTTTCCACCGCCAAAACTATCAGGGGAGAATTTACAACAGTTTAGCAGCATTTTTGAGTGAATTGGAGAATTTCAGATTTTTGCTGAAATTGTGACCCCAGGGCTTAGAAATTTTTTTTTCCCACAGGTTAAGTTGTCGAGGGCTGATTTCATGTCCTATGATAAAAAGCCTTCTGTTTCCACCGCCAATCCTTTCAGGGGAGAATTTGCAACAGTTTAGCACCATTTTTGAGTGAATTGGAGAATTTCAGATTTTTGCTGAAATTGTGACCCCGGGGCTTAGAATTTTTTTTTTTCACAGGTTAAGTTGTTGAGGGCTGATTTCATGTCCTATGATAAAAAGCCTTCTGTTTCCACCGCCAATCCTTTCAGGGGAGTATTTGCAAAACTTTGGCACCATTTTTGAGTGAATTGGAGAATTTCAGATTTTTGCTGAAGTTGTGACCCCAAGGCTTAGAATTTTTTTTTTTCACACGTTAAGTTGTCGAGGGCTGATTTCATGTCCTATGATAAAAAGCCTTCTGTTTCCACCGCCAATCCTTTCAGGGGAGTATTTGCAAAACTTTGGCACCATTTTTGAGTGAATTGGAGAATTTCAGATTTTTGCTGAAGTTGTGACCCCAAGGCTTAGAATTTTTTTTTTTCACAGGTTAAGTTGTCGAGGGCTGATTTCATGTCCTATGATAAAAAGCCTTCTGTTTCCACCGCCAAACCTTTCAGGGGAGTATTTGCAAAACTTTGGCACCATTTTTGAGTGAATTGGAGAATTTCAGATTTTTGCTGAAGTTGTGACCCCGGGGCTTAGATTTTTTTTTTTTCACAGGTTAAGTTGTCGAGGGTTGATTTCTTGGCCTATGATAAAAAGCCTTCTGTTTCCACCGCCAAAACTTTCAGGGGAGAATTTACAACAGTTTAGCACCATTTTTGAGTGAATTGGAGAATTTCAGATTTTTGCTGAAATTGTGACCCCGGGGCTTAGAAATTTTTTTTTTCACAGGTTAAGTTGTCGAGGGCTGATTTCATGTCCTATGATAAAAAGCCTTCTGTTTCCACCGCCAATCCTTTCAGGGGAGAATTTGCAAGAGTTTAGCACCATTTTTGAGTGAATTGGAGAATTTCAGATTTTTGCTGAAATTGTGACCCCGGGGCTTAGAAATTTTTTTTTTCACAGGTTAAGTTGTCGAGGGCTGATTTCATGTCCTATGATAACAAGCCTTCTGTTTCCACCGCCAAACCTTTCAGGGGAGTATTTGCAAAACTTTGGCACCATTTTTGAGTGAATTGGAGAATTTCAGATTTTTGCTGAAGTTGTGACCCCGGGGCTTAGAAATTTTTTTTTTCACAGGTTAAGTTGTTGAGGGTTGATTTCATATCCTATGATAAAAAGCCTTCTGTTTCCACCGCCAAACCTTTCAGGGGAGTATTTGCAAAACTTTGGCACCATTTTTGAGTGAATTGGAGAATTTCAGATTTTTGCTGAAGTTGTGACCCCGGGGCTTAGAAATTTTTTTTTTCACAGGTTAAGTTGTCGAGGGCTGATTTCATGTCCTATGATAAAAACCGTCTGTTTCCACCGCCGAACCTTTCAGGGGAGAATTTGCAACAGTTTAGCACCATTTTTGAGTGAATTGGAGAATTTCAGATTTTTGCTGAAATTGTGACCCCGGGGCTTAGAAATTTTTTTTTTGCACAGGTTAAGTTGTCGAGGGCTGATTTCATGTCCTATGATAAAAAGCCTTCTGTTTCCACCGCCAATCCTTTCAGGGGAGAATTTGCAACAGTTTAGCACCATTTTTGAGTGAATTGGAGAATTTCAGATTTTTGCTGAAATTGTGACCCCGGGGCTTAGAAATTTTTTTTTTCACAGGTTAAGTTGTCGAGGGCTGATTTCATGTCCTATGATAAAAAGCCTTCTGTTTCCACCGCCAATCCTTTCAGGGGAGTATTTGCAAAACTTTGGCACCATTTTTGAGTGAATTGGAGAATTTCAGATTTTTGCTGAAGTTGTGACCCCGGGGCTTAGAAATTTTTTTTTTCACACGTTAAGTTGTCGAGGGTTGATTTCTTGGCCTATGATAAAAAGCCTTCTGTTTCCACCGCCGAACCTTTCAGGGGAGAATTTGCAACAGTTTAGCACCATTTTTGAGTGAATTGGAGAATTTCAGATTTTTGCTGAAGTTGTGACCCCGGGGCTTAGAAATTTTTTTTTTCACAGGTTAAGTTGTTGAGGGCTGATTTCATGTCCTATGATAAAAAGCCTTCTGTTTCCACCGCCAATCCTTTCAGGGGAGAATTTGCAACAGTTTAGAACCATTTTGGAGTGAATTGGAGAATTTCAGATTTTTGCTGAACTTGTGACCCCGGGGCTTAGAATTTTTTTTTTTCACAGGTTAAGTTGTCGAGGGCTGATTTCATGTCCTATGATAAAAAGCCTTCTGTTTCCACCGCCAAACCTTTCAGGGGAGTATTTGCAAAACTTTGGCACCATTTTTGAGTGAATTGGAGAATTTCAGATTTTTGCTGAAGTTGTGACCCCGGGGCTTAGAATTTTTTTTTTCCACAGGTTAAGTTGTCGAGGGTTGATTTCTTGGCCTATGATAAAAAGCCTTCTGTTTCCACCACCAAAACTTTCAGGGGAGAATTTACAACAGTTTAGCACCATTTTTGAGTGAATTGGAGAATTTCAGATTTTTGCTGAAATTGTGACCCCGGGGCTTAGAAATTTTTTTTTTCACAGGTTAAGTTGTCGAGGGCTGATTTCATGTCCTATGATAAAAAGCCTTCTGTTTCCACCGCCAATCCTTTCAGGGGAGAATTTGCAACAGTTTAGCACCATTTTTGAGTGAATTGGAGAATTTCAGATTTTTGCTGAAATTGTGACCCCGGGGCTTAGAAATTTTTTTTTTCACAGGTTAAGTTGTCGAGGGCTGATTTCATGTCCTATGATAAAAAGCCTTCTGTTTCCACCGCCAAACCTTTCAGGGGAGTATTTGCAAAACTTTGGCACCATTTTTGAGTGAATTGGAGAATTTCAGATTTTTGCTGAAGTTGTGACCCCGGGGCTTAGAAATTTTTTTTCCCACAGGTTAAGTTGTTGAGGGTTGATTTCATATCCTATGATAAAAAGCCTTCTGTTTCCACCGCCAAACCTTTCAGGGGAGTATTTGCAAAACTTTGGCACCATTTTTGAGTGAATTGGAGAATTTCAGATTTTTGCTGAAATTGTGACCCCGGGGCTTAGAAATTTTTTTTTCACAGGTTAAGTTGTCGAGGGTTGATTTCTTGGCCTATGATAAAAAGGCTTCTGTTTCCACCGCCAAAACTATCAGGGGAGAATTTACAACAGTTTAGCAGCATTTTTGAGTGAATTGGAGAATTTCAGATTTTTGCTGAAATTGTGACCCCAGGGCTTAGAAATTTTTTTTTTCCACAGGTTAAGTTGTCGAGGGCTGATTTCATGTCCTATGATAAAAAGCCTTCTGTTTCCACCGCCAATCCTTTCAGGGGAGAATTTGCAACAGTTTAGCACCATTTTTGAGTGAATTGGAGAATTTCAGATTTTTGCTGAAATTGTGACCCCGGGGCTTAGAATTTTTTTTTTTCACAGGTTAAGTTGTTGAGGGCTGATTTCATGTCCTATGATAAAAAGCCTTCTGTTTCCACCGCCAATCCTTTCAGGGGAGTATTTGCAAAACTTTGGCACCATTTTTGAGTGAATTGGAGAATTTCAGATTTTTGCTGAAGTTGTGACCCCAAGGCTTAGAATTTTTTTTTTTCACACGTTAAGTTGTCGAGGGCTGATTTCATGTCCTATGATAAAAAGCCTTCTGTTTCCACCGCCAATCCTTTCAGGGGAGTATTTGCAAAACTTTGGCACCATTTTTGAGTGAATTGGAGAATTTCAGATTTTTGCTGAAGTTGTGACCCCAAGGCTTAGAATTTTTTTTTTTCACAGGTTAAGTTGTCGAGGGCTGATTTCATGTCCTATGATAAAAAGCCTTCTGTTTCCACCGCCAAACCTTTCAGGGGAGTATTTGCAAAACTTTGGCACCATTTTTGAGTGAATTGGAGAATTTCAGATTTTTGCTGAAGTTGTGACCCCGGGGCTTAGATTTTTTTTTTTTCACAGGTTAAGTTGTCGAGGGTTGATTTCTTGGCCTATGATAAAAAGCCTTCTGTTTCCACCGCCAAAACTTTCAGGGGAGAATTTACAACAGTTTAGCACCATTTTTGAGTGAATTGGAGAATTTCAGATTTTTGCTGAAATTGTGACCCCGGGGCTTAGAAATTTTTTTTTTCACAGGTTAAGTTGTCGAGGGCTGATTTCATGTCCTATGATAAAAAGCCTTCTGTTTCCACCGCCAATCCTTTCAGGGGAGAATTTGCAAGAGTTTAGCACCATTTTTGAGTGAATTGGAGAATTTCAGATTTTTGCTGAAATTGTGACCCCGGGGCTTAGAAATTTTTTTTTTCACAGGTTAAGTTGTCGAGGGCTGATTTCATGTCCTATGATAACAAGCCTTCTGTTTCCACCGCCAAACCTTTCAGGGGAGTATTTGCAAAACTTTGGCACCATTTTTGAGTGAATTGGAGAATTTCAGATTTTTGCTGAAGTTGTGACCCCGGGGCTTAGAAATTTTTTTTCCCACAGGTTAAGTTGTTGAGGGTTGATTTCATATCCTATGATAAAAAGCCTTCTGTTTCCACCGCCAAACCTTTCAGGGGAGTATTTGCAAAACTTTGGCACCATTTTTGAGTGAATTGGAGAATTTCAGATTTTTGCTGAAATTGTGACCCCGGGGCTTAGAAATTTTTTTTTCACAGGTTAAGTTGTCGAGGGTTGATTTCTTGGCCTATGATAAAAAGGCTTCTGTTTCCACCGCCAAAACTATCAGGGGAGAATTTACAACAGTTTAGCAGCATTTTTGAGTGAATTGGAGAATTTCAGATTTTTGCTGAAATTGTGACCCCAGGGCTTAGAAATTTTTTTTTCCCACAGGTTAAGTTGTCGAGGGCTGATTTCATGTCCTATGATAAAAAGCCTTCTGTTTCCACCGCCAATCCTTTCAGGGGAGAATTTGCAACAGTTTAGCACCATTTTTGAGTGAATTGGAGAATTTCAGATTTTTGCTGAAATTGTGACCCCGGGGCTTAGAATTTTTTTTTTTCACAGGTTAAGTTGTTGAGGGCTGATTTCATGTCCTATGATAAAAAGCCTTCTGTTTCCACCGCCAATCCTTTCAGGGGAGTATTTGCAAAACTTTGGCACCATTTTTGAGTGAATTGGAGAATTTCAGATTTTTGCTGAAGTTGTGACCCCAAGGCTTAGAATTTTTTTTTTTCACACGTTAAGTTGTCGAGGGCTGATTTCATGTCCTATGATAAAAAGCCTTCTGTTTCCACCGCCAATCCTTTCAGGGGAGTATTTGCAAAACTTTGGCACCATTTTTGAGTGAATTGGAGAATTTCAGATTTTTGCTGAAGTTGTGACCCCAAGGCTTAGAATTTTTTTTTTTCACAGGTTAAGTTGTCGAGGGCTGATTTCATGTCCTATGATAACAAGCCTTCTGTTTCCACCGCCAAACCTTTCAGGGGAGTATTTGCAAAACTTTGGCACCATTTTTGAGTGAATTGGAGAATTTCAGATTTTTGCTGAAGTTGTGACCCCGGGGCTTAGAAATTTTTTTTTTCACAGGTTAAGTTGTTGAGGGTTGATTTCATATCCTATGATAAAAAGCCTTCTGTTTCCACCGCCAAACCTTTCAGGGGAGTATTTGCAAAACTTTGGCACCATTTTTGAGTGAATTGGAGAATTTCAGATTTTTGCTGAAGTTGTGACCCCGGGGCTTAGAATTTTTTTTTTTCACAGTTTAAGTTGTCGAGGGCTGATTTCATGTCCTATGATAAAAACCGTCTGTTTCCACCGCCGAACCTTTCAGGGGAGAATTTGCAACAGTTTAGCACCATTTTTGAGTGAATTGGAGAATTTCAGATTTTTGCTGAAATTGTGACCCCGGGGCTTAGAAATTTTTTTTTTGCACAGGTTAAGTTGTCGAGGGCTGATTTCATGTCCTATGATAAAAAGCCTTCTGTTTCCACCGCCAATCCTTTCAGGGGAGAATTTGCAACAGTTTAGCACCATTTTTGAGTGAATTGGAGAATTTCAGATTTTTGCTGAAATTGTGACCCCGGGGCTTAGAAATTTTTTTTTTCACAGGTTAAGTTGTCGAGGGCTGATTTCATGTCCTATGATAAAAAGCCTTCTGTTTCCACCGCCAATCCTTTCAGGGGAGTATTTGCAAAACTTTGGCACCATTTTTGAGTGAATTGGAGAATTTCAGATTTTTGCTGAAGTTGTGACCCCGGGGCTTAGAAATTTTTTTTTTCACAGGTTAAGTTGTCGAGGGCTGATTTCATGTCCTATGATAAAAAGCCTTCTGTTTCCACCGCCAAACCTTTCAGGGGAGTATTTGCAAAACTTTGGCACCATTTTTGAGTGAACTGGAGAATTTCAGATTTTTGCTGAAGTTGTGACCCCGGGGCTTAGAAATTTTTTTTTTCACAGGTTAAGTTGTCGAGGGCTGATTTCATGTCCTATGATAAAAAGCCTTCTGTTTCCACCGCCAAACCTTTCAGGGGAGTATTTGCAAAACTTTGGCACCATTTTTGAGTGAATTGGAGAATTTCAGATTTTTGCTGAAGTTGTGACCCCGGGGCTTAGAAATTTTTTTTTTCACAGGTTAAGTTGTCGAGGGCTGATTTCATATCCTATGATAAAAAGCCTTCTGTTTCCACCGCCAAAACTTTCAGGGGAGAATTTACAACAGCTTAGCAGCATTTTTGAGTGAATTGGAGAATTTCAGATTTTTGCTGAAATTGTGACCCCGGGGCTTAGAAATTTTTTTTTTCACAGGTTAAGTTGTCGAGGGCTGATTTCATGTCCTATGATAAAAAGCCTTCTGTTTCCACCGCCAAACCTTTCAGGGGAGTATTTGCAAAACTTTGGCACCATTTTTGAGTGAATTGGAGAATTTCAGATTTTTGCTGAAGTTGTGACCCCGGGGCTTAAAAATTTTTTTTTTCACAGGTTAAGTTGTCGAGGGCTGATTTCATGTCCTATGATAAAAAGCCTTCTGTTTCCACCGCCAAACCTTTCAGGGGAGTATTTGCAAAACTTTGGCACCATTTTTGAGTGAATTGGAGAATTTCAGATTTCTGCTGAAGTTGTAACCCCGGGGCTTAGAATTTTTTTTTTTCACACGTTAAGTTGTCGAGGGTTGATTTCTTGGCCTATGATAAAAAGCCTTCTGTTTCCACCGCCGAACCTTTCAGGGGAGAATTTGCAACAGTTTAGCAGCATTTTTGAGTGAATTGGAGAATTTCAGATTTTTGCTGAAGTTGTGACCCCGGGGCTTAGAAATTTTTTTTTTCACAGGTTAAGTTGTTGAGGGCTGATTTCATGTCCTATGATAAAAAAGCCTTCTGTTTCCACCGCCAATCCTTTCAGGGGAGAATTTGCAACAGTTTAGAACCATTTTTGAGTGAATTGGAGAATTTCAGATTTTTGCTGAAGTTGTGACCCCGGGGCTTACAATTTTTTTTTTTCACAGGTTAAGTTGTCGAGGGCTGATTTCATGTCCTATGATAAAAAGCCTTCTGTTTCCACCGCCAAACCTTTCAGGGGAGTATTTGCAAAACTTTGGCACCATTTTTGAGTGAATTGGAGAATTTCAGATTTTTGCTGAAATTGTGACCCCGGGGCTTAGAAATTTTTTTTTTCACAGGTTAAGTTGTCGAGGGCTGATTTCATGTCCTATGATAAAAAGCCTTCTGTTTCCACCGCCAAACCTTTCAGGGGAGTATTTGCAAAACTTTGGCACCATTTTTGAGTGAATTGGAGAATTTCAGATTTTTGCTGAAATTGTGACCCCGGGGCTTAGAAATTTTTTTTTTCACAGGTTAAGTTGTCGAGGGCTGATTTCATGTCCTATGATAAAAAGCCTTCTGTTTCCACCGCCAATCCTTTCAGGGGAGAATTTGCAACAGTTTAGCACCATTTTTGAGTGAATTGAAGAATTTCAGATTTTTGCTGAAATTGTGACCCCGGGGCTTAGAAATTTTTTTTTTCACAGGTTAAGTTGTCGAGGGCTGATTTCATGTCCTATGATAAAAAGCCTTCTGTTTCCACCGCCAAACCTTTCAGGGGAGTATTTGCAAAACTTTGGCACCATTTTTGAGTGAACTGGAGAATTTCAGATTTTTGCTGAAGTTGTGACCCCGGGGCTTAGAAATTTTTTTTTTCACAGGTTAAGTTGTCGAGGGCTGATTTCATGTCCTATGATAAAAAGCCTTCTGTTTCCACCGCCAAACCTTTCAGGGGAGTATTTGCAAAACTTTGGCACCATTTTTGAGTGAATTGGAGAATTTCAGATTTTTGCTGAAGTTGTGACCCCGGGGCTTAGAAATTTTTTTTTTCACAGGTTAAGTTGTCGAGGGCTGATTTCATATCCTATGATAAAAAGCCTTCTGTTTCCACCGCCAAAACTTTCAGGGGAGAATTTACAACAGCTTAGCAGCATTTTTGAGTGAATTGGAGAATTTCAGATTTTTGCTGAAATTGTGACCCCGGGGCTTAGAAATTTTTTTTTTCACAGGTTAAGTTGTCGAGGGCTGATTTCATGTCCTATGATAAAAAGCCTTCTGTTTCCACCGCCAAACCTTTCAGGGGAGTATTTGCAAAACTTTGGCACCATTTTTGAGTGAATTGGAGAATTTCAGATTTTTGCTGAAGTTGTGACCCCGGGGCTTAAAAATTTTTTTTTTCACAGGTTAAGTTGTCGAGGGCTGATTTCATGTCCTATGATAAAAAGCCTTCTGTTTCCACCGCCAAACCTTTCAGGGGAGTATTTGCAAAACTTTGGCACCATTTTTGAGTGAATTGGAGAATTTCAGATTTCTGCTGAAGTTGTAACCCCGGGGCTTAGAATTTTTTTTTTTCACACGTTAAGTTGTCGAGGGTTGATTTCTTGGCCTATGATAAAAAGCCTTCTGTTTCCACCGCCGAACCTTTCAGGGGAGAATTTGCAACAGTTTAGCAGCATTTTTGAGTGAATTGGAGAATTTCAGATTTTTGCTGAAGTTGTGACCCCGGGGCTTAGAAATTTTTTTTTTCACAGGTTAAGTTGTTGAGGGCTGATTTCATGTCCTATGATAAAAAAGCCTTCTGTTTCCACCGCCAATCCTTTCAGGGGAGAATTTGCAACAGTTTAGAACCATTTTTGAGTGAATTGGAGAATTTCAGATTTTTGCTGAAGTTGTGACCCCGGGGCTTACAATTTTTTTTTTTCACAGGTTAAGTTGTCGAGGGCTGATTTCATGTCCTATGATAAAAAGCCTTCTGTTTCCACCGCCAAACCTTTCAGGGGAGTATTTGCAAAACTTTGGCACCATTTTTGAGTGAATTGGAGAATTTCAGATTTTTGCTGAAATTGTGACCCCGGGGCTTAGAAATTTTTTTTTTCACAGGTTAAGTTGTCGAGGGCTGATTTCATGTCCTATGATAAAAAGCCTTCTGTTTCCACCGCCAAACCTTTCAGGGGAGTATTTGCAAAACTTTGGCACCATTTTTGAGTGAATTGGAGAATTTCAGATTTTTGCTGAAATTGTGACCCCGGGGCTTAGAAATTTTTTTTTTCACAGGTTAAGTTGTCGAGGGCTGATTTCATGTCCTATGATAAAAAGCCTTCTGTTTCCACCGCCAATCCTTTCAGGGGAGAATTTGCAACAGTTTAGCACCATTTTTGAGTGAATTGAAGAATTTCAGATTTTTGCTGAAATTGTGACCCCGGGGCTTAGAAATTTTTTTTTTCACAGGTTAAGTTGTCGAGGGCTGATTTCATGTCCTATGATAACAAGCCTTCTGTTTCCACCGCCAAACCTTTCAGGGGAGTATTTGCAAAACTTTGGCACCATTTTTGAGTGAATTGGAGAATTTCAGATTTTTGCTGAAGTTGTGACCCCGGGGCTTAGAAATTTTTTTTTCCACAGGTTAAGTTGTTGAGGGTTGATTTCATATCCTATGATAAAAAGCCTTCTGTTTCCACCGCCAAACCTTTCAGGGGAGAATGTGCAACAGTTTAGCACCATTTTTGAGTGAATTGGAGAATTTCAGATTTTTGCTTAGATTTTTGCTGAAATTGTGACCCCGGGGCTTAGAAATTTTTTTTTTCACAGGTTAAGTTGTCGAGGGCTGATTTCATGTCCTATGATAAAAAGCCTTCTGTTTCCACCGCCAAACCTTTCAGGGGAGTATTTGCAAAACTTTGGCACCATTTTTGAGTGAATTGGAGAATTTCAGATTTTTGCTGAAATTGTGACCCCGGGGCTTAGAAATTTTTTTTTTCACAGGTTAAGTTGTCGAGGGCTGATTTCATGTCCTATGATAAAAAGCCTTCTGTTTCCACCGCCAATCCTTTCAGGGGAGAATTTGCAACAGTTTAGCACCATTTTTGAGTGAATTGAAGAATTTCAGATTTTTGCTGAAATTGTGACCCCGGGGCTTAGAAATTTTTTTTTTCACAGGTTAAGTTGTCGAGGGCTGATTTCATGTCCTATGATAACAAGCCTTCTGTTTCCACCGCCGAACCTTTCAGGGGAGAATTTGCAACAGTTTAGCACCATTTTTGAGTGAATTGGAGAATTTCAGATTTTTGCTGAAATTGTGACCCCGGGGCTTAGAAATTTTTTTTTCACAGGTTAAGTTGTCGAGGGTTGATTTCTTTGCCTATGATAAAAAGGCTTCTGTTTCCACCGCCAAAACTATCAGGGGAGAATTTACAACAGTTTAGCAGCATTTTTGAGTGAATTGGAGAATTTCAGATTTTTGCTGAAATTGTGACCCCGTGGCTTAGAAATTTTTTTTTTTCACAGGTTAAGTTGTCGAGGGCTGATTTCATGTCCTATGATAAAAAGCCTTCTGTTTCCACCGCCAATCCTTTCAGGGGAGAATTTGCAACAGTTTAGCACCATTTTTGAGTGAATTGGAGAATTTCAGATTTTTGCTGAAATTGTGACCCCGGGGCTTTGAAATTTTTTTTTTCACAGGTTAAGTTGTCGAGGGCTGATTTCATGTCCTATGATAAAAAGCCTTCTGTTTCCACCGCCAAACCTTTCAGGGGAGTATTTGCAAAACTTTGGCACCATTTTTGAGTGAATTGGAGAATTTCAGATTTTTGCTGAAGTTGTGACCCCGGGGCTTAGAAATTTTTTTTTTCACAGGTTAAGTTGTCGAATGCTGATTTCATGTCCTATGATAAAAAGCCTTCTGTTTCCACCGCCGAACCTTTCAGGGGAGAATTTGCAACAGTTTAGCAGCATTTTTGAGTGAATTGGAGAATTTCAGATTTTTGCTGAAGTTGTGACCCCGGGGCTTAGAAATTTTTTTTTTCACAGGTTAAGTTGTCGAGGGCTGATTTCATGTCCTATGATAAAATGCCGTCTGTTTCCACCGCCAAACCTTTCCAGAAAGAATGTGCAACAGTTTAGCACCATTTTTGAGTGAATTGGAGAATTTCAGATTTTTGCTGAAGTTGTGACCCCGGGGCTTAGAAATTTTTTTTTTCACAGGTTAAGTTGTCGAGGGCTGATTTCATGTCCTATGATAAAAAGCCTTCTGTTTCCACCGCCAATCCTTTCAGGGGAGAATTTGCAACAGTTTAGCACCATTTTTGAGTGAATTGGAGAATTTCAGATTTTTGCTGAAATTGTGACCCCGGGGCTTAGAAATTTTTTTTTCACAGGTTAAGTTGTCGAGGGCTGATTTCATGTCCTATGATAAAAAGCCTTCTGTTTCCACCGCCAATCCTTTCAGGGGAGAATTTGCAACAGTTTAGCGCCATTTTTGAGTGAATTGGATAATTTCAGATTTTTGCTGAAGTTGTGACCCCGGGGCTTAGAAATTTTTTTTTTCACAGGTTAAGTTGTCGAGGCTTGATTTCTTGGCCTATGATAAAAAGCCTTCTGTTTCCACCTCCAAACCTTTCAGGGGAGAATTTGCAACAGTTTAGCACCATTTTTGAGTGAATTGGAGAATTTCAGATTTTTGCTGAAGTTGTGACCCCGGGGCTTAGAAATTTTTTTTTTCACAGGTTAAGTTGTCGAGGGTTGATTTCTTGGCCTATGATAAAAAGCCTTCTGTTTCCACCGCCAAAACTTTCAGGGGAGAATTTACAACAGTTTAGCACCATTTTTGAGTGAATTGGAGAATTTCAGATTTTTGCTTAGAATTTTTTTTTTTTCACAGGTTAAGTTGTCGAGGGCTGATTTCATGTCCTATGATAAAAAGCCTTCTGTTTCCACCGCCAATCCTTTCAGGGGAGAATTTGCAACAGTTTAGCGCCATTTTTGAGTGAATTGGATAATTTCAGATTTTTGCTGAAGTTGTGACCCCGGGGCTTAGAAATTTTTTTTTTCACAGGTTAAGTTGTCGAGGGCTGATTTCATGTCCTATGATAAAAAGCCTTCTGTTTCCACCGCCAATCCTTTCAGGGGAGAATTTGTAACAATTTAGCACCATTTTTGAGTGAATTGGAGGATTTCAGATTTTTGCTGAAATAGTGACCCCGGGGCTTAGAAATTTTTTTTTCCACAGGTTAAGTTGTCGAGGGCTGATTTCATGTCCTATGATAAAAAGCCTTCTGTTTCCACCGCCAAACCTTTCAGGGGAGTATTTGCAAAACTTTGGCACCATTTTTGAGTGAATTGGAGAATTTCAGATTTTTGCTGAAGTTGTGACCCCGGGGCTTAGAAATTTTTTTTTCCACAGGTTAAGTTGTCGAGGGCTGATTTCATGTCCTATGATAAAAAGCCTTCTGTTTCCACCGCCAAACCTTTCAGGGGAGTATTTGCAAAACTTTGGCACCATTTTTGAGTGAATTGGAGAATTTCAGATTTTTGCTGAAGTTGTGACCCCGGGGCTTAGAAATTTTTTTTTTCACAGGTTAAGTTGTCGAGGGTTGATTTCTTGGCCTATGATAAAAAGCCTTCTGTTTCCACCGCCAAAACTTTCAGGGGAGAATTTACAACAGTTTAGCACCATTTTTGAGTGAATTGGAGAATTTCAGATTTTTGCTGAAATTGTGACCCCGGGGCTTAGAATTTTTTTTTTTCACAGGTTAAGTTGTCGTGGGCTGATTTCATGTCCTATGATAAAAAGCCTTCTGTTTCCACCGCCAAACATTTCAGGGGAGTATTTGCAAAACTTTGGCACCATTTTTGAGTGAATTGGAGAATTTCAGATTTTTGCTGAAGTTTTGACCCCGGGGCTTAGAATTTTTTTTTTTCACAGGTTAAGTTGTCGAGGGCTGATTTCATGTCCTATGATAAAAAGCCTTCTGTTTCCACCTCCAAACCTTTCAGGGGAGTATTTGCAAAACTTTGGCACCATTTTTGAGTGAATTGGAGAATTTCAGATTTTTGCTGAAGTTGTGACCCCGGGGCTTAGAAATTTTTTTTTTCACAGGTTAAGTTGTCGAGGGCTGATTTCATGTCCTATGATAAAAAGCCTTCTGTTTCCACCGCCGAACCTTTCAGGGGAGAATGTGCAACAGTTTAGCACCATTTTTGAGTGAATTGGAGAATTTCAGATTTTTGCTGAAGTTGTGACCCCGGGGCTTAGAAAATTTTTTTTTTCACAGGTTAAGTTGTCGAGGGCTGATTTCATGTCCTATGATAAAAAGCCTTCTGTTTCCACCGCCGAACCTTTCAGGGGAGAATGTGCAACAGTTTAGCACCATTTTTGAGTGAATTGGAGAATTTCAGATTTTTGCTTAGAATTTTTTTTTTTTCACAGGTTAAGTTGTCGAGGGCTGATTTCATGTCCTATGATAAAAAGCCTTCTGTTTCCACCGCCAATCCTTTCAGGGGAGAATTTGCAACAGTTTAGCGCCATTTTTGAGTGAATTGGATAATTTCAGATTTTTGCTGAAGTTGTGACCCCGGGGCTTAGAAATTTTTTTTTTCACAGGTTAAGTTGTCGAGGGCTGATTTCATGTCCTATGATAAAAAGCCTTCTGTTTCCACCGCCAATCCTTTCAGGGGAGAATTTGTAACAATTTAGCACCATTTTTGAGTGAATTGGAGGATTTCAGATTTTTGCTGAAATTGTGACCCCGGGGCTTAGAAATTTTTTTTTCCACAGGTTAAGTTGTCGAGGGCTGATTTCATGTCCTATGATAAAAAGCCTTCTGTTTCCACCGCCAAACCTTTCAGGGGAGTATTTGCAAAACTTTGGCACCATTTTTGAGTGAATTGGAGAATTTCAGATTTTTGCTGAAGTTGTGACCCCGGGGCTTAGAAATTTTTTTTTCCACAGGTTAAGTTGTCGAGGGCTGATTTCATGTCCTATGATAAAAAGCCTTCTGTTTCCACCGCCAAACCTTTCAGGGGAGTATTTGCAAAACTTTGGCACCATTTTTGAGTGAATTGGAGAATTTCAGATTTTTGCTGAAGTTGTGACCCCGGGGCTTAGAAATTTTTTTTTTCACAGGTTAAGTTGTCGAGGGTTGATTTCTTGGCCTATGATAAAAAGCCTTCTGTTTCCACCGCCAAAACTTTCAGGGGAGAATTTACAACAGTTTAGCACCATTTTTGAGTGAATTGGAGAATTTCAGATTTTTGCTGAAATTGTGACCCCGGGGCTTAGAATTTTTTTTTTTCACAGGTTAAGTTGTCGTGGGCTGATTTCATGTCCTATGATAAAAAGCCTTCTGTTTCCACCGCCAAACATTTCAGGGGAGTATTTGCAAAACTTTGGCACCATTTTTGAGTGAATTGGAGAATTTCAGATTTTTGCTGAAGTTTTGACCCCGGGGCTTAGAATTTTTTTTTTTCACAGGTTAAGTTGTCGAGGGCTGATTTCATGTCCTATGATAAAAAGCCTTCTGTTTCCACCTCCAAACCTTTCAGGGGAGTATTTGCAAAACTTTGGCACCATTTTTGAGTGAATTGGAGAATTTCAGATTTTTGCTGAAGTTGTGACCCCGGGGCTTAGAAATTTTTTTTTTCACAGGTTAAGTTGTCGAGGGCTGATTTCATGTCCTATGATAAAAAGCCTTCTGTTTCCACCGCCGAACCTTTCAGGGGAGAATGTGCAACAGTTTAGCACCATTTTTGAGTGAATTGGAGAATTTCAGATTTTTGCTGAAGTTGTGACCCCGGGGCTTAGAAAATTTTTTTTTTCACAGGTTAAGTTGTCGAGGGCTGATTTCATGTCCTATGATAAAAAGCCTTCTGTTTCCACCGCCAAACCTTTCAGGGGAGTATTTGCAAAACTTTGGCACCATTTTTGAGTGAATTGGAGAATTTCAGATTTTTGCTGCAGTTGTGACCCTGGGGCTTAGAAATTTTTTTTTTCACAGGTTAAGTTGTCGAGGGCTGATTTCATGTCCTATGATAAAAAGCCTTCTGTTTCCACCGCCGAACCTTTCAGGGGAGAATGTGCAACAGTTTAGCACTATTTTTGAGTGAATTGGAGAATTTCAGATTTTTGCTGAAGTTGTGACCCCGGGGCTTAGAAAATTTTATTTTTCACAGGTTAAGTTGTCGAGGGCTGATTTCATGTCCTATGATAAAAAGCATTCTGTTTCCACCGCCAAAACTTTCAGGGGAGTATTTGCAAAACTTTGGCACCATTTTTGAGTGATTTGGAGAATTTCAGATTTTTGCTGAAGTTGTGACCCTGGGGCTTAGAAATTTTTTTTTTCACAGGTTAAGTTGTCGAGGGTTGATTTCTTGGCCTATGATAAAAAGCCTTCTGTTTCCACCGCCGAACCTTTCTGGGGAGAATTTACAACAGTTTAGCACCATTTTTGAGTGAATTGGAGAATTTCAGATTTTTGCTGAAATTGTGACCCCGGGGCTTAGAATTTTTTTTTTTCACATGTTAAGTTGTCGTGGGCTGATTTCATGTCCTATGATAAAAAGCCTTCTGTTTCCACCGCCAAACATTTCAGGGGAGTATTTGCAAAACTTTGGCACCATTTTTGAGTGAATTGGAGAATTTCAGATTTTTGCTGAAGTTTTGACCCCGGGGCTTAGAATTTTTTTTTTTCACAGGTTAAGTTGTCGAGGGCTGATTTCATGTCCTATGATAAAAAGCCTTCTGTTTCCACCTCCAAACCTTTCAGGGGAGTATTTGCAAAACTTTGGCACCATTTTTGAGTGAATTGGAGAATTTCAGATTTTTGCTGAAGTTGTGACCCCGGGGCTTAGAAATTTTTTTTTTCACAGGTTAAGTTGTCGAGGGCTGATTTCATGTCCTATGATAAAAAGCCTTCTGTTTCCACCGCCGAACCTTTCAGGGGAGAATGTGCAACAGTTTAGCACCATTTTTGAGTGAATTGGAGAATTTCAGATTTTTGCTGAAGTTGTGACCCCGGGGCTTAGAAAATTTTTTTTTTCACAGGTTAAGTTGTCGAGGGCTGATTTCATGTCCTATGATAAAAAGCCTTCTGTTTCCACCGCCAAACCTTTCAGGGGAGTATTTGCAAAACTTTGGCACCATTTTTGAGTGAATTGGAGAATTTCAGATTTTTGCTGCAGTTGTGACCCTGGGGCTTAGAAATTTTTTTTTTCACAGGTTAAGTTGTCGAGGGCTGATTTCATGTCCTATGATAAAAAGCCTTCTGTTTCCACCGCCGAACCTTTCAGGGGAGAATGTGCAACAGTTTAGCACTATTTTTGAGTGAATTGGAGAATTTCAGATTTTTGCTGAAGTTGTGACCCCGGGGCTTAGAAAATTTTTTTTTCCACAGGTTAAGTTGTCGAGGGCTGATTTCATGTCCTATGATAAAAAGCATTCTGTTTCCACCGCCAAAACTTTCAGGGGAGTATTTGCAAAACTTTGGCACCATTTTTGAGTGAATTGGAGAATTTCAGATTTTTGCTGAAGTTGTGACCCCGGGGCTTAGAAATTTTTTTTTTCACAGGTTAAGTTGTCGAGGGTTGATTTCTTGGCCTATGATAAAAAGCCTTCTGTTTCCACCGCCGAACCTTTCAGGGGAGAATTTACAACAGTTTAGCACCATTTTTGAGTGAATTGGAGAATTTCAGATTTTTGCTGAAGTTGTGGCCCCGGGGCTTAGAAATTTTTTTTTTCACAGGTTAAGTTGTCGAGGGCTGATTTCATGTCCTATTATAAAAAGCCGTCTGTTTCCACCGCCAAACCTTTCCAGGAAGAATGTGCAACAGTTTAGCACCATTTTTGAGTGAATTGGAGAATTTCAGATTTTTGCTGAAGTTGTGACCCCGGGGCTTAGAAATTTTTTTTTTCACAGGTTAAGTTGTCGAGGGCTGATTTCATGTCCTATGATAAAAAGCCTTCTGTTTCCACCGCCGAACCTTTCAGGGGAGAATGTGCAACAGTTTAGCACTATTTTTGAGTGAATTGGAGAATTTCAGATTTTTGCTGCAGTTGTGACCCCGGGGCTTAGAAATTTTTTTTTTCACAGGTTAAGTTGTCGAGGGCTGATTTCATGTCCTATGATAAAAAGCCTTCTGTTTCCACCGCCGAACCTTTCAGGGGAGAATGTGCAACAGTTTAGCACTATTTTTGAGTGAATTGGAGAATTTCAGATTTTGCTGAAGTTGTGACCCCGGGGCTTAGAAATTTTTTTTTTCACAGGTTAAGTTGTCGAGGGTTGATTTCTTGGCCTATGATAAAAAGCCTTCTGTTTCCACCGCCGAACCTTTCAGGGGAGAATTTACAACAGTTTAGCACCATTTTTGAGTGAATTGGAGAATTTCAGATTTTTGCTGAAGTTGTGGCCCCGGGGCTTAGAAATTTTTTTTTCCACAGGTTAAGTTGTCGAGGGCTGATTTCATGTCCTATTATAAAAAGCCGTCTGTTTCCACCGCCAAACCTTTCCAGGAAGAATGTGCAACAGTTTAGCACCATTTTTGAGTGAATTGGAGAATTTCAGATTTTTGCTGAAGTTGTGACCCCGGGGCTTAGAAATTTTTTTTTTCACAGGTTAAGTTGTCGAGGGCTGATTTCATGTCCTATGATAAAAAGCCTTCTGTTTCCACCTCCAAACCTTTCAGGGGAGTATTTGCAAAACTTTGGCACCATTTTTGAGTGAATTGGAGAATTTCAGATTTTTGCTGAAGTTGTGACCCCGGGGCTTAGAAATTTTTTTTTCCACAGGTTAAGTTGTCGAGGGTTGATTTCTTGGCCTATGATAAAAAGCCGTCTGTTTCCACCGCCGAACCTTTCAGGGGAGAATTTACAACAGTTTAGCACCATTTTTGAGTGAATTGGAGAATTTCAGATTTTTGCTGAAGTTGTGGCCCCGGGGCTTAGAAATTTTTTTTTTTCACAGGTTAAGTTGTCGAGGGCTGATTTCATGTCCTATTAAAAAAAGCCGTCTGCTTCCACCGCCAAACCTTTCCAGGAAGAATGTGCAACAGTTTAGCACCATTTTTGAGTGAATTGGAGAATTTCAGATTTTTGCTGAAGTTGTGACCCCGGGCTTAGAATTTTTTTTTTTCACAGGTTAAGTTGTCGAGGGCTGATTTCATGTCCTATGATAAAAAGCCTTCTGTTTCCACCGCCAAAACTTTCAGGGGAGAATTTACAACAGTTTAGCACCATTTTTGAGTGAATTGGAGAATTTCAGATTTTTGCTGAAATTGTGACCCCGGGGCTTAGAAATTTTTTTTTTCACAGGTTAAGTTGTTGAGGGCTGATTTCATGTCCTATAATAAAAAGCCTTCTGTTTCCACCGCCAAACCTTTCAGGGGAGTATTTGCAAAACTTTGGCACCATTTTTGAGTGAATTGGAGAATTTCAGATTTTTGCTGAAGTTTTGACCCCGGGGCTTAGAAATTTTTTTTTTCACAGGTTAAGTTGTCGAGGGCTGATTTCATGTCCTATGATAAAAAGCCTTCTGTTTCCACCTCCAAACCTTTCAGGGGAGTATTTTCAAAACTTTGGCACCATTTTTGAGTGAATTGGAGAATTTCAGATTTTTGCTGAAGTTGTGACCCCGGGGCTTAGAAATTTTTTTTTTCACAGGTTAAGTTGTCGAGGGCTGATTTCATGTCCTATGATAAAAAGCCTTCTGTTTCCACCGCCGAACCTTTCAGGGGAGAATGTGCAACAGTTTAGCACCATTTTTGAGTGAATTGGAGAATTTCAGATTTTTGCTGAAGTTGTGACCCCGGGGCTTAGAATTTTTTTTTCCCACAGGTTAAGTTGTCGAGGGCTGATTTCATGTCCTATGATAAAAAGCCTTCTGTTTCCACCGCCAAACCTTTCAGGGGAGTATTTGCAAAACTTTGGCACCATTTTTGAGTGAATTGGAGAATTTCAGATTTTTGCTGAAGTTGTGACCCCGGGGCTTAGAAATTTTTTTTTTCACAGGTTAAGTTGTCGAGGGCTGATTTCATGTCCTATTATAAAAAGCCGTCTGTTTCCACCGCCAAACCTTTCCAGGAAGAATGTGCAACAGTTTAGCACCCTTTTTGAGTGAATTGGAGAATTTCAGATTTTTGCTGAAGTTGTGACCCCGGGGCTTAGAAATTTTTTTTTTCCACAGGTTAAGTTGTCGAGGGCTGATTTCATGTCCTATGATAAAAAGCCTTCTGTTTCCACCGCCAAACCTTTCAGGGGAGTATTTGCAAAACTTTGGCACCATTTTTGAGTGAATTGGAGAATTTCAGATTTTTGCTGAAGTTGTGACCCCGGGGCTTAGAATTTTTTTTTTTCACAGGTTAAGTTGTCGAGGGTTGATTTCATGTCCTATGATAAAAAGCCTTCTGTTTCCACCGCCGAACCTTTTAGGGGAGAATTTACAACAGTTTAGCACCATTTTTGAGTGAATTGGAGAATTTCAGATTTTTGCTGAAGTTGTGGCCCCGGGGCTTAGAAATTTTTTTTTTCACAGGTTAAGTTGTCGAGGACTGATTTCATGTCCTATTATAAAAAGCCGTCTGTTTCCACCGCCAAACCTTTCCAGGAAGAATGTGCAACAGTTTAGCACCATTTTTGAGTGAATTGGAGAATTTCAGATTTTTGCTGAAGTTGTGACCCCGGGGCTTAGAATTTTTTTTTTTCACAGGTTAAGTTGTCGAGGGCTGATTTCATGTCCTATGATAAAAAGCCTTCTGTTTCCACCTCCAAACCTTTCAGGGGAGTATTTGCAAAACTTTGGCACCATTTTTGAGTGAATTGGAGAATTTCAGATTTTTGCTGAAGTTGTGACCCCGGGGCTTAGAAATTTTTTTTCCCACAGGTTAAGTTGTCGAGGGTTGATTTCTTGGCCTATGATAAAAAGCCTTCTGTTTCCACCGCCGAACCTTTCAGGGGAGAATTTACGACAGTTTAGCACCATTTTTGAGTGAATTGGAGAATTTCAGATTTTTGCTGAAGTTGTGGCCCCGGGGCTTAGAAATTTTTTTTTTTCACAGGTTAAGTTGTCGAGGGCTGATTTCATGTCCTATTAAAAAAAGCCGTCTGTTTCCACCGCCAAACCTTTCCAGGAAGAATGTGCAACAGTTTAGCACCATTTTTGAGTGAATTGGAGAATTTCAGATTTTTGCTGAAGTTGTGACCCCGGGCTTAGAAATTTTTTTTTTCACAGGTTAAGTTGTCGAGGGCTGATTTCATGTCCTATGATAAAAAGCCTTCTGTTTCCACCGCCAAACCTTTCAGGGGAGTATTTGCAAAACTTTGGCACCATTTTTGAGTGAATTGGAGAATTTCAGATTTTTGCTGAAGTTGTGACCCCGGGGCTTAGAAATTTTTTTTTTCACAGGTTAAGTTGTCGAGGGCTGATTTCATGTCCTATGATAAAAAGCCGTCTGTTTCCACCGCGAAACCTTTCTGGGGAGAATGTGCAACAGTTTAGCACCATTTTTGAGTGAATTGGAGAATTTCAGATTTTTGCTGAAGTTGTGACCCCGGGGCTTAGAAAATTTTTTTTTTCACAGGTTAAGTTGTCGAGGGCTGATTTCATGTCCTATGATAAAAAGCCTTCTGTTTCCACCGCCAAACCTTTCAGGGGAGTATTTGCAAAACTTTGGCACCATTTTTGAGTGAATTGGAGAATTTCAGATTTTTGCTGAAGTTGTGACCCCGGGGCTTAGAAATTTTTTTTTTTCACAGGTTAAGTTGTCGAGGGTTGATTTCTTGGCCTATGATAAAAAGCCTTCTGTTTCCACCGCCAAAACTTTCAGGGGAGAATTTACAACAGTTTAGCACCATTTTTGAGTGAATTGGAGAATTTCAGATTTTTGCTGAAATTGTGACCCCGGGGCTTAGAAATTTTTTTTTTCACAGGTTAAGTTGTTGAGGGCTGATTTCATGTCCTATTAAAAAAAGCCTTCTGTTTCCACCGCCAAACCTTTCAGGGGAGTATTTGCAAAACTTTGGCACCATTTTTGAGTGAATTGGAGAATTTCAGATTTTTGCTGAAGTTTTGACCCCGGGGCTTAGAAATTTTTTTTTCCACAGGTTAAGTTGTCGAGGGCTGATTTCATGTCCTATGATAAAAAGCCTTCTGTTTCCACCGCCAAACCTTTCAGGGGAGTATTTGCAAAACTTTGGCACCATTTTTGAGTGAATTGGAGAATTTCAGATTTTTGCTGCAGTTGTGACCCCGGGGCTTAGAAATTTTTTTTTTCACAGGTTAAGTTGTCGAGGGTTGATTTCTTGGCCTATGATAAAAAGCCTTCTGTTTCCACCGCCGAACCTTTCAGGGGAGAATTTACAACAGTTTAGCACCATTTTTGAGTGAATTGGAGAATTTCAGATTTTTGCTGAAGTTGTGGCCCCGGGGCTTAGAAATTTTTTTTTTCACAGGTTAAGTTGTCGAGGGCTGATTTCATGTCCTATTATAAAAAGCTGTCTGTTTCCACCGCCAAACATTTCAGGGGAGTATTTGCAAAACTTTGGCACCATTTTTGAGTGAATTGGAGAATTTCAGATTTTTGCTGAAGTTGTGACCCCGGGGCTTAGAAATTTTTTTTTTCACAGGTTAAGTTGTCGAGGGCTGATTTCATGTCCTATGATAAAAAGCCTTCTGTTTCCACCGCCGAACCTTTCAGGGGAGAATGTGCAACAGTTTAGCACCATTTTTGAGTGAATTGGAGAATTTCAGATTTTTGCTGAAGTTGTGACCCCGGGGCTTAGAAAAAATTTTTTTTCACAGGTTAAGTTGTCGAGGGCTGATTTCATGTCCTATGATAAAAAGCCTTCTGTTTCCACCGCCAAAACTTTCAGGGGAGTATTTGCAAAACTTTGGCACCATTTTTGAGTGAATTGGAGAATTTCAGATTTTTGCTGAAGTTGTGGCCCCGGGGCTTAGAAATTTTTTTTTTCACAGGTTAAGTTGTCGAGGGCTGATTTCATGTCCTATGATAAAAAGCCGTCTGTTTCCACCGCCAAACCTTTCTGGGGAGAATGTGCAACAGTTTAGCACCATTTTTGAGTGAATTGGAGGATTTCAGATTTTTGCTGAAGTTGTGACCCCGGGGCTTAGAAATTTTTTTTTTCACAGGTTAAATTGTCGAGGGCTGATTTCATGTCCTATGATAAAAAGCCTTCTGTTTCCACCTCCAAACCTTTCAGGGGAGTATTTGCAAAACATTGGCACCATTTTTGAGTGAATTGGAGAATTTCAGATTTTTGCTGAAGTTGTGACCCCGGGGCTTAGAAATTTTTTTTTTCACAGGTTAAGTTGTCGAGGGTTGATTTCTTGGCCTATGATAAAAAGCCTTCTGTTTCCACCGCCGAACCTTTCAGGGGAGAATTTACAACAGTTTAGCACCATTTTTGAGTGAATTGGAGAATTTCAGATTTTTGCTGAAGTTGTGGCCCCGGGGCTTAGAAATTTTTTTTTTTCACAGGTTAAGTTGTCGAGGGCTGATTTCATGTCCTATTAAAAAAAGCCGTCTGTTTCCACCGCCAAACCTTTCCAGGAAGAATGTGCAGCAGTTTAGCACCATTTTTGAGTGAATTGGAGAATTTCAGATTTTTGCTGAAGTTGTGACCCCGGGCTTAGAAATTTTTTTTTTCACAGGTTAAGTTGTCGAGGGCTGATTTCATGTCCTATGATAAAAAGCCTTCTGTTTCCACCGCCAAACCTTTCAGGGGAGTATTTGCAAAACTTTGGCACCATTTTTGAGTGAATTGGAGAATTTCAGATTTTTGCTGAAGTTGTGACCCCGGGGCTTAGAAATTTTTTTTTTCACAGGTTAAGTTGTCGAGGGCTGATTTCATGTCCTATGATAAAAAGCCGTCTGTTTCCACCGCCAAACCTTTCTGGGGAGAATGTGCAACAGTTTAGCACCATTTTTGAGTGAATTGGAGAATTTCAGATTTTTGCTGAAGTTGTGACCCCGGGGCTTAGAAAATTTTTTTTTCACAGGTTAAGTTGTCGAGGGCTGATTTCATGTCCTATGATAAAAAGCCTTCTGTTTCCACCGCCAAACCTTTCAGGGGAGTATTTGCAAAACTTTGGCACCATTTTTGAGTGAATTGGAGAATTTCAGATTTTTGCTGAAGTTGTGACCCCGGGGCTTAGAAATTTTTTTTTCCACAGGTTAAGTTGTCGAGGGTTGATTTCTTGGCCTATGATAAAAAGCCTTCTGTTTCCACCGCCGAACCTTTCAGGGGAGAATTTACAACAGTTTAGCACCATTTTTGAGTGAATTGGAGAATTTCAGATTTTTGCTGAAGTTGTGGCCCCGGGGCTTAGAAATTTTTTTTTTCACAGGTTAAGTTGTCGAGGGCTGATTTCATGTCCTATTAAAAAAAGCCGTCTGTTTCCACCGCCAAACCTTTCCAGGAAGAATGTGCAACAGTTTAGCACCATTTTTGAGTGAATTGGAGAATTTCAGATTTTTGCTGAAGTTGTGACCCCGGGCTTAGAAATTTTTTTTTTCACAGGTTAAGTTGTCGAGGGCTGATTTCATGTCCTATGATAAAAAGCCTTCTGTTTCCACCGCCAAACCTTTCAGGGGAGTATTTGCAAAACTTTGGCACCATTTTTGAGTGAATTGGAGAATTTCAGATTTTTGCTGAAGTTGTGACCCCGGGGCTTAGAAATTTTTTTTTTCACAGGTTAAGTTGTCGAGGGCTGATTTCATGTCCTATGATAAAAAGCCGTCTGTTTCCACCGCCAAACCTTTCTGGGGAGAATGTGCAACAGTTTAGCACCATTTTTGAGTGAATTGGAGAATTTCAGATTTTTGCTGAAGTTGTGACCCCGGGGCTTAGAAATTTTTTTTTTTCACAGGTTAAGTTGTCGAGGGCTGATTTCATGTCCTATGATAAAAAGCCTTCTGTTTCCACCGCCAAACCTTTCAGGGGAGTATTTGCAAAACTTTGGCACCATTTTTGAGTGAATTGGAGAATTTCAGATTTTTGCTGAAGTTGTGACCCCGGGGCTTAGAAATTTTTTTTTTCACAGGTTAAGTTGTCGAGGGTTGATTTCTTGGCCTATGATAAAAAGCCTTCTGTTTCCACCGCCGAACATTTCAGGGGAGAATTTACAACAGTTTAGCACCATTTTTGAGTGAATTGGAGAATTTCAGATTTTTGCTGAAGTTGTGGCCCCGGGGCTTAGAAATTTTTTTTTTCACAGGTTAAGTTGTCGAGGGCTGATTTCATGTCCTATTATAAAAAGCCGTCTGTTTCCACCGCCAAACCTTTCCAGGAAGAATGTGCAACAGTTTAGCACCATTTTTGAGTGAATTGGAGGATTTCAGATTTTTGCTGAAGTTGTGACCCCGGGGCTTAGAAATTTTTTTTTTCACAGGTTAAATTGTCGAGGGCTGATTTCATGTCCTATGATAAAAAGCCTTCTGTTTCCACCTCCAAACCTTTCAGGGGAGTATTTGCAAAACATTGGCACCATTTTTGAGTGAATTGGAGAATTTCAGATTTTTGCTGAAGTTGTGACCCCGGGGCTTAGAAATTTTTTTTTTCACAGGTTAAGTTGTCGAGGGTTGATTTCTTGGCCTATGATAAAAAGCCTTCTGTTTCCACCGCCGAACCTTTCAGGGGAGAATTTACAACAGTTTAGCACCATTTTTGAGTGAATTGGAGAATTTCAGATTTTTGCTGAAGTTGTGGCCCCGGGGCTTAGAAATTTTTTTTTTTTTTCACAGGTTAAGTTGTCGAGGGCTGATTTCATGTCCTATTAAAAAAAGCCGTCTGTTTCCACCGCCAAACCTTTCCAGGAAGAATGTGCAACAGTTTAGCACCATTTTTGAGTGAATTGGAGAATTTCAGATTTTTGCTGAAGTTGTGACCCCGGGCTTAGAAATTTTTTTTTTCACAGGTTAAGTTGTCGAGGGCTGATTTCATGTCCTATGATAAAAAGCCTTCTGTTTCCACCGCCAAACCTTTCAGGGGAGTATTTGCAAAACTTTGGCACCATTTTTGAGTGAATTGGAGAATTTCAGATTTTTGCTGAAGTTGTGACCCCGGGGCTTAGAAATTTTTTTTTTCACAGGTTAAGTTGTCGAGGGCTGATTTCATGTCCTATGATAAAAAGCCGTCTGTTTCCACCGCCAAACCTTTCTGGGGAGAATGTGCAACAGTTTAGCACCATTTTTGAGTGAATTGGAGAATTTCAGATTTTTGCTGAAGTTGTGACCCCGGGGCTTAGAAAATTTTTTTTTCACAGGTTAAGTTGTCGAGGGCTGATTTCATGTCCTATGATAAAAAGCCTTCTGTTTCCACCGCCAAACCTTTCAGGGGAGTATTTGCAAAACTTTGGCACCATTTTTGAGTGAATTGGAGAATTTCAGATTTTTGCTGAAGTTGTGACCCCGGGGCTTAGAAATTTTTTTTTCCACAGGTTAAGTTGTCGAGGGTTGATTTCTTGGCCTATGATAAAAAGCCTTCTGTTTCCACCGCCGAACCTTTCAGGGGAGAATTTACAACAGTTTAGCACCATTTTTGAGTGAATTGGAGAATTTCAGATTTTTGCTGAAGTTGTGGCCCCGGGGCTTAGAAATTTTTTTTTTCACAGGTTAAGTTGTCGAGGGCTGATTTCATGTCCTATTAAAAAAAGCCGTCTGTTTCCACCGCCAAACCTTTCCAGGAAGAATGTGCAACAGTTTAGCACCATTTTTGAGTGAATTGGAGAATTTCAGATTTTTGCTGAAGTTGTGACCCCGGGCTTAGAAATTTTTTTTTTCACAGGTTAAGTTGTCGAGGGCTGATTTCATGTCCTATGATAAAAAGCCTTCTGTTTCCACCGCCAAACCTTTCAGGGGAGTATTTGCAAAACTTTGGCACCATTTTTGAGTGAATTGGAGAATTTCAGATTTTTGCTGAAGTTGTGACCCCGGGGCTTAGAAATTTTTTTTTTCACAGGTTAAGTTGTCGAGGGCTGATTTCATGTCCTATGATAAAAAGCCTTCTGTTTCCACCGCCAAACCTTTCAGGGGAGTATTTGCAAAACTTTGGCACCATTTTTGAGTGAATTGGAGAATTTCAGATTTTTGCTGAAGTTGTGACCCCGGGGCTTAGAAATTTTTTTTTTCACAGGTTAAGTTGTCGAGGGCTGATTTCATGTCCTATGATAAAAAGCCGTCTGTTTCCACCGCCAAACCTTTCTGGGGAGAATGTGCAACAGTTTAGCACTCTTTTTGAGTGAATTGGAGAATTTCAGATTTTTGCTGAAGTTGTGACCCCGGGGCTTAGAAATTTTTTTTTTCCACAGGTTAAGTTGTCGAGGGCTGATTTCATGTCCTATGATAAAAAGCCTTCTGTTTCCACCGCCAAACCTTTCAGGGGAGTATTTGCAAAACTTTGGCACCATTTTTGAGTGAATTGGAGAATTTCAGATTTTTGCTGCAGTTGTGACCCCGGGGCTTAGAAATTTTTTTTTTCACAGGTTAAGTTGTCGAAGGTTGATTTCTTGGCCTATGATAAAAAGCCTTCTGTTTCCACCGCCGAACCTTTCAGGGGAGAATTTACAACAGTTTAGCACCATTTTTGAGTGAATTGGAGAATTTCAGATTTTTGCTGAAGTTGTGGCCCCGGGGCTTAGAAATTTTTTTTTTCACAGGTTAAGTTGTCGAGGGCTGATTTCATGTCCTATTATAAAAAGCTGTCTGTTTCCACCGCCAAACATTTCAGGGGAGTATTTGCAAAACTTTGGCACCATTTTTGAGTGAATTGGAGAATTTCAGATTTTTGCTGAAGTTGTGACCCCGGGGCTTAGAAATTTTTTTTTTTCACAGGTTAAGTTGTCGAGGGCTGATTTCATGTCCTATGATAAAAAGCCTTCTGTTTCCACCGCCGAACCTTTCAGGGGAGAATGTGCAACAGTTTAGCACCATTTTTGAGTGAATTGGAGAATTTCAGATTTTTGCTGAAGTTGTGACCCCGGGGCTTAGAAAATTTTTTTTTTCACAGGTTAAGTTGTCGAGGGCTGATTTCATGTCCTATGATAAAAAGCCTTCTGTTTCCACCGCCAAACCTTTCAGGGGAGTATTTGCAAAACTTTGGCACCATTTTTGAGTGAATTGGAGAATTTCAGATTTTTGCTGAAGTTGTGACCCCGGGGCTTAGAAATTTTTTTTTTCACAGGTTAAGTTGTCGCGGGTTGATTTCTTGGCCTATGATAAAAAGCCTTCTGTTTCCACCGCCGAACCTTTCAGGGGAGAATTTACAACAGTTTAGCACCATTTTTGAGTGAATTGGAGAATTTCAGATTTTTGCTGAAGTTGTGGCCCCGGGGCTTAGAAATTTTTTTTTTCACAGGTTAAGTTGTCGAGGGCTGATTTCATGTCCTATTATAAAAAGCCGTCTGTTTCCACCGCCAAACCTTTCCAGGAAGAATGTGCAACAGTTTAGCACCATTTTTGAGTGAATTGGAGGATTTCAGATTTTTGCTGAAGTTGTGACCCCGGGGCTTAGAAATTTTTTTTTTCACAGGTTAAATTGTCGAGGGCTGATTTCATGTCCTATGATAAAAAGCCTTCTGTTTCCACCGCCAAACCTTTCAGGGGAGTATTTGCAAAACTTTGGCACCATTTTTGAGTGAATTGGAGAATTTCAGATTTTTGCTGAAGTTGTGACCCCGGGGCTTAGAAATTTTTTTTTTCACAGGTTAAGTTGTCGAGGGCTGATTTCATGTCCTATGATAAAAAGCCGTCTGTTTCCACCGCCAAACCTTTCTGGGGAGAATGTGCAACAGTTTAGCACCATTTTTGAGTGAATTGGAGAATTTCAGATTTTTGCTGAAGTTGTGACCCCGGGGCTTAGAAAATTTTTTTTTCACAGGTTAAGTTGTCGATGGCTGATTTCATGTCCTATGATAAAAAGCCTTCTGTTTCCACCGCCAAACCTTTCAGGGGAGTATTTGCAAAACTTTGGCACCATTTTTGAGTGAATTGGAGAATTTCAGATTTTTGCTGAAGTTGTGACCCCGGGGCTTAGAAATTTTTTTTTCCACAGGTTAAGTTGTCGAGGGTTGATTTCTTGGCCTATGATAAAAAGCCTTCTGTTTCCACCGCCGAACCTTTCAGGGGAGAATTTACAACAGTTTAGCACCATTTTTGAGTGAATTGGAGAATTTCAGATTTTTGCTGAAGTTGTGGCCCCGGGGCTTAGAAATTTTTTTTTTCACAGGTTAAGTTGTCGAGGGCTGATTTCATGTCCTATTAAAAAAAGCCGTCTGTTTCCACCGCCAAACCTTTCCAGGAAGAATGTGCAACAGTTTAGCACCATTTTTGAGTGAATTGGAGAATTTCAGATTTTTGCTGAAGTTGTGACCCCGGGCTTAGAAATTTTTTTTTTCACAGGTTAAGTTGTCGAGGGCTGATTTCATGTCCTATGATAAAAAGCCTTCTGTTTCCACCGCCAAACCTTTCAGGGGAGTATTTGCAAAACTTTGGCACCATTTTTGAGTGAATTGGAGAATTTCAGATTTTTGCTGAAGTTGTGACCCCGGGGCTTAGAAATTTTTTTTTTCACAGGTTAAGTTGTCGAGGGCTGATTTCATGTCCTATGATAAAAAGCCTTCTGTTTCCACCGCCAAACCTTTCAGGGGAGTATTTGCAAAACTTTGGCACCATTTTTGAGTGAATTGGAGAATTTCAGATTTTTGCTGAAGTTGTGACCCCGGGGCTTAGAAATTTTTTTTTTCACAGGTTAAGTTGTCGAGGGCTGATTTCATGTCCTATGATAAAAAGCCGTCTGTTTCCACCGCCAAACCTTTCTGGGGAGAATGTGCAACAGTTTAGCACTCTTTTTGAGTGAATTGGAGAATTTCAGATTTTTGCTGAAGTTGTGACCCTGGGGCTTAGAAATTTTTTTTTTCCACAGGTTAAGTTGTCGAGGGCTGATTTCATGTCCTATGATAAAAAGCCTTCTGTTTCCACCGCCAAACCTTTCAGGGGAGTATTTGCAAAACTTTGGCACCATTTTTGAGTGAATTGGAGAATTTCAGATTTTTGCTGCAGTTGTGACCCCGGGGCTTAGAAATTTTTTTTTTCACAGGTTAAGTTGTCGAGGGTTGATTTCTTGGCCTATGATAAAAAGCCTTCTGTTTCCACCGCCGAACCTTTCAGGGGAGAATTTACAACAGTTTAGCACCATTTTTGAGTGAATTGGAGAATTTCAGATTTTTGCTGAAGTTGTGGCCCCGGGGCTTAGAAATTTTTTTTTTCACAGGTTAAGTTGTCGAGGGCTGATTTCATGTCCTATTATAAAAAGCTGTCTGTTTCCACCGCCAAACATTTCAGGGGAGTATTTGCAAAACTTTGGCACCATTTTTGAGTGAATTGGAGAATTTCAGATTTTTGCTGAAGTTGTGACCCCGGGGCTTAGAAATTTTTTTTTTTCACAGGTTAAGTTGTCGAGGGCTGATTTCATGTCCTATGATAAAAAGCCTTCTGTTTCCACCGCCGAACCTTTCAGGGGAGAATGTGCAACAGTTTAGCACCATTTTTGAGTGAATTGGAGAATTTCAGATTTTTGCTGAAGTTGTGACCCCGGGGCTTAGAAAATTTTTTTTTTCACAGGTTAAGTTGTCGAGGGCTGATTTCATGTCCTATGATAAAAAGCCTTCTGTTTCCACCGCCAAACCTTTCAGGGGAGTATTTGCAAAACTTTGGCACCATTTTTGAGTGAATTGGAGAATTTCAGATTTTTGCTGAAGTTGTGACCCCGGGGCTTAGAAATTTTTTTTTTCACAGGTTAAGTTGTCGAGGGTTGATTTCTTGGCCTATGATAAAAAGCCTTCTGTTTCCACCGCCGAACCTTTCAGGGGAGAATTTACAACAGTTTAGCACCATTTTTGAGTGAATTGGAGAATTTCAGATTTTTGCTGAAGTTGTGGCCCCGGGGCTTAGAAATTTTTTTTTTCACAGGTTAAGTTGTCGAGGGCTGATTTCATGTCCTATTATAAAAAGCCGTCTGTTTCCACCGCCAAACCTTTCCAGGAAGAATGTGCAACAGTTTAGCACCATTTTTGAGTGAATTGGAGGATTTCAGATTTTTGCTGAAGTTGTGACCCCGGGGCTTAGAATTTTTTTTTTTCACAGGTTAAATTGTCGAGGGCTGATTTCATGTCCTATGATAAAAAGCCTTCTGTTTCCACCTCCAAACCTTTCAGGGGAGTATTTGCAAAACATTGGCACCATTTTTGAGTGAATTGGAGAATTTCAGATTTTTGCTGAAGTTGTGACCCCGGGGCTTAGAAATTTTTTTTTTCACAGGTTAAGTTGTCGAGGGCTGATTTCATGTCCTATGATAAAAAGCCGTCTGTTTCCACCGCCAAACCTTTCTGGGGAGAATGTGCAACAGTTTAGCACCATTTTTGAGTGAATTGGAGAATTTCAGATTTTTGCTGCAGTTGTGACCCCGGGGCTTAGAAATTTTTTTTTTCACAGGTTAAGTTGTCGAGGGTTGATTTCTTGGCCTATGATAAAAAGCCTTCTGTTTCCACCGCCGAACCTTTCAGGGGAGAATTTACAACAGTTTAGCACCATTTTTGAGTGAATTGGAGAATTTCAGATTTTTGCTGAAGTTGTGGCCCCGGGGCTTAGAAATTTTTTTTTTCACAGGTTAAGTTGTCGAGGGCTGATTTCATGTCCTATTATAAAAAGCTGTCTGTTTCCACCGCCAAACATTTCAGGGGAGTATTTGCAAAACTTTGGCACCATTTTTGAGTGAATTGGAGAATTTCAGATTTTTGCTGAAGTTGTGACCCCGGGGCTTAGAAATTTTTTTTTTTCACAGGTTAAGTTGTCGAGGGCTGATTTCATGTCCTATGATAAAAAGCCTTCTGTTTCCACCGCCGAACCTTTCAGGGGAGAATGTGCAACAGTTTAGCACCATTTTTGAGTGAATTGGAGAATTTCAGATTTTTGCTGAAGTTGTGACCCCGGGGCTTAGAAAATTTTTTTTTTCACAGGTTAAGTTGTCGAGGGCTGATTTCATGTCCTATGATAAAAAGCCTTCTGTTTCCACCGCCAAACCTTTCAGGGGAGTATTTGCAAAACTTTGGCACCATTTTTGAGTGAATTGGAGAATTTCAGATTTTTGCTGAAGTTGTGACCCCGGGGCTTAGAAATTTTTTTTTTCACAGGTTAAGTTGTCGAGGGTTGATTTCTTGGCCTATGATAAAAAGCCTTCTGTTTCCACCGCCGAACCTTTCAGGGGAGAATTTACAACAGTTTAGCACCATTTTTGAGTGAATTGGAGAATTTCAGATTTTTGCTGAAGTTGTGGCCCCGGGGCTTAGAAATTTTTTTTTTCACAGGTTAAGTTGTCGAGGGCTGATTTCATGTCCTATTATAAAAAGCCGTCTGTTTCCACCGCCAAACCTTTCCAGGAAGAATGTGCAACAGTTTAGCACCATTTTTGAGTGAATTGGAGGATTTCAGATTTTTGCTGAAGTTGTGACCCCGGGGCTTAGAAATTTTTTTTTTCACAGGTTAAATTGTCGAGGGCTGATTTCATGTCCTATGATAAAAAGCCTTCTGTTTCCACCTCCAAACCTTTCAGGGGAGTATTTGCAAAACATTGGCACCATTTTTGAGTGAATTGGAGAATTTCAGATTTTTGCTGAAGTTGTGACCCCGGGGCTTAGAAATTTTTTTTTTCACAGGTTAAGTTGTCGAGGGTTGATTTCTTGGCCTATGATAAAAAGCCTTCTGTTTCCACCGCCGAACCTTTCAGGGGAGAATTTACAACAGTTTAGCACCATTTTTGAGTGAATTGGAGAATTTCAGATTTTTGCTGAAGTTGTGGCCCCGGGGCTTAGAAATTTTTTTTTTTCACAGGTTAAGTTGTCGAGGGCTGATTTCATGTCCTATTAAAAAAAGCCGTCTGTTTCCACCGCCAAACCTTTCCAGGAAGAATGTGCAACAGTTTAGCACCATTTTTGAGTGAATTGGAGAATTTCAGATTTTTGCTGAAGTTGTGACCCCGGGCTTAGAAATTTTTTTTTTCACAGGTTAAGTTGTCGAGGGCTGATTTCATGTCCTATGATAAAAAGCCTTCTGTTTCCACCGCCAAACCTTTCAGGGGAGTATTTGCAAAACTTTGGCACCATTTTTGAGTGAATTGGAGAATTTCAGATTTTTGCTGAAGTTGTGACCCCGGGGCTTAGAAATTTTTTTTTTCACAGGTTAAGTTGTCGAGGGCTGATTTCATGTCCTATGATAAAAAGCCGTCTGTTTCCACCGCCAAACCTTTCTGGGGAGAATGTGCAACAGTTTAGCACCATTTTTGAGTGAATTGGAGAATTTCAGATTTTTGCTGAAGTTGTGACCCCGGGGCTTAGAAAATTTTTTTTTCACAGGTTAAGTTGTCGAGGGCTGATTTCATGTCCTATGATAAAAAGCCTTCTGTTTCCACCGCCAAACCTTTCAGGGGAGTATTTGCAAAACTTTGGCACCATTTTTGAGTGAATTGGAGAATTTCAGATTTTTGCTGAAGTTGTGACCCCGGGGCTTAGAAATTTTTTTTTTCACAGGTTAAGTTGTCGAGGGTTGATTTCTTGGCCTATGATAAAAAGCCTTCTGTTTCCACCGCCGAACCTTTCAGGGGAGAATTTACAACAGTTTAGCACCATTTTTGAGTGAATTGGAGAATTTCAGATTTTTGCTGAAGTTGTGGCCCCGGGGCTTAGAAATTTTTTTTTTCACAGGTTAAGTTGTCGAGGGCTGATTTCATGTCCTATTATAAAAAGCCGTCTGTTTCCACCGCCAAACCTTTCCAGGAAGAATGTGCAACAGTTTAGCACCATTTTTGAGTGAATTGGAGGATTTCAGATTTTTGCTGAAGTTGTGACCCCGGGGCTTAGAAATTTTTTTTTTCACAGGTTAAATTGTCGAGGGCTGATTTCATGTCCTATGATAAAAAGCCTTCTGTTTCCACCTCCAAACCTTTCAGGGGAGTATTTGCAAAACATTGGCACCATTTTTGAGTGAATTGGAGAATTTCAGATTTTTGCTGAAGTTGTGACCCCGGGGCTTAGAAATTTTTTTTTTCACAGGTTAAGTTGTCGAGGGTTGATTTCTTGGCCTATGATAAAAAGCCTTCTGTTTCCACCGCCGAACCTTTCAGGGGAGAATTTACAACAGTTTAGCACCATTTTTGAGTGAATTGGAGAATTTCAGATTTTTGCTGAAGTTGTGGCCCCGGGGCTTAGAAATTTTTTTTTTTCACAGGTTAAGTTGTCGAGGGCTGATTTCATGTCCTATGATAAAAAGCCTTCTGTTTCCACCGCCAAACCTTTCAGGGGAGTATTTGCAAAACTTTGGCACCATTTTTGAGTGAATTGGAGAATTTCAGATTTTTGCTGAAGTTGTGACCCCGGGGCTTAGAAATTTTTTTTTTCACAGGTTAAGTTGTCGAGGGCTGATTTCATGTCCTATGATAAAAAGCCGTCTGTTTCCACCGCCAAACCTTTCTGGGGAGAATGTGCAACAGTTTAGCACCATTTTTGAGTGAATTGGAGAATTTCAGATTTTTGCTGAAGTTGTGACCCCGGGGCTTAGAAAATTTTTTTTTCACAGGTTAAGTTGTCGAGGGCTGATTTCATGTCCTATGATAAAAAGCCTTCTGTTTCCACCGCCAAACCTTTCAGGGGAGTATTTGCAAAACTTTGGCACCATTTTTGAGTGAATTGGAGAATTTCAGATTTTTGCTGAAGTTGTGACCCCGGGGCTTAGAAATTTTTTTTTTCACAGGTTAAGTTGTCGAGGGTTGATTTCTTGGCCTATGATAAAAAGCCTTCTGTTTCCACCGCCGAACCTTTCAGGGGAGAATTTACAACAGTTTAGCACCATTTTTGAGTGAATTGGAGAATTTCAGATTTTTGCTGAAGTTGTGGCCCCGGGGCTTAGAAATTTTTTTTTTCACAGGTTAAGTTGTCGAGGGCTGATTTCATGTCCTATTATAAAAAGCCGTCTGTTTCCACCGCCAAACCTTTCCAGGAAGAATGTGCAACAGTTTAGCACCATTTTTGAGTGAATTGGAGGATTTCAGATTTTTGCTGAAGTTGTGACCCCGGGGCTTAGAAATTTTTTTTTTCACAGGTTAAATTGTCGAGGGCTGATTTCATGTCCTATGATAAAAAGCCTTCTGTTTCCACCTCCAAACCTTTCAGGGGAGTATTTGCAAAACATTGGCACCATTTTTGAGTGAATTGGAGAATTTCAGATTTTTGCTGAAGTTGTGACCCCGGGGCTTAGAAAATTTTTTTTTCACAGGTTAAGTTGTTGAGGGTTGATTTCTTGGCCTATGATAAAAAGCCTTCTGTTTCCACCGCCGAACCTTTCAGGGGAGAATTTACAACAGTTTAGCACCATTTTTGAGTGAATTGGAGAATTTCAGATTTTTGCTGAAGTTGTGGCCCCGGGGCTTAGAAATTTTTTTTTTTTCACAGGTTAAGTTGTCGAGGGCTGATTTCATGTCCTATTAAAAAAAGCCGTCTCTTTCCACCGCCAAACCTTTCTGGGGAGAATGTGCAACAGTTTAGCACCATTTTTGAGTGAATTGGAGAATTTCAGATTTTTGCTGAAGTAGTGACCCCGGGGCTTAGAAAATTTTTTTTTTCACAGGTTAAGTTGTCGAGGGTTGATTTCTTGGCCTATGATAAAAAGCCTTCTGTTTCCACCGCCGAACCTTTCAGGGGAGAATTTACAACAGTTTAGCACCATTTTTGAGTGAATTGGAGAATTTCAGATTTTTGCTGAAGTTGTGGCCCCGGGGCTTAGAAATTTTTTTTTTCACAGGTTAAGTTGTCGAGGGCTGATTTCATGTCCTATTATAAAAAGCTGTCTGTTTCCACCGCCAAACATTTCAGGGGAGTATTTGCAAAACTTTGGCACCATTTTTGAGTGAATTGGAGAATTTCAAATTTTTGCTGAAGTTGTGACCCCGGGGCTTAGAAATTTTTTTTTTCACAGGTTAAGTTGTCGAGGGCTGATTTCATGTCCTATGATAAAAAGCCTTCTGTTTCCACCGCCGAACCTTTCAGGGGAGAATGTGCAACAGTTTAGCACCATTTTTGAGTGAATTGGAGAATTTCAGATTTTTGCTGAAGTTGTGACCCCGGGGCTTAGAAATTTTTTTTTTCACAGGTTAAGTTGTCGAGGGTTGATTTCTTGGCCTATGATAAAAAGCCTTCTGTTTCCACCTCCAAACCTTTCAGGGGAGTATTTGCAAAACATTGGCACCATTTTTGAGTGAATTGGAGAATTTCAGATTTTTGCTGAAGTTGTGACCCCGGGGCTTAGAATTTTTTTTTTTCACAGGTTAAATTGTCGAGGGCTGATTTCATGTCCTATGATAAAAAGCCTTCTGTTTCCACCTCCAAACCTTTCAGGGGAGTATTTGCAAAACATTGGCACCATTTTTGAGTGAATTGGAGAATTTCAGATTTTTGCTGAAGTTGTGACCCCGGGGCTTAGAAATTTTTTTTTTCACAGGTTAAGTTGTCGAGGGTTGATTTCTTGGCCTATGATAAAAAGCCTTCTGTTTCCACCGCCGAACCTTTCAGGGGAGAATTTACAACAGTTTAGCACCATTTTTGAGTGAATTGGAGAATTTCAGATTTTTGCTGAAGTTGTGGCCCCGGGGCTTAGAAATTTTTTTTTTCACAGGTTAAGTTGTCGAGGACTGATTTCATGTCCTATTAATAAAAGCCGTCTGTTTCCACCGCCAAACCTTTCCAGGAAGAATGTGCAACAGTTTAGCAGCATTTTTGAGTGAATTGGAGAATTTCAGATTTTTGCTGAAGTTGTGACCCCGGGCTTAGAAATTTTTTTTTTCACAGGTTAAGTTGTCGAGGGCTGATTTCATGTCCTATGATAAAAAGCCTTCTGTTTCCACCGCCAAACCTTTCAGGGGAGTATTTGCAAAACTTTGGCACCATTTTTGAGTGAATTGGAGAATTTCAGATTTTTGCTGAAGTTGTGACCCCGGGGCTTAGAAATTTTTTTTTTCACAGGTTAAGTTGTCGAGGGTTGATTTCTTGGCCTATGATAAAAAGCCTTCTGTTTCCACCGCCAAAACTTTCAGGGGAGAATTTACAACAGTTTAGCACCATTTTTGAGTGAATTGGAGAATTTCAGATTTTTGCTGAAATTGTGACCCCGGGGCTTAGAAATTTTTTTTTTCACAGGTTAAGTTGTTGAGGGCTGATTTCATGTCCTATTAAAAAAAGCCGTCTGTTTCCACCGCCAAACCTTTCCAGGAAGAATGTGCAACAGTTTAGCACCATTTTTGAGTGAATTGGAGAATTTCAGATTTTTGCTGAAGTTGTGACCCCGGGCTTAGAAATTTTTTTTTTCACAGGTTAAGTTGTCGAGGGCTGATTTCATGTCCTATGATAAAAAGCCTTCTGTTTCCACCGCCAAACCTTTCAGGGGAGTATTTGCAAAACTTTGGCACCATTTTTGAGTGAATTGGAGAATTTCAGATTTTTGCTGAAGTTGTGACCCCGGGGCTTAGAAATTTTTTTTTTCACAGGTTAAGTTGTCGAGGGCTGATTTCATGTCCTATGATAAAAAGCCGTCTGTTTCCACCGCCAAACCTTTCTGGGGAGAATGTGCAACAGTTTAGCACCATTTTTGAGTGAATTGGAGAATTTCAGATTTTTGCTGAAGTTGTGACCCCGGGGCTTAGAAAATTTTTTTTTCACAGGTTAAGTTGTCGAGGGCTGATTTCATGTCCTATGATAAAAAGCCTTCTGTTTCCACCGCCAAACCTTTCAGGGGAGTATTTGCAAAACTTTGGCACCATTTTTGAGTGAATTGGAGAATTTCAGATTTTTGCTGAAGTTGTGACCCCGGGGCTTAGAAATTTTTTTTTTCACAGGTTAAGTTGTCGAGGGTTGATTTCTTGGCCTATGATAAAAAGCCTTCTGTTTCCACCGCCGAACCTTTCAGGGGAGAATTTACAACAGTTTAGCACCATTTTTGAGTGAATTGGAGAATTTCAGATTTTTGCTGAAGTTGTGGCCCCGGGGCTTAGAAATTTTTTTTTTCACAGGTTAAGTTGTCGAGGGCTGATTTCATGTCCTATTATAAAAAGCCGTCTGTTTCCACCGCCAAACCTTTCCAGGAAGAATGTGCAACAGTTTAGCACCATTTTTGAGTGAATTGGAGGATTTCAGATTTTTGCTGAAGTTGTGACCCCGGGGCTTAGAAATTTTTTTTTTCACAGGTTAAATTGTCGAGGGCTGATTTCATGTCCTATGATAAAAAGCCTTCTGTTTCCACCTCCAAACCTTTCAGGGGAGTATTTGCAAAACATTGGCACCATTTTTGAGTGAATTGGAGAATTTCAGATTTTTGCTGAAGTTGTGACCCCGGGGCTTAGAAATTTTTTTTTTCACAGGTTAAGTTGTCGAGGGTTGATTTCTTGGCCTATGATAAAAAGCCTTCTGTTTCCACCGCCGAACCTTTCAGGGGAGAATTTACAACAGTTTAGCACCATTTTTGAGTGAATTGGAGAATTTCAGATTTTTGCTGAAGTTGTGGCCCCGGGGCTTAGAAATTTTTTTTTTTCACAGGTTAAGTTGTCGAGGGCTGATTTCATGTCCTATGATAAAAAGCCTTCTGTTTCCACCGCCAAACCTTTCAGGGGAGTATTTGCAAAACTTTGGCACCATTTTTGAGTGAATTGGAGAATTTCAGATTTTTGCTGAAGTTGTGACCCCGGGGCTTAGAAATTTTTTTTTTCACAGGTTAAGTTGTCGAGGGCTGATTTCATGTCCTATGATAAAAAGCCGTCTGTTTCCACCGCCAAACCTTTCTGGGGAGAATGTGCAACAGTTTAGCACCATTTTTGAGTGAATTGGAGAATTTCAGATTTTTGCTGAAGTTGTGACCCCGGGGCTTAGAAAATTTTTTTTTCACAGGTTAAGTTGTCGAGGGCTGATTTCATGTCCTATGATAAAAAGCCTTCTGTTTCCACCGCCAAACCTTTCAGGGGAGTATTTGCAAAACTTTGGCACCATTTTTGAGTGAATTGGAGAATTTCAGATTTTTGCTGAAGTTGTGACCCCGGGGCTTAGAAATTTTTTTTTTCACAGGTTAAGTTGTCGAGGGTTGATTTCTTGGCCTATGATAAAAAGCCTTCTGTTTCCACCGCCGAACCTTTCAGGGGAGAATTTACAACAGTTTAGCACCATTTTTGAGTGAATTGGAGAATTTCAGATTTTTGCTGAAGTTGTGGCCCCGGGGCTTAGAAATTTTTTTTTTCACAGGTTAAGTTGTCGAGGGCTGATTTCATGTCCTATTATAAAAAGCCGTCTGTTTCCACCGCCAAACCTTTCCAGGAAGAATGTGCAACAGTTTAGCACCATTTTTGAGTGAATTGGAGGATTTCAGATTTTTGCTGAAGTTGTGACCCCGGGGCTTAGAAATTTTTTTTTTCACAGGTTAAATTGTCGAGGGCTGATTTCATGTCCTATGATAAAAAGCCTTCTGTTTCCACCTCCAAACCTTTCAGGGGAGTATTTGCAAAACATTGGCACCATTTTTGAGTGAATTGGAGAATTTCAGATTTTTGCTGAAGTTGTGACCCCGGGGCTTAGAAAATTTTTTTTTCACAGGTTAAGTTGTTGAGGGTTGATTTCTTGGCCTATGATAAAAAGCCTTCTGTTTCCACCGCCGAACCTTTCAGGGGAGAATTTACAACAGTTTAGCACCATTTTTGAGTGAATTGGAGAATTTCAGATTTTTGCTGAAGTTGTGGCCCCGGGGCTTAGAAATTTTTTTTTTTTCACAGGTTAAGTTGTCGAGGGCTGATTTCATGTCCTATTAAAAAAAGCCGTCTCTTTCCACCGCCAAACCTTTCTGGGGAGAATGTGCAACAGTTTAGCACCATTTTTGAGTGAATTGGAGAATTTCAGATTTTTGCTGAAGTAGTGACCCCGGGGCTTAGAAAATTTTTTTTTTCACAGGTTAAGTTGTCGAGGGTTGATTTCTTGGCCTATGATAAAAAGCCTTCTGTTTCCACCGCCGAACCTTTCAGGGGAGAATTTACAACAGTTTAGCACCATTTTTGAGTGAATTGGAGAATTTCAGATTTTTGCTGAAGTTGTGGCCCCGGGGCTTAGAAATTTTTTTTTTCACAGGTTAAGTTGTCGAGGGCTGATTTCATGTCCTATTATAAAAAGCTGTCTGTTTCCACCGCCAAACATTTCAGGGGAGTATTTGCAAAACTTTGGCACCATTTTTGAGTGAATTGGAGAATTTCAAATTTTTGCTGAAGTTGTGACCCCGGGGCTTAGAAATTTTTTTTTTCACAGGTTAAGTTGTCGAGGGCTGATTTCATGTCCTATGATAAAAAGCCTTCTGTTTCCACCGCCGAACCTTTCAGGGGAGAATGTGCAACAGTTTAGCACCATTTTTGAGTGAATTGGAGAATTTCAGATTTTTGCTGAAGTTGTGACCCCGGGGCTTAGAAATTTTTTTTTTCACAGGTTAAGTTGTCGAGGGTTGATTTCTTGGCCTATGATAAAAAGCCTTCTGTTTCCACCTCCAAACCTTTCAGGGGAGTATTTGCAAAACATTGGCACCATTTTTGAGTGAATTGGAGAATTTCAGATTTTTGCTGAAGTTGTGACCCCGGGGCTTAGAATTTTTTTTTTTCACAGGTTAAATTGTCGAGGGCTGATTTCATGTCCTATGATAAAAAGCCTTCTGTTTCCACCTCCAAACCTTTCAGGGGAGTATTTGCAAAACATTGGCACCATTTTTGAGTGAATTGGAGAATTTCAGATTTTTGCTGAAGTTGTGACCCCGGGGCTTAGAAATTTTTTTTTTCACAGGTTAAGTTGTCGAGGGTTGATTTCTTGGCCTATGATAAAAAGCCTTCTGTTTCCACCGCCGAACCTTTCAGGGGAGAATTTACAACAGTTTAGCACCATTTTTGAGTGAATTGGAGAATTTCAGATTTTTGCTGAAGTTGTGGCCCCGGGGCTTAGAAATTTTTTTTTTCACAGGTTAAGTTGTCGAGGACTGATTTCATGTCCTATTAATAAAAGCCGTCTGTTTCCACCGCCAAACCTTTCCAGGAAGAATGTGCAACAGTTTAGCAGCATTTTTGAGTGAATTGGAGAATTTCAGATTTTTGCTGAAGTTGTGACCCCGGGCTTAGAAATTTTTTTTTTCACAGGTTAAGTTGTCGAGGGCTGATTTCATGTCCTATGATAAAAAGCCTTCTGTTTCCACCGCCAAACCTTTCAGGGGAGTATTTGCAAAACTTTGGCACCATTTTTGAGTGAATTGGAGAATTTCAGATTTTTGCTGAAGTTGTGACCCCGGGGCTTAGAAATTTTTTTTTTCACAGGTTAAGTTGTCGAGGGTTGATTTCTTGGCCTATGATAAAAAGCCTTCTGTTTCCACCGCCAAAACTTTCAGGGGAGAATTTACAACAGTTTAGCACCATTTTTGAGTGAATTGGAGAATTTCAGATTTTTGCTGAAATTGTGACCCCGGGGCTTAGAAATTTTTTTTTTCACAGGTTAAGTTGTTGAGGGCTGATTTCATGTCCTATGATAAAAAGCCTTCTGTTTCCACCGCCAAACCTTTCAGGGGAGTATTTGCAAAACTTTGGCACCATTTTTGAGTGAATTGGAGAATTTCAGATTTTTGCTGCAGTTGTGACCCCGGGGCTTAGAAATTTTTTTTTTCACAGGTTAAGTTGTCGAGGGCTGATTTCATGTCCTATGATAAAAAGCCTTCTGTTTCCACCGCCGAACCTTTCAGGGGAGAATGTGCAACAGTTTAGCACTCTTTTTGAGTGAATTGGAGAATTTCAGATTTTTGCTGAAGTTGTGACCCCGGGGCTTAGAATTTTTTTTTTTTCACAGGTTAAGTTGTCGAGGGTTGATTTCATGTCCTATGATAAAAAGCCTTCTGTTTCCACCGCCAAACCTTTCAGGGGAGTATTTGCAAAACTTTGGCACCATTTTTGAGTGAATTGGAGAATTTCAGATTTTTGCTGCAGTTGTGACCCCGGGGCTTAGAAATTTTTTTTTTCACAGGTTAAGTTGTCGAGGGTTGATTTCTTGGCCTATGATAAAAAGCCTTCTGTTTCCACCGCCGAACCTTTCAGGGGAGAATTTACAACAGTTTAGCACCATTTTTGAGTGAATTGGAGAATTTCAGATTTTTGCTGAAGTTGTGGCCCCGGGGCTTAGAAATTTTTTTTTTCACAGGTTAAGTTGTCGAGGGCTGATTTCATGTCCTATTATAAAAAGCTGTCTGTTTCCACCGCCAAACATTTCAGGGGAGTATTTGCAAAAATTTGGCACCATTTTTGAGTGAATTGGAGAATTTCAGATTTTTGCTGAAGTTGTGACCCCGGGGCTTAGAAATTTTTTTTTTCACAGGTTAAGTTGTCGAGGGCTGATTTCATGTCCTATGATAAAAAGCCTTCTGTTTCCACCGCCGAACCTTTCAGGGGAGAATGTGCAACAGTTTAGCACCATTTTTGAGTGAATTGGAGAATTTCAGATTTTTGCTGAAGTTGTGACCCCGGGGCTTAGAAATTTTTTTTTTCACAGGTTAAGTTGTCGAGGGTTGATTTCTTGGCCTATGATAAAAAGCCTTCTGTTTCCACCGCCGAACCTTTCAGGGGAGAATTTACAACAGTTTAGCACCATTTTTGAGTGAATTGGAGAATTTCAGATTTTTGCTGAAGTTGTGACCCCGGGGCTTAGAAATTTTTTTTTTCACAGGTTAAGTTGTCGAGGGTTGATTTCTTGGCCTATGATAAAAAGCCTTCTGTTTCCACCGCCGAACCTTTCAGGGGAGAATTTACAACAGTTTAGGACCATTTTTGAGTGAATTGGAGAATTTCAGATTTTTGCTGAAGTTGTGACCCCGGGGCTTAGAATTTTTTTTTTTCACAGGTTAAGTTGTCGAGCGCTGATTTCATGTCCTATGATAAAAAGCCTTCTGTTTCCACCTCCAAACCTTTCAGGGGAGTATTTGCAAAACTTTGGCACCATTTTTGAGTGAATTGGAGAATTTCAGATTTTTGCTGAACTTGTGACCCCGGGGCTTAGAATTTTTTTTTTTCACAGGTTAAGTTGTCGAGGGCTGATTTCATGTCCTATGATAAAAAGCCGTCTGTTTCCACCGCCAAACCTTTAGAGGAAGAATGTGCAACAGTTTAGCACCATTTTTGAGTGAACTGGAGAATTTCAGATTTTTGCTGAAGTTGTGACCCCGGGGCTTAGAAATTTTTTTTTTCACAGGTTAAGTTGTCGAGGGCTGATTTCATGTCCTATGATAAAAAGCCTTCTGTTTCCACCGCCGAACCTTTCAGGGGAGAATGTGCAACAGTTTAGCACCATTTTTGAGTGAATTGGAGAATTTCAGATTTTTGCTGAAGTTGTGACCCCGGGGCTTAGAATTTTTTTTTTTCACAGGTTAAGTTGTCGAGGGTTGATTTCTTGGCCTATGATAAAAAGCCTTCTGTTTCCACCGCCGAACCTTTCAGGGGAGAATTTACAACAGTTTAGCACCATTTTTGAGTGAATTGGAGAATTTCAGATTTTTGCTGAAGTTGTGGCCCCGGGGCTTAAAAAATTTTTTTTTCACAGGTTAAGTTGTCGAGGGCTGATTTCATGTCCTATTATAAAAAGCCGTCTGTTTCCACCGCCAAACCTTTCCAGGAAGAATGTGCAACAGTTTAGCACCCTTTTTGAGTGAATTGGAGAATTTCAGATTTTTGCTGAAGTTGTGACCCCGGGGCTTAGAAATTTTTTTTTTCACAGGTTAAGTTGTCGAGGGCTGATTTCATGTCCTATGATAAAAAGCCTTCTGTTTCCACCGCCAAACCTTTCAGGGGAGTATTTGCAAAACTTTGGCACCATTTTTGAGTGAATTGGAGAATTTCAGATTTTTGCTGAAATTGTGACCCCGGGGCTTAGAAATTTTTTTTTTCACAGGTTAAGTTGTCGAGGGTTGATTTCTTGGCCTATGATAAAAAGCCTTCTGTTTCCACCGCCGAACCTTTCAGGGGAGAATTTACAACAGTTTAGCACCATTTTTGAGTGAATTGGAGAATTTCAGATTTTTGCTGAAGTTGTGGCCCCGGGGCTTAGAAATTTTTTTTTTCACAGGTTAAGTTGTCGAGGGCTGATTTCATGTCCTATGATAAAAAGCCTTCTGCTTCCACCGCCAAACCTTTCAGGGGAGTATTTGCAAAACTTTGGCACCATTTTTGAGTGAATTGGAGAATTTCAGATTTTTGCTGCAGTTGTGACCCCGGGGCTTAGAAATTTTTTTTTTCACAGGTTAAGTTGTCGAGGGCTGATTTCATGTCCTATGATAAAAAGCCTTCTGTTTCCACCGCCGAACCTTTCAGGGGAGAATGTGCAACAGTTTAGCACTCTTTTTGAGTGAATTGGAGAATTTCAGATTTTTGCTGAAGTTGTGACCCCGGGGCTTAGAAATTTTTTTTTTCACAGGTTAAGTTGTCGAGGGCTGATTTCATGTCCTATGATAAAAAGCCTTCTGTTTCCACCGCCAAACCTTTCAGGGGAGTATTTGCAAAACTTTGGCACCATTTTTGAGTGAATTGGAGAATTTCAGATTTTTGCTGAAATTGTGACCCCGGGGCTTAGAAATTTTTTTTTTCACAGGTTAAGTTGTCGAGGCTTGATTTCTTGGCCTATGATAAAAAGCCTTCTGTTTCCACCGCCGAACCTTTCAGGGGAGAATTTACAACAGTTTAGCACCATTTTTGAGTGAATTGGAGAATTTCAGATTTTTGCTGAAGTTGTGGCCCCGGGGCTTAGAATTTTTTTTTTCACAGGTTAAGTTGTCGAGGGCTGATTTCATGTCCTATTAAAAAAAGCCGTCTGTTTCCACCGCCAAACCTTTCCAGGAAGAATGTGCAACAGTTTAGCACCATTTTTGAGTGAATTGGAGAATTTCAGATTTTTGCTGAAGTTGTGACCCCGGGCTTAGAAATTTTTTTTTTCACAGGTTAAGTTGTCGAGGGCTGATTTCATGTCCTATGATAAAAAGCCTTCTGTTTCCACCGCCAAACCTTTCAGGGGAGTATTTGCAAAACTTTGGCACCATTTTTGAGTGAATTGGAGAATTTCAGATTTTTGCTGAAGTTGTGACCCCGGGGCTTAGAAATTTTTTTTTTCACAGGTTAAGTTGTCGAGGCCTGATTTCATGTCCTATGATAAAAAGCCGTCTGTTTCCACCGCCAAACCTTTCTGGGGAGAATGTGCAACAGTTTAGCACCATTTTTGAGTGAATTGGAGAATTTCAGATTTTTGCTGAAGTTGTGGCCCCGGGGCTTAGAATTTTTTTTTTTCACAGGTTAAGTTGTCGAGGGCTGATTTCATGTCCTATTATAAAAAGCCGTCTGTTTCCACCGCCAAACCTTTCCAGGAAGAATGTGCAACAGTTTAGCACCCTTTTTGAGTGAATTGGAGAATTTCAGATTTTTGCTGAAGTTGTGACCCCGGGGCTTAGAAATTTTTTTTTTCACAGGTTAAGTTGTCGAGGGCTGATTTCATGTCCTATGATAAAAAGCCTTCTGTTTCCACCGCCAAACCTTTCAGGGGAGTATTTGCAAAACTTTGGCACCATTTTTGAGTGAATTGGAGAATTTCAGATTTTTGCTGAAATTGTGACCCCGGGGCTTAGAAATTTTTTTTTTCACAGGTTAAGTTGTCGAGGGCTGATTTCATGTCCTATGATAAAAAGCCTTCTGTTTCCACCGCCGAACCTTTCAGGGGAGAATGTGCAACAGTTTAGCACTCTTTTTGAGTGAATTGGAGAATTTCAGATTTTTGCTGAAGTTGTGACCCCGGGGCTTAGAAATTTTTTTTTTCACAGGTTAAGTTGTCGAGGGCTGATTTCATGTCCTATGATAAAAAGCCTTCTGTTTCCACCGCCAAACCTTTCAGGGGAGTATTTGCAAAACTTTGGCACCATTTTTGAGTGAATTGGAGAATTTCAGATTTTTGCTGAAATTGTGACCCCGGGGCTTAGAAATTTTTTTTTTCACAGGTTAAGTTGTCGAGGCTTGATTTCTTGGCCTATGATAAAAAGCCTTCTGTTTCCACCGCCGAACCTTTCAGGGGAGAATTTACAACAGTTTAGCACCATTTTTGAGTGAATTGGAGAATTTCAGATTTTTGCTGAAGTTGTGGCCCCGGGGCTTAGAATTTTTTTTTTTCACAGGTTAAGTTGTCGAGGGCTGATTTCATGTCCTATTAAAAAAAGCCGTCTGTTTCCACCGCCAAACCTTTCCAGGAAGAATGTGCAACAGTTTAGCACCATTTTTGAGTGAATTGGAGAATTTCAGATTTTTGCTGAAGTTGTGACCCCGGGCTTAGAAATTTTTTTTTTCACAGGTTAAGTTGTCGAGGGCTGATTTCATGTCCTATGATAAAAAGCCTTCTGTTTCCACCGCCAAACCTTTCAGGGGAGTATTTGCAAAACTTTGGCACCATTTTTGAGTGAATTGGAGAATTTCAGATTTTTGCTGAAGTTGTGACCCCGGGGCTTAGAAATTTTTTTTTTCACAGGTTAAGTTGTCGAGGCCTGATTTCATGTCCTATGATAAAAAGCCGTCTGTTTCCACCGCCAAACCTTTCTGGGGAAAATGTGCAACAGTTTAGCACCATTTTTGAGTGAATTGGAGAATTTCAGATTTTTGCTGAAGTTGTGGCCCCGGGGCTTAGAATTTTTTTTTTTCACAGGTTAAGTTGTCGAGGGCTGATTTCATGTCCTATTAAAAAAAGCCGTCTGTTTCCACCGCCAAACCTTTCCAGGAAGAATGTGCAACAGTTTAGCACCATTTTTGAGTGAATTGGAGAATTTCAGATTTTTGCTGAAGTTGTGACCCCGGGCTTAGAAATTTTTTTTTTCACAGGTTAAGTTGTCGAGGGCTGATTTCATGTCCTATGATAAAAAGCCTTCTGTTTCCACCGCCAAACCTTTCAGGGGAGTATTTGCAAAACTTTGGCACCATTTTTGAGTGAATTGGAGAATTTCAGATTTTTGCTGAAGTTGTGACCCCGGGGCTTAGAATTTTTTTTTTTCACAGGTTAAGTTGTCGAGGCCTGATTTCATGTCCTATGATAAAAAGCCGTCTGTTTCCACCGCCAAACCTTTCTGGGGAGAATGTGCAACAGTTTAGCACCATTTTTGAGTGAATTGGAGAATTTCAGATTTTTGCTGAAGTTGTGACCCCGGGGCTTAGAAAATTTTTTTTTTCACAGGTTAAGTTGTCGAGGGCTGATTTCATGTCCTATGATAAAAAGCCTTCTGTTTCCACCGCCAAACCTTTCAGGGGAGTATTTGCAAAACCTTGCCACCATTTTTGAGTGAATTGGAGAATTTCAGATTTTTGCTGCAGTTGTGACCCCGGGGCTTAGAAATTTTTTTTTTCACAGGTTAAGTTGTCGAGGGTTGATTTCTTGGCCTATGATAAAAAGCCTTCTGTTTCCACCGCCGAACCTTTCAGGGGAGAATTTACAACAGTTTAGCACCATTTTTGAGTGAATTGGAGAATTTCAGATTTTTGCTGAAATTGTGACCCCGGGGCTTAGAAAATTTTTTTTTTCACAGGTTAAGTTGTCAAGGGCTGATTTCATGTCCTATGATAAAAAGCCTTCTGTTTCCACCGCCAAACCTTTCAGGGGAGTATTTGCAAAACTTTGGCACCATTTTTGAGTGAATTGGAGAATTTCAGATTTTTGCTGCAGTTGTGACCCCGGGGCTTAGAAATTTTTTTTTTCACAGGTTAAGTTGTCGAGGCCTGATTTCATGTCCTATGATAAAAAGCCTTCTGTTTCCACCGCCGAACCGTTCAGGGGAGAATGTGCAACAGTTTAGCACCATTTTTGAGTGAATTGGAGAATTTCAGATTTTTGCTGAAGTTGTGGCCCCGGGGCTTAGAAAATTTTTTTTTTCACAGGTTAAGTTGTCGAGGGCTGATTTCATGTCCTATTATAAAAAGCTGTCTGTTTCCACCGCCAAACATTTCAGGGGAGTATTTGCAAAACTTTGGCACCATTTTTGAGTGAATTGGAGAATTTCAGATTTTTGCTGAAGTTGTGACCCCGGGGCTTAGAAATTTTTTTTTTCACAGGTTAAGTTGTCGAGGGCTGATTTCATGTCCTATGATAAAAAGCCTTCTGTTTCCACCGCCGAACCTTTCAGGGGAGAATGTGCAACAGTTTAGCACCATTTTTGAGTGAATTGGAGGATTTCAGATTTTTGCTGAAGTTGTGACCCCGGGGCTTAGAAATTTTTTTTTTCACAGGTTAAATTGTCGAGGGCTGATTTCATGTCCTATGATAAAAAGCCTTCTGTTTCCACCTCCAAACCTTTCAGGGGAGTATTTGCAAAACTTTGGCACCATTTTTGAGTGAATTGGAGAATTTCAGATTTTTGCTGCAGTTGTGACCCCGGGGCTTAGAAATTTTTTTTTTCACAGGTTAAGTTGTCGAGGGTTGATTTCTTGGCCTATGATAAAAAGCCTTCTGTTTCCACCGCCGAACCTTTCAGGGGAGAATTTACAACAGTTTAGCACCATTTTTGAGTGAAGTGGAGAATTTCAGATTTTTGCTGAAGTTGTGGCCCCGGGGCTTAGAAATTTTTTTTTTCACAGGTTAAGTTGTCGAGGGCTGATTTCATGTCCTATTAAAAAAAGCCGTCTGTTTCCACCGCCAAACCTTTCCAGGAAGAATGTGCAACAGTTTAGCACCATTTTTGAGTGAATTGGAGAATTTCAGATTTTTGCTGAAGTTGTGACCCCGGGGCTTAGAAATTTTTTTTTTCACAGGTTAAGTTGTCGAGGGCTGATTTCATGTCCTATGATAAAAAGCCTTCTGTTTCCACCGCCGAACCTTTCAGGGGAGAATGTGCAACAGTTTAGCACCATTTTTGAGTGAATTGGAGGATTTCAGATTTTTGCTGAAGTTGTGACCCCGGGGCTTAGAATTTTTTTTTTTCACAGGTTAAATTGTCGAGGGCTGATTTCATGTCCTATGATAAAAAGCCTTCTGTTTCCACCTCCAAACCTTTCAGGGGAGTATTTGCAAAACTTTGGCACCATTTTTGAGTGAATTGGAGAATTTCAGATTTTTGCTGCAGTTGTGACCCCGTGGCTTAGAAATTTTTTTTTTCACAGGTTAAGTTGTCGAGGGTTGATTTCTTGGCCTATGATAAAAAGCCTTCTGTTTCCACCGCCGAACCTTTCAGGGGAGAATTTACAACAGTTTAGCACCATTTTTGAGTGAATTGGAGAATTTCAGATTTTTGCTGAAGTTGTGGCCCCGGGGCTTAGAAATTTTTTTTTTCACAGGTTAAGTTGTCGAGGGCTGATTTCATGTCCTATTAAAAAAAGCCGTCTGTTTCCACCGCCAAACCTTTCCAGGAAGAATGTGCAACAGTTTAGCACCATTTTTGAGTGAATTGGAGAATTTCAGATTTTTGCTGAAGTTGTGACCCCGGGCTTAGAAATTTTTTTTTTCACAGGTTAAGTTGTCGAGGGCTGATTTCATGTCCTATGATAAAAAGCCTTCTGTTTCCACCGCCAAACCTTTCAGGGGAGAATTTGCAAAACTTTGGCACCATTTTTGAGTGAATTGGAGAATTTCAGATTTTTGCTGAAGTTGTGACCCCGGGGCTTAGAAATTTTTTTTTTCACAGGTTAAGTTGTCGAGGGCTGATTTCATGTCCTATGATAAAAAGCCGTCTGTTTCCACCGCCAAACCTTTCTGGGGAGAATGTGCAACAGTTTAGCACCATTTTTGAGTGAATTGGAGAATTTCAGATTTTTGCTGAAGTTGTGACCCCGGGGCTTAGAAAATTTTTTTTTTCACAGGTTAAGTTGTCGAGGGCTGATTTCATGTCCTATGATAAAAAGCCTTCTGTTTCCACCGCCAAACCTTTCAGGGGAGTATTTGCAAAACTTTGGCACCATTTTTGAGTGAATTGGAGAATTTCAGATTTTTGCTTAAGTTGTGACCCCGGGGCTTAGAATTTTTTTTTTTCACAGGTTAAGTTGTCGAGGCCTGATTTCATGTCCTATGATAAAAAGCCGTCTGTTTCCACCGCCAAACCTTTCTGGGGAGAATGTGCAACAGTTTAGCACCATTTTTGAGTGAATTGGAGAATTTCAGATTTTTGCTGAAGTTGTGACCCCGGGGCTTAGAAAATTTTTTTTTTCACAGGTTAAGTTGTCGAGGGCTGATTTCATGTCCTATGATAAAAATCCTTCTGTTTCCACCGCCAAACCTTTCAGGGGAGTATTTGCAAAACTTTGGCACCATTTTTGAGTGAATTGGAGAATTTCAGATTTTTGCTGAAGTTGTGACCCCGGGGCTTAGAAATTTTTTTTTTCACAGGTTAAGTTGTCGAGGGTTGATTTCTTGGCCTATGATAAAAAGCCTTCTGTTTCCACCGCCAAAACTTTCAGGGGAGAATTTACAACAGTTTAGCACCATTTTTGAGTGAATTGGAGAATTTCAGATTTTTGCTGAAATTGTGACCCCGGGGCTTAGAAATTTTTTTTTTCACAGGTTAAGTTGTTGAGGGCTGATTTCATGTCCTATGATAAAAAGCCTTCTGTTTCCACCGCCAAACCTTTCAGGGGAGTATTTGCAAAACTTTGGCACCATTTTTGAGTGAATTGGAGAATTTCAGATTTTTGCTGAAGTTGTGACCCCGGGGCTTAGAAATTTTTTTTTTCACAGGTTAAGTTTTCGAGGCCTGATTTCATGTCCTATGATAAAAAGCCGTCTGTTTCCACCGCCAAACCTTTCTGGGGAGAATGTGCAACAGTTTAGCACCATTTTTGAGTGAATTGGAGAATTTCAGATTTTTGCTGAAGTTGTGACCCCGGGGCTTAGAAAATTTTTTTTTTCACAGGTTAAGTTGTCGAGGGCTGATTTCATGTCCTATGATAAAAAGCCTTCTGTTTCCACCGCCAAACCTTTCAGGGGAGTATTTGCAAAACTTTGGCACCATTTTTGAGTGAATTGGAGAATTTCAGATTTTTGCTGAAGTTGTGACCCCGGGGCTTAGAAATTTTTTTTTTCACAGGTTAAGTTGTCGAGGGTTGATTTCTTGGCCTATGATAAAAAGCCTTCTGTTTCCACCGCCAAAACTTTCAGGGGAGAATTTACAACAGTTTAGCACCATTTTTGAGTGAATTGGAGAATTTCAGATTTTTGCTGAAATTGTGACCCCGGGGCTTAGAAATTTTTTTTTCCACAGGTTAAGTTGTTGAGGGCTGATTTTATGTCCTATGATAAAAAGCCTTCTGTTTCCACCGCCAAACCTTTCAGGGGAGTATTTGCAAAACTTTGGCACCATTTTTGAGTGAATTGGAGAATTTCAGATTTTTGCTGAAGTTGTGACCCCGGGGCTTAGAAATTTTTTTTTTCACAGGTTAAGTTGTCGAGGGTTGATTTCTTGGCCTATGATAAAAAGCCTTCTGTTTCCACCGCCAAAACTTTCAGGGGAGAATTTACAACAGTTTAGCACCATTTTTGAGTGAATTGGAGAATTTCAGATTTTTGCTGAAATTGTGACCCCGGGGCTTAGAAATTTTTTTTTTCACAGGTTAAGTTGTTGAGGGCTGATTTCATGTCCTATGATAAAAAGCCTTCTGTTTCCACCGCCAAACCTTTCAGGGGAGTATTTGCAAAACTTTGGCACCATTTTAGAGTGAATTGGAGAATTTCAGATTTTTGCTGAAGTTGTGACCCCGGGGCTTAGAAATTTTTTTTTTCACAGGTTAAGTTGTCGAGGCCTGATTTCATGTCCTATGATAAAAAGCCGTCTGTTTCCACCGCCAAACCTTTCTGGGGAGAATGTGCAACAGTTTAGCACCATTTTTGAGTGAATTGGAGAATTTCAGATTTTTGCTGAAGTTGTGACCCCGGGGCTTAGAAAATTTTTTTTTTCACAGGTTAAGTTGTCGAGGGCTGATTTCATGTCCTATGATAAAAAGCCTTCTGTTTCCACCGCCAAACCTTTCAGGGGAGTATTTGCAAAACTTTGGCACCATTTTTGAGTGAATTGGAGAATTTCAGATTTTTGCTGAAGTTGTGACCCCGGGGCTTAGAAATTTTTTTTTCACAGGTTAAGTTGTCGAGGGTTGATTTCTTGGCCTATGATAAAAAGCCTTCTGTTTCCACCGCCAAAACTTTCAGGGGAGAATTTACAACAGTTTAGCACCATTTTTGAGTGAATTGGAGAATTTCAGATTTTTGCTGAAATTGTGACCCCGGGGCTTAGAAATTTTTTTTTTCACAGGTTAAGTTGTCGAGGGCTGATTTCATTTCCTATGATAAAAAGCCTTCTGTTTCCACCGCCGAACCTTTCAGGGGAGAATGTGCAACAGTTTAGCACTCTTTTTGAGTGAATTGGAGAATTTCAGATTTTTGCTGAAGTTGTGACCCCGGGGCTTAGAAATTTTTTTTTTCACAGGTTAAGTTGTCGAGGGCTGATTTCATGTCCTATGATAAAAAGCCTTCTGTTTCCACCGCCAAACCTTTCAGGGGAGTATTTGCAAAACCTTGCCACCATTTTTGAGTGAATTGGAGAATTTCAGATTTTTGCTGCAGTTGTGACCCCGGGGCTTAGAAATTTTTTTTTTCACAGGTTAAGTTGTCGAGGGCTGATTTCATGTCCTATGATAAAAAGCCTTCTGTTTCCACCGCCAAACCTTTCAGGGGAGTATTTGCAAAACTTTGGCACCATTTTTGAGTGAATTGGAGAATTTCAGATTTTTGCTGAAGTTTTGACCCCGGGGCTTAGAAATTTTTTTTTTCACAGGTTAAGTTGTCGAGGGCTGATTTCATGTCCTATTATAAAAAGCCTTCTGTTTCCACCGCCAAACCTTTCAGGGGAGTATTTGCAAAACTTTGGCACCATTTTTGAGTGAATTGGAGAATTTCAGATTTTTGCTGCAGTTGTGACCCCGGGGCTTAGAAATTTTTTTTTTCACAGGTTAAGTTGTCGAGGGCTGATTTCATTTCCTATGATAAAAAGCCTTCTGTTTCCACCGCCGAACCTTTCAGGGGAGAATGTGCAACAGTTTAGCACTCTTTTTGAGTGAATTGGAGAATTTCAGATTTTTGCTGAAGTTGTGACCCCGGGGCTTAGAAATTTTTTTTTTCACAGGTTAAGTTGTCGAGGGCTGATTTCATGTCCTATGATAAAAAGCCTTCTGTTTCCACCGCCAAACCTTTCAGGGGAGTATTTGCAAAACCTTGCCACCATTTTTGAGTGAATTGGAGAATTTCAGATTTTTGCTGCAGTTGTGACCCCGGGGCTTAGAAATTTTTTTTTTCACAGGTTAAGTTGTCGAGGGCTGATTTCATGTCCTATGATAAAAAGCCTTCTGTTTCCACCGCCAAACCTTTCAGGGGAGTATTTGCAAAACTTTGGCACCATTTTTGAGTGAATTGGAGAATTTCAGATTTTTGCTGCAGTTGTGACCCCGGGGCTTAGAAATTTTTTTTTTCACAGGTTAAGTTGTCGAGGGTTGATTTCTTGGCCTATGATAAAAAGCCTTCTGTTTCCACCGCCGAACCTTTCAGGGGAGAATTTACAACAGTTTAGCACCATTTTTGAGTGAATTGGAGAATTTCAGATTTTTGCTGAAGTTGTGGCCCCGGGGCTTAGAAATATTTTTTTTCACAGGTTAAGTTGTCGAGGGCTGATTTCATGTCCTATTATAAAAAGCTGTCTGTTTCCACCGCCAAACATTTCAGGGGAGTATTTGCAAAACTTTGGCACCATTTTTGAGTGAATTGGAGGATTTCAGATTTTTGCTGAAGTTGTGACCCCGGGGCTTAGAAATTTTTTTTTTCACAGGTTAAGTTGTCGAGGGCTGATTTCATGTCCTATGATAAAAAGCCTTCTGTTTCCACCGCCGAACCTTTCAGGGGAGAATGTGCAACAGTTTAGCACCATTTTTGAGTGAATTGGAGTATTTCAGATTTTTGCTGAAGTTGTGACCCCGGGGCTTAGAAATTTTTTTTTTCACAGGTTAAATTGTCGAGGGCTGATTTCATGTCCTATGATAAAAAGCCTTCTGTTTCCACCTCCAAACCTTTCAGGGGAGTATTTGCAAAACTTTGGCACCATTTTTGAGTGAATTGGAGAATTTCAGATTTTTGCTGCAGTTGTGACCCCGGGGCTTAGAAATTTTTTTTTTCACAGGTTAAGTTGTCGAGGGTTGATTTCTTGGCCTATGATAAAAAGCCTTCTGTTTCCACCGCCGAACCTTTCAGGGGAGAATTTACAACAGTTTAGCACCATTTTTGAGTGAAGTGGAGAATTTCAGATTTTTGCTGAAGTTGTGGCCCCGGGGCTTAGAAATTTTTTTTTTCACAGGTTAAGTTGTCGAGGGCTGATTTCATGTCCTATTAAAAAAAGCCGTCTGTTTCCACCGCCAAACCTTTCCAGGAAGAATGTGCAACAGTTTAGCACCATTTTTGAGTGAATTGGAGAATTTCAGATTTTTGCTGAAGTTGTGACCCCGGGCTTAGAAATTTTTTTTTTCACAGGTTAAGTTGTCGAGGGCTGATTTCTTGGCCTATGATAAAAAGCCTTCTGTTTCCACCGCCGAACCTTTCAGGGGAGAATTTACAACAGTTTAGCACCATTTTTGAGTGAATTGGAGAATTTCAGATTTTTGCTGAAGTTGTGACCCCGGGGCTTAGAAATTTTTTTTTTCACAGGTTAAGTTGTCGAGGGCTGATTTCATGTCCTATGATAAAAAGCCTTCTGTTTCCACCGCCGAACCTTTCAGGGGAGAATGTGCAACAGTTTAGCACCATTTTTGAGTGAATTGGAGGATTTCAGATTTTTGCTGAAGTTGTGACCCCGGGGCTTAGAAATTTTTTTTTTCACAGGTTAAATTGTCGAGGGCTGATTTCATGTCCTATGATAAAAAGCCTTCTGTTTCCACCTCCAAACCTTTCAGGGGAGTATTTGCAAAACTTTGGCACCATTTTTGAGTGAATTGGAGAATTTCAGATTTTTGCTGCAGTTGTGACCCCGGGGCTTAGAAATTTTTTTTTTCACAGGTTAAGTTGTCGAGGGTTGATTTCTTGGCCTATGATAAAAAGCCTTCTGTTTCCACCGCCGAACCTTTCAGGGGAGAATTTACAACAGTTTAGCACCATTTTTGAGTGAATTGGAGAATTTCAGATTTTTGCTGAAGTTGTGGCCCCGGGGCTTAGAAATTTTTTTTTTCACAGGTTAAGTTGTCGAGGGCTGATTTCATGTCCTATTAAAAAAAGCCGTCTGTTTCCACCGCCAAACCTTTCCAGGAAGAATGTGCAACAGTTTAGCACCATTTTTGAGTGAATTGGAGAATTTCAGATTTTTGCTGAAGTTGTGACCCCGGGCTTAGAAATTTTTTTTTTCACAGGTTAAGTTGTCGAGGGCTGATTTCATGTCCTATGATAAAAAGCCTTCTGTTTCCACCGCCAAACCTTTCAGGGGAGAATTTGCAACAGTTTAGCAGCATTTTTGAGTGAATTGGAGAATTTCAGATTTTTGCTGAAGTTGTGACCCCGGGGCTTAGAAATTTTTTTTCCCCCAGGTTAAGTTGTCGAGGGCTGATTTCATGTCCTATGATAAAAAGCCGTCTGTTTCCACCGCCAAACCTTTCTGGGGAGAATGTGCAACAGTTTAGCACCATTTTTGAGTGAATTGGAGAATTTCAGATTTTTGCTGAAGTTGTGACCCCGGGGCTTAGAAAATTTTTTTTTTCACAGGTTAAGTTGTCGAGGGCTGATTTCATGTCCTATGATAAAAAGCCTTCTGTTTCCACCGCCAAACCTTTCAGGGGAGTATTTGCAAAACTTTCGCACCATTTTTGAGTGAATTGGAGAATTTCAGATTTTTGCTGAAGTTGTGACCCCGGGGCTTAGAAATTTTTTTTTTCACAGGTTAAGTTGTCGAGGGTTGATTTCTTGGCCTATGATAAAAAGCCTTCTGTTTCCACCGCCAAAACTTTCAGGGGAGAATTTACAACAGTTTAGCACTATTTTTGAGTGAATTGGAGAATTTCAGATTTTTGCTGAAATTGTGACCCCGGGGCTTAGAAATTTTTTTTTTCACAGGTTAAGTTGTTGAGGGCTGATTTCAAGTCCTATGATAAAAAGCCTTCTGTTTCCACCGCCAAACCTTTCAGGGGAGTATTTGCAAAACTTTGGCACCATTTTTGAGTGAATTGGAGAATTTCAGATTTTTGCTGAAGTTTTGACCCCGGGGCTTAGAAATTTTTTTTTTTCACAGGTTAAGTTGTCGAGGGCTGATTTCATGTCCTATGATGAAAAGCCTTCTGTTTCCACCGCCAAACCTTTCAGGGGAGTATTTGCAAAACTTTGGCACCATTTTTGAGTGAATTGGAGAATTTCAGATTTTTGCTGCAGTTGTGACCCCGGGGCTTAGAAATTTTTTTTTTCACAGGTTAAGTTGTCGAGGGCTGATTTCATGTCCTATGATAAAAAGCCTTCTGTTTCCACCGCCAAACCTTTCAGGGGAGTATTTGCAAAACTTTGGCACCATTTTTGAGTGAATTGGAGAATTTCAGATTTTTGCTGCAGTTGTGACCCCGGGGCTTAGAAATTTTTTTTTTCACAGGTTAAGTTGTCGAGGGTTGATTTCTTGGCCTATGATAAAAAGCCTTCTGTTTCCACCGCCGAACCTTTCAGGGGAGAATTTACAACAGTTTAGCACCATTTTTGAGTGAATTGGAGAATTTCAGATTTTTGCTGAAGTTGTGGCCCCGGGGCTTAGAAATTTTTTTTTTCACAGGTTAAGTTGTCGAGGGCTGATTTCATGTCCTATTATAAAAAGCTGTCTGTTTCCACCGCCAAACATTTCAGGGGAGTATTTGCAAAACTTTGGCACCATTTTTGAGTGAATTGGAGAATTTCAGATTTTTGCTGAAGTTGTGACCCCGGGGCTTAGAAATTTTTTTTTTCACAGGTTAAGTTGTCGAGGGCTGATTTCATGTCCTATGATAAAAAGCCTTCTGTTTCCACCGCCGAACCTTTCAGGGGAGAATGTGCAACAGTTTAGCACCATTTTTGAGTGAATTGGAGAATTTCAGATTTTTGCTGAAGTTGTGACCCCGGGGCTTAGAAATTTTTTTTTTCACAGGTTAAGTTGTCGAGGGTTGATTTCTTGGCCTATGATAAAAAGCCTTCTGTTTCCACCGCCGAACCTTTCAGGGGAGAATTTACAACAGTTTAGCACCATTTTTGAGTGAATTGGAGAATTTCACATTTTTGCTGAAGTTGTGGCCCCGGGGCTTAGAAATTTTTTTTTTCACAGGTTAAGTTGTCGAGGGCTGATTTCATGTCCTATTATAAAAAGCCGTCTGTTTCCACCGCCAAACCTTTCCAGGAAGAATGTGCAACAGTTTAGCACCATTTTTGAGTGAATTGGAGGATTTCAGATTTTTGCTGAAGTTGTGACCCCGGGGCTTAGAAATTTTTTTTTTCACAGGTTAAATTGTCGAGGGCTGATTTCATGTCCTATGATAAAAAGCCTTCTGTTTCCACCTCCAAACCTTTCAGGGGAGTATTTGCAAAACATTGGCACCATTTTTGAGTGAATTGGAGAATTTCAGATTTTTGCTGAAGTTGTGACCCCGGGGCTTAGAAATTTTTTTTTTCACAGGTTAAGTTGTCGAGGGTTGATTTCTTGGCCTATGATAAAAAGCCTTCTGTTTCCACCGCCGAACCTTTCCAGGAAGAATGTGCAACAGTTTAGCACCATTTTTGAGTGAATTGGAGAATTTCAGATTTTTGCTGAAGTTGTGACCCCGGGCTTAGAAATTTTTTTTTTTCACAGGTTAAGTTGTCGAGGGCTGATTTCATGTCCTATTATAAAAAGCCTTCTGTTTCCACCGCCAAACCTTTCAGGGGAGTATTTGCAAAACTTTGGCACCATTTTTGAGTGAATTGGAGAATTTCAGATTTTTGCTGAAGTTGTGACCCCGGGGCTTAGAAATTTTCTTTTTAACAGGTTAAGTTGTCGAGGGCTGATTTCATGTCCTATGATAAAAAGCCGTCTGTTTCCACCGCCAAACCTTTCTGGGGAGAATGTGCAACAGTTTAGCACCATTTTTGAGTGAATTGGAGAATTTCAGATTTTTGCTGAAGTTGTTACCCCGGGGCTTAGAAATTTTTTTTTTTCACAGGTTAAGTTGTCGAGGGCTCATTTCATGTCCTATGATAAAAAGCCTTCTGTTTCCACCGCCAAACCTTTCAGGGGAGTATTTGCAAAACTTTGGCACCATTTTTGAGTGAATTGGAGAATTTCAGATTTTTGCTGAAGTTGTGACCCCGGGGCTTAGAATTTTTTTTTTCACAGGTTAAGTTGTCGAGGGCTGATTTCATGTCCTATGATAAAAAGCCTTCTGTTTCCACCGCCAAACCTTTCAGGGGAGTATTTGCAAAACTTTGGCACCATTTTTGAGTGAATTGGAGAATTTCAGATTTTTGCTGAAGTTTTGACCCCGGGGCTTAGAAATTTTTTTTTTCACAGGTTAAGTTGTCGAGGGCTGATTTCATGTCCTATGATAAAAAGCCTTCTGTTTCCACCGCCAAACCTTTCAGGGGAGAATGTGCAACAGTTTAGCACTCTTTTTGAGTGAATTGGAGAATTTCAGATTTTTGCTGAAGTTGTGACCCCGGGGCTTAGAAATTTTTTTTTTTCACAGGTTAAGTTGTCGAGGGCTGATTTCATGTCCTATGATAAAAAGCCTTCTGTTTCCACCGCCAAACCTTTCAGGGGAGTATTTGCAAAACTTTGGCACCATTTTTGAGTGAATTGGAGAATTTCAGATTTTTGCTGAAGTTTTGACCCCGGGGCTTAGAAATTTTTTTTTTCACAGGTTAAGTTGTCGAGGGCTGATTTCATGTCCTATGATAAAAAGCCTTCTGTTTCCACCGCCAAACCTTTCAGGGGAGTATTTGCAAAACTTTGGCACCATATTTGAGTGAATTGGAGAATTTCAGATTTTTGCTGCAGTTGTGACCCCGGGGCTTAGAAATTTTTTTTTTCACAGGTTAAGTTGTCGAGGGCTGATTTCATGTCCTATGATAAAAAGCCTTCTGTTTCCACCGCCGAACCTTTCAGGGGAGAATGTGCAACAGTTTAGCACTCTTTTTGAGTGAATTGGAGAATTTCAGATTTTTGCTGAAGTTGTGACCCCGGGGCTTAGAAAATTTTTTTTTTCACAGGTTAAGTTGTCGAGGGCTGATTTCATGTCCTATGATAAAAAGCCTTCTGTTTCCACCGCCAAACCTTTCAGGGGAGTATTTGCAAAACTTTGGCACCATTTTTGAGTGAATTGGAGAATTTCAGATTTTTGCTGCAGTTGTGACCCCGGGGCTTAGAAATTTTTTTTTCCACAGGTTAAGTTGTCGAGGGCTGATTTCATGTCCTATGATAAAAAGCCGTCTGTTTCCACCGCCAAACCTTTCCAGGAAGAATGTGCAACAGTTTAGCACCATTTATGAGTGAATTGGAGAATTTCAGATTTTTGCTGAAGTTGTGACCCCGGGGCTTAGAAATTTTTTTTTTCACAGGTTAAGTTGTCGAGGGCTGATTTCATGTCCTATGATAAAAAGCCTTCTGTTTCCACCGCCGAACCTTTCAGGGGAGAATTTACAACAGTTTAGCACCATTTTTGAGTGAATTGGAGAATTTCAGATTTTTGCTGAAGTTGTGGCCCCGGGGCTTAGAAATTTTTTTTTTTCACAGGTTAAGTTGTCGAGGGCTGATTTCATGTCCTATTAAAAAAAGCCGTCTGTTTCCACCGCCAAACCTTTCCAGGAAGAATGTGCAACAGTTTAGCAGCATTTTTGAGTGAATTGGAGAATTTCAGATTTTTGCTGAAGTTGTGACCCCGGGCTTAGAAATTTTTTTTTTCACAGGTTAAGTTGTCGAGGGCTGATTTCATGTCCTATGATAAAAAGCCTTCTGTTTCCACCGCCGAACCTTTCAGGGGAGAATTTGCAACAGTTTAGCAGCATTTTTGAGTGAATTGGAGAATTTCAGATTTTTGCTGAAGTTGTGACCCCGGGGCTTAGAAATTTTTTTTTCCACAGGTTAAGTTGTCGAGGGCTGATTTCATGTCCTATGATAAAAAGCCGTCTGTTTCCACCGCCAAACCTTTCAGGGGAGAATTTGCAACAGTTTATCACCATTTTTGAGTGAATTGGAGAATTTCAGATTTTTGCTGAAGTTGTGACGCCGGGGCTTAGAAATTTTTTTTTTCACAGGTTAAGTTGTCGAGGGCTGATTTCATGTCCTATGATAAAAAGCCTTCTGTTTCCACCGCCGAACCTTTCAGGGGAGAATTTGCAACAGTTTAGCAGCATTTTTGAGTGAATTGGAGAATTTCAGATTTTTGCTGAAGTTGTGACCCCGGGGCTTAGAAATTTTTTTTCCCGCAGGTTAAGTTGTCGAGGGCTGATTTCATGTCCTATGATAAAAAGCCGTCTGTTTCCACCGCCAAACCTTTCCAGGAAGAATGTGCAACAGTTTAGCACCATTTTTGAGTGAATTGGAGAATTTCAGATTTTTGCTGAAGTTGTGACCCCGGGGCTTAGAAATTTTTTTTTTCACAGGTTAAGTTGTCGAGGGCTGATTTCATGTCCTATGATATAAAAGCCTTCTGTTTCCACCGCCAAACCTTTCAGGGGAGTATTTGCAAAACTTTGGCACCATTTTTGAGTGAATTGGAGAATTTCAGATTTTTGCTGAAGTTGTGACCCCGGGGCTTAGAAATTTTTTTTTTCACAGGTTAAGTTGTCGAGGGCTGATTTCATGTCCTATGATAAAAAGCCTTCTGTTTCCACCGCCGAACCTTTCAGGGGAGAATTTGCAACAGTTTAGCAGCATTTTTGAGTGAATTGGAGAATTTCAGATTTTTGCTGAAGTTGTGACCCCGGGGCTTAGAAATTTTTTTTTCCACAGGTTAAGTTGTCGAGGGCTGATTTCATGTCCTATGATAAAAAGCCGTCTGTTTCCACCGCCAAACCTTTCCAGGAAGAATGTGCAACAGTTTAAGCACCATTTTTGAGTGAATTGGAGAATTTCAGATTTTTGCAGAAGTTGTGACCCCGGGGCTTAGAAATTTTTTTTTTCACAGGTTAAGTTGTCGAGGGCTGATTTCATGTCCTATGATATAAAAGCCTTCTGTTTCCACCGCCAAACCTTTCAGGGGAGTATTTGCAAAACTTTGGCACCATTTTTGAGTGAATTGGAGAATTTCAGATTTTTGCTGAAGTTGTGACCCCGGGGCTTAGAAAATTTTTTTTTCACAGGTTAAGTTGTCGAGGGCTGATTTCATGTCCTATGATAAAAAGCCTTCTGTTTCCACCGCCGAACCTTTCAGGGGAGAATGTGCAACAGTTTAGCACCATTTTTGAGTGAATTGGAGAATTTCAGATTTTTGCTGAAGTTGTGACCCCGGGGCTTAGAAATTTTTTTTTTTCACAGGTTAAGTTGTCGAGGGCTGATTTCATGTCCTATGATAAAAAGCCTTCTGTTTCCACCGCCAAACCGTTCAGGGGAGTATTTGCAAAACTTTGGCACCATTTTTGAGTGAATTGGAGAATTTCAGATTTTTGCTGAAGTTGTGACCCCGGGGCTTAGAAATTTTTTTTTTCACAGGTTAAGTTCTCGAGGGTTGATTTCTTGGCCTATGATAAAAACCCTTCTGTTTCCACCGCCAAACCTTTCAGGGGAGAATTTACAACAGTTTAGCAATATTTTTGAGTGAATTGGAGAATTTCAGATTTTTGCTGAAGTTGTGGCCCCGGGGCTTAGAATTTTTTTTTTTCACAGGTTAAGTTGTCGAGGGCTGATTTCATGTCCTATTATAAAAAGCCTTCTGTTTCCACCTCCAAACCTTTCAGGGGAGTATTTGCAAAACTTTGGCACCATTTTTGAGTGAATTGGAGAATTTCATATTTTTGCTGAATTTGTGACCCCGGGGCTTAGAAATTTTTTTTTTCACAGGTTAAGTTGTCGAGGGCTGATTTCATGTCCTATGATAAAAAGCCTTCTGTTTCCACCGCTGAACCTTTCAGGGGAGAATGTGCAACAGTTTAGCACCATTTTTGAGTGAATTGGAGAATTTCAGATTTTTGCTGAAGTTGTGACCCCGGGGCTTAGAATTTTTTTTTTTTCACAGGTTAAGTTGTCGAGGGCTGATTTCATGTCCTATGATAAAAAGCCTTCTGTTTCCACCGCCAAACCTTTCAGGGGAGTATTTGCAAAACTTTGGCACCATTTTTGAGAGAATTGGAGAATTTCAGATTTTTGCTGAAGTTGTGGCCCCGGGGCTTAGAAATTTTTTTTTTCACAGGTTAAGTTGTCGAGGGCTGATTTCATGTCCTATTATAAAAAGCCGTCTGTTTCCACCGCCAAACCTTTCCAGGAAGAATGTGCAACAGTTTAGCACCATTTTTGAGTGAATTGGAGAATTTCAGATTTTTGCTGAAGTTGTGACCCCGGGGCATAGAATTTTTTTGTTTCCACAGGTTAAGTTGTCGAGGGCTGATTTCATGTCCTATGATAAAAAGCCTTCTGTTTCCACCTCCAAACCTTTCAGGAGAGTATTTGCAAAACTTTGGCACCATTTTTGAGTGAATTGGAGAATTTCAGATTTTTGCTGAAGTTGTGACCCCGGGGCTTAGAAATTTTTTTTTTTCACAGGTTAAGTTGTCGAGGGCTGATTTCATGTCCTATGATAAAAAGCCTTCTGTTTCCACCGCCGAACCTTTCAGGGGAGAATTTGCAACAGTTTAGCAGCATTTTTGAGTGAATTGGAGAATTTCAGATTTTTGCTGAAGTTGTGACCCCGGGGCTTAGAAATTTTTTTTTTCACAGGTTAAGTTGTCGAGGGCTGATTTCATGTCCTATGATAAAAAGCCTTCTGTTTCCACCGCCGAACCTTTCAGGGGAGAATGTGCAACAGTTTAGCACCATTTTTGAGTGAATTGGAGAATTTCAGATTTTTGCTGAAGTTGTGTCCCCGGGGCTTAGAATTTTTTTTTTTCACAGGTTAAGTTGTCGAGGGCTGATTTCATGTCCTATGATAAAAAGCCTTCTGTTTCCACCTCCAAACCTTTCAGGGGAGTATTTGCAAAACTTTGGCACCATTTTTGAGTGAATTGGAGAATTTCAGATTTTTGCTGAAGTTGTGACCCCGGGGCTTAGAAATTTTTTTTTTCACAGGTTAAGTTGTCGAGGGCTGATTTCATGTCCTATGATAAAAAGCCGTCTGTTTCCACCGCCAAACCTTTCCAGGAAGAATGTGCAACAGTTTAGCACCATTTTTGAGTGAATTGGAGAATTTCAGATTTTTGCTGAAGTTGTGACCCCGGGGCTTAGAAATTTTTTTTTTTCACAGGTTAAGTTGTCGAGGGCTGATTTCATGTCCTATGATAAAAAGCCTTCTGTTTCCACCGCCGAACCTTTCAGGGGAGAATTTGCAACAGTTTAGCAGCATTTTTGAGTGAATTGGAGAATTTCAGATTTTTGCTGAAGTTGTGACCCCGGGGCTTAGAAATTTTTTTTTTCACAGGTTAAGTTGTCGAGGGCTGATTTCATGTCCTATGATAAAAAGCCTTCTGTTTCCACCGCCGAACCTTTCAGGGGAGAATTTGCAACAGTTTAGCAGCATTTTTGAGTGAATTGGAGAATTTCAGATTTTTGCTGACGTTGTGACTCCGGGGCTTAGAAATTTTTTTTTTCACAGGTTAAGTTGTCGAGGGCTGATTTCATATCCTATGATAAAAAGCCTTCTGTTTCCACCGCCAAACCTTTCAGGGGAGTATTTGCAAAACTTTGGCACCATTTTTGAGTGAATTGGAGAATTTCAGATTTTTGCTGAAGTTGTGGCCCCGGGGCTTAGAATTTTTTTTTTCACAGGTTAAGTTGTCGACGGCTGATTTCATGTCCTATGATAAAAAGCCGTCTGTTTCCACCGCCAAACCTTTCCAGGAAGAATGTGCAACAGTTTAGCACCATTTTTGAGTGAATTGGAGAATTTCAGATTTTTGCTGAAGTTGTGACCCCGGGGCTTAGAAATTTTTTTTTTTCACAGGTTAAGTTGTCGAGGGCTGATTTCATGTCCTATGATAAAAAGCCTTCTGTTTCCACCGCCGAACCTTTCAGGGGAGAATTTGCAACAGTTTAGCAGCATTTTTGAGTGAATTGGAGAATTTCAGATTTTTGCTGAAGTTGTGACCCCGGGGCTTAGAAATTTTTTTTTTCACAGGTTAAGTTGTCGAGGGCTGATTTCATGTCCTATGATAAAAAGCCTTCTGTTTCCACCGCCGAACCTTTCAGGGGAGAATGTGCAACAGTTTAGCACCATTTTTGAGTGAATTGGAGAATTTCAGATTTTTGCTGAAGTTGTGACCCCGGGGCTTAGAATTTTTTTTTTTTCACAGGTTAAGTTGTCGAGGGCTGATTTCATGTCCTATGATAAAAATCGTTCTGTTTCCACCTCCAAACCTTTCAGGGGAGTATTTGCAAAACTTTGGCACCATTTTTGAGTGAATTGGAGAATTTCAGATTTTTGCTGAAGTTGTGACCCCGGGGCTTAGAAATTTTTTTTTTCACAGGTTAAGTTGTCGAGGGCTGATTTCATGTCCTATGATAAAAAGCCTTCTGTTTCCACCGCCGAACCTTTCAGGGGAGAATTTGCAACAGTTTAGCAGCATTTTTGAGTGAATTTTTAGAATTTCAGATTTTTGCTGACGTTGTGACTCCGGGGCTTAGAAATTTTTTTTTTCACAGGTTAAGTTGTCGAGGGCTGATTTCATATCCTATGATAAAAAGCCTTCTGTTTCCACCGCCAAACCTTTCAGGGGAGTATTTGCAAAACTTTGGCACCATTTTTGAGTGAATTGGAGAATTTCAGATTTTTGCTGAAGTTGTGGCCCCGGGGCTTAGAATTTTTTTTTTTCACAGGTTAAGTTGTCGAGGGCTGATTTCATGTCCTATTATAAAAAGCCTTCTGTTTCCACCTCCAAACCTTTCAGGGGAGTATTTGCAAAACTTTGGCACCATTTTTGAGTGAATTGGAGAATTTCATATTTTTGCTGAATTTTTGACCCCGGGGCTTAGAAATTTTTTTTTTCACAGGTTAAGTTGTCGAGGGCTGATTTCATGTCCTATGATAAAAAGCCTTCTGTTTCCACCGCCGAACCTTTCAAGGGAGAATTTGCAACAGTTTAGCAGCATTTTTGAGTGAATTGGAGAATTTCAGATTTTTGCTGAAGTTGTGACCCCGGGGCTTAGAAATTTTTTTTTTCACAGGTTAAGTTGTCGAGGGCTGATTTCATGTCCTATGATAAAAAGCCTTCTGTTTCCACCGCCGAACCTTTCAGGGGAGAATGTGCAACAGTTTAGCACCATTTTTGAGTGAATTGGAGAATTTCAGATTTTTGCTGAAGTTGTGACCCCGGGGCTTAGAATTTTTTTTTTTTCACAGGTTAAGTTGTCGAGGGCTGATTTCATGTCCTATGATAAAAAGCCTTCTGTTTCCACCTCCAAACCTTTCAGGGGAGTATTTGCAAAACTTTGGCACCATTTTTGAGTGAATTGGAGAATTTCAGATTTTTGCTGAAGTTGTGACCCCGGGGCTTAGAAATTTTTTTTTTCACAGGTTAAGTTGTCGAGGGCTGATTTCATGTCCTATGATAAAAAGCCTTCTGTTTCCACCGCCGAACCTTTCAGGGAAGAATGTGCAACAGTTTAGCACCATTTTTGAGTGAATTGGAGAATTTCAGATTTTTGCTGAAGTTGTGACTCCGGGGCTTAGAAATTTTTTTTTTCACAGGTTAAGTTGTCGAGGGCTGATTTCATATCCTATGATAAAAAGCCTTCTGTTTCCACCGCCAAACCTTTCAGGGGAGTATTTGCAAAACTTTGGCACCATTTTTGAGTGAATTGGAGAATTTCAGATTTTTGCTGAAGTTGTGACCCCGGGGCTTAGAAATTTTTTTTTTCACATGTTAAATTGTTGAGGGTTGATTTCTTGGCCTATGATAAAAAGCCTTCTGTTTCCACCGCCAAACCTTTCAGGGGCGAATTTGCAACAGTTTAGCACCATTTTTGAGTGAATTGGAGAATTTCAGATTTTTGCTGAAATTGTGACCCCGGGGCTTAGAAAATTTTTTTTTTCACAGGTTAAGTTGTCGAGGGCTGATTTCATGTCCTATGATAAAAAGCCTTCTGTTTCCACCTCCAAACCTTTCAGGGGAGTATTTGCAAAACTTTGGCACCATTTTGTGTGAATTGGAGAATTTCAGATTTTTGCTGAAGTTGTGACCCCGGGGCTTAGAAATTTTTTTTTTCACAGGTTAAGTTGTCGAGGGCTGATTTCATGTCCTATGATAAAAAGCCGTCTGTTTCCACCGCCAAACCTTTCAGGGAAGTATTTGCAAAACTTTGGCACCATCTTTGAGTGAATTGGAGAATTTCAGATTTTTGCTTAGAATTTTTTTTTTTCACAGGTTAAGTTGTCGAGGGCTGATTTCATGTCCTATGATAAAAAGCCTTCTGTTTCCACCGCCAATCCTTTCAGGGGAGAATTTGCAACAGTTTAGCGCCATTTTTGAGTGAATTGGATAATTTCAGATTTTTGCTGAAGTTGTGACCCCGGGGCTTAGAAATTTTTTTTTTCACAGGTTAAGTTGTCGAGGCTTGATTTCTTGGCCTATGATAAAAAGCCTTCTGTTTCCACCTCCAAACCTTTCAGGGGAGAATTTGCAACAGTTTAGCACCATTTTTGAGTGAATTGGAGAATTTCAGATTTTTGCTGAAATTGTGACCCCGGGGCTTAGAAATTTTTTTTTTCACAGGTTAAGTTGTCGAGGGCTGATTTCATGTCCTATGATAAGCCTTCTGTTTCCACCGCCAATCCTTTCAGGGGAGTATTTGCAAAACTTTGGCACCATTTTTGAGTGAATTGGAGAATTTCAGATTTTTGCTGAAGTTGTGACCCCGGGGCTTAGAATTTTTTTTTTCCACAGGTTAAGTTGTCGAGGGCTGATTTCATGTCCTATGATAAAAAGCCGTCTGTTTCCACCGCCAAACCTTTCTGGGGAGAATGTGCAACAGTTTAGCACCATTTTTGAGTGAATTGGAGAATTTCAGATTTTTGCTGAAGTTGTGGCCCCGGGGCTTAGAAATTTTTTTTTTCACAGGTTAAGTTGTCGAGGGCTGATTTCATGTCCTATTATAAAAAGCCGTATGTTTCCACCGCCAAACCTTTCCAGGAAGAATGTGCAACAGTTTAGCACCATTTTTGAGTGAATTGGAGAATTTCAGATTTTTGCTGAAGTTTTGACCCCGGGGCCTAGAAAATTTTTTTTTCACAGGTTAAGTTGTCGAGGGCTGATTTCATGTCCTATGATAAACAGCCTTCTGTTTCCACCGCCAAACCTTTCAGGGGAGTATTTGCAAAACTTTGGCACCATTTTTGAGTGAATTGGAGAATTTCAGATTTTTGCTGAAGTTGTGACCCCGGGGCTTAGAAATTTTTTTTTTCACAGGTTAAGTTGTCGAGGGTTGATATCTTGGCCTATGATAAAAAGCCTTCTATTTCCACCGCCAAAACTTTCAGGGGAGAATTTACAACAGTTTAGCACCATTTTTGAGTGAATTGGAGAATTTCAGATTTTTGCTTAGAATTTTTTTTTTTTCACAGGTTAAGTTGTCGAGGGCTGATTTCATGTCCTATGATAAAAAGCCTTCTGTTTCCACCGCCAAAACTTTCAGGGGAGAATTTACAACAGTTTAGCACCATTTTTGAGTGAATTGGAGAATTTCAGATTTTTGCTGAAATTGTGACCCCGGGCCTTAGAAATTTTTTTTTTCACAGGTTAAGTTGTCGAGGGCTGATTTCATGTCCTATGATAAAAAGCCTTCTGTTTCCACCGCCAATCCTTTCAGGGGAGAATTTGCAACAATTTAGCACCATTTTTGAGTGAATTGGAGGATTTCAGATTTTTGCTGAAATTGTGACCCCGGGGCTTAGAAATTTTTTTTTTCACAGGTTAAGTTGTCAAGGGCTGATTTCATGTCCTATGATAAAAAGCCTTCTGTTTCCACCGCCAAACCTTTCAGGGGAGTATTTGCAAAACTTTGGCACCATTTTTGAGTGAATCGGAGAATTTCAGATTTTTGCTGAAGTTGTGACCCCGGGGCTTAGAATTTTTTTTTTCCACAGGTTAAGTTGTCGAGGGCTGATTTCATGTCCTATGATAAAAAGCCGTCTGTTTCCACCGCCAAACCTTTCTGGGGAGAATGTGCAACAGTTTAGCACCATTTTTGAGTGAATTGGAGAATTTCAGATTTTTGCTGAAGTTGTGGCCCCGGGGCTTAGAAATTTTTTTTTTCACAGGTTAAGTTGTCGAGGGCTGATTTCATGTCCTATTATAAAAAGCCGTCTGTTTCCACCGCCAAACCTTTCCAGGAAGAATGTGCAACAGTTTAGCACCATTTTTGAGTGAATTGGAGAATTTCAGATTTTTGCTGAAGTTTTGACCCCGGGGCTTAGAAAATTTTTTTTTCACAGGTTAAGTTGTCGAGGGCTGATTTCATGTCCTATGATAAACAGCCTTCTGTTTCCACCGCCAAACCTTTCAGGGGAGTATTTGCAAAACTTTGGCACCATTTTTGAGTGAATTGGAGAATTTCAGATTTTTGCTGAAGTTGTGACCCCGGGGCTTAGAAATTTTTTTTTTCACAGGTTAAGTTGTCGAGGGCTGATTTCATGTCCTATGATAAAAAGCCTTCTGTTTCCACCGCAAAACCTTTCAGGGGAGTATTTGCAAAACTTTGGCACCATTTTTGAGTGAATTGGAGAATTTCAGATTTTTGCTGAAGTTGTGACCCCGGGGCTTAGAAATTTTTTTTTTCACAGGTTAAGTTGTCGAGGGCTGATTTCATGTCCTATGATAAAAAGCCGTCTGTTTCCACCGTCAAACCTTTCTGGGGAGAATGTGCAACAGTTTAGCACCATTTTTGAGTGAATTGGAGAATTTCAGATTTTTCCTGAAGTTGTGGCCCCGGGGCTTAGAAATTTTTTTTTTCACAGGTTAAGTTGTCGAGGGCTGATTTCATGTCCTATTATAAAAAGCCGTCTGTTTCCACCGCCAAACCTTTCCACGAAGAATGTGCAACAGTTTAGCACCATTTTTGAGTGAATTGGAGAATTTCAGATTTTTGCTGAAGTTTTGACCCCGGGGCTTAGAAAATTTTTTTTTCACAGGTTAAGTTGTCGAGGGCTGATTTCATGTCCTATGATAAACAGCCTTCTGTTTCCACCGCCAAACCTTTCAGGGGAGTATTTGCAAAACTTTGGCACCATTTTTGAGTGAATTGGAGAATTTCAGATTTTTGCTGAAGTTGTGACCCCGGGGCTTAGAAATTTTTTTTTTCACAGGTTAAGTTGTCGAGGGCTGATTTCATGTCCTATGATAAAAAGCCTTCTGTTTCCACCGCAAAACCTTTCAGGGGAGTATTTGCAAAACTTTGGCACCATTTTTGAGTGAATTGGAGAATTTCAGATTTTTGCTGAAGTTGTGACCCCGGGGCTTAGAAATTTTTTTTTTCACAGGTTAAGTTGTCGAGGGCTGATTTCATGTCCTATGATAAAAAGCCGTCTGTTTCCACCGCCAAACCTTTCTGGGGAGAATGTGCAACAGTTTAGCACCATTTTTGAGTGAATTGGAGAATTTCAGATTTTTGCTGAAGTTGTGGCCCCGGGGCTTAGAAATTTTTTTTTTCACAGGTTAAGTTGTCGAGGGCTGATTTCATGTCCTATTATAAAAAGCCGTCTGTTTCCACCGCCAAACCTTTCCACGAAGAATGTGCAACAGTTTAGCACCATTTTTGAGTGAATTGGAGAATTTCAGATTTTTGCTGAAGTTGTGACCCCGGGGCTTAGAAATTTTTTTTTTCACAGGTTAAGTTGTCGAGGGCTGATTTCATGTCCTATGATAAACAGCCTTCTGTTTCCACCGCCAAACCTTTCAGGGGAGTATTTGCAAAACTTTGGCACCATTTTTGAGTGAATTGGAGAATTTCAGATTTTTGCTGAAGTTGTGACCCCGGGGCATAGAATTTTTTTTTTTTCACAGGTTAAGTTGTCGAGGGCTGATTTCATGTCCTATGATAAAAAGCCTTCTGTTTCCACCTCCAAACCTTTCAGGGGAGTATTTGCAACAGTTTAGCAGCATTTTTGAGTGAATTGGAGAATTTCAGATTTTTGCTGAAGTTGTGACCCCGGGGCTTAGAAATTTTTTTTTTCACAGGTTAAGTTGTCGAGGGCTGATTTCATGTCCTATGATAAAAAGCCGTCTGTTTCCACCGCCAAACCTTTCCAGGAAGAATGTGCAACAGTTTAGCACCATTTTTGAGTGAATTGGAGAATTTCAGATTTTTGCTGAAGTTGTGACCCCGGGGCTTAGAAATTTTTTTTTTCACAGGTTAAGTTGTCGAGGGCTGCTTTCATGTCCTATGATAAAAAGCCTTCTGTTTCCACCGCCGAACCTTCAGATTTTTGCTGAAGTTGTGACCCCGGGGCTTAGAAAATTTTTTTTTCACAGGTTAAATTGTCGAGGGTTGATTTCTTGGCCTATGATAACAAGCCTTCTGTTTCCACCGCCAAACCTTTCAGGGGAGTATTTGCAAAACTTTGGCACCATCTTTGAGTGAATTGGAGAATTTCAGATTTTTGCTGAAGTTGTGACCCCGGGGCTTAGAAATTTTTTTTTTCACAGGTTAAGTTGTCGAGGGCTGATTTCATGTCCTATGATAAAAAGCCTTCTGTTTCCACCGCAAAACCTTTCAGGGGAGTATTTGCAAAACTTTGGCACCATTTTTGAGTGAATTGGAGAATTTCAGATTTTTGCTGAAGTTGTGACCCCGGGGCTTAGAAATTTTTTTTTCCCACAGGTTAAGTTGTCGAGGGCTGATTTCATGTCCTATGATAAAAAGCCGTCTGTTTCCACCGCCAAACCTTTCCAGGAAGAATGTGCAACAGTTTAGCACCATTTTTCAGTGAATTGGAGAATTTCAGATTTTTGCTGAAATTGTGACCCCGGGGCTTAGAATTTTTTTTTTTCACAGGTTAAATTGTCGAGGGTTGATTTCTTGGCCTATGATAACAAGCCTTCTGTTTCCACCGCCAAACCTTTCAGGGGAGTATTTGCAAAACTTTGGCACCATCTTTGAGTGAATTGGAGAATTTCAGATTTTTGCTGAAATTGTGACCCCGGGGCTTAGAAATTTTTTTTTTCACAGGTATAGTTGTCGAGGGCTGATTTCATGTCCTATGATAAAAAGCCGTCTGTTTCCACCGCCAAACCTTTCCAGGAAGAATGTGCAACAGTTTAGCACCATTTTTGAGTGAATTGGAGAATTTCAGATTTTTGCTGAAATTGTGACCCCGGGGCTTAGAAATTTTTTTTTTCACAGGTTAAGTTGTCGAGGGTTGATTTCTTGGCCTATGATAAAAAGCCTTCTGTTTCCACCGCCAAACCTTTCAGGGGAGAATTTGCAACAGTTTAGCACCATTTTTGAGTGAATTGGAGAATTTCAGATTTTTGCTGAAATTGTGACCCCGGGGCTTAGAAATTTTTTTTTTCACAGGTTAAGTTGTCGAGGGCTGATTTCATGTCCTCTGATAAAAAGTCTCTGTTTCCACCACCAAACCTTTCAGGGGAGTATTTGCAAAACTTTGGCACCATCTTTGAGTGAATTGGAGAATTTCAGATTTTTGCTGAAATTGTGACCCCGGGGCTTAGAAATTTTTTTTTCACAGGTTAAGTTGTCGAGGGCTGATTTCATATCCTATGATAAAAAGCCTTCTGTTTCCACCGCCAAACCTTTCAGGGGAGTATTTGCAACACGTTGGCACCATCTTTGAGTGAATTGGAGAATTTCAGATTTTTGCTGAAGTTGTGACCCCGGGGCTTGGAAATTTTTTTTTTCACAGGTTAAGTTGTCTAGGGTTGATTTCATGTCCTATGATAAAAAGCCGTCTGTTTCCACCGCCAAACCTTTCCAGGAAGAATGTGCAACAGTTTAGCACCATTTTTCAGTGAATTGGAGAATTTCAGATTTTTGCTGAAGTTGTGACCCCGGGGCTTAGAATTTTTTTTTTTCACAGGTTAAATTGTCGAGGGTTGATTTCTTGGCCTATGATAACAAGCCTTCTGTTTCCACCGCCAAACCTTTCAGGGGAGTATTTGCAACACGTTGGCACCATCTTTGAGTGAATTGGAGAATTTCAGATTTTTGCTGAAGTTGTGACCCCGGGGCTTGGAAATTTTTTTTTTCACAGGTTAAGTTGTCTAGGGTTGATTTCATGTCCTATGATAAAAAGCCGTCTGTTTCCACCGCCAAACCTTTCCAGGAAGAATGTGCAACAGTTTAGCACCATTTTTCAGTGAATTGGAGAATTTCAGATTTTTGCTGAAGTTGTGACCCCGGGGCTTAGAAATTTTTTTTTTCACAGGTTAAGTTGTCTAGGGTTGATTTCTTGGCCTATGATAAAAAGCCTTCTGTTTCCACCGCCAAAACTTTCAGGGGAGAATTTACAACAGTTTAGCACCATTTTTGAGTGAATTGGAGAATTTCAGATTTTTGCTGAAGTTGTGACCCCAGGGCTTAGAATTTTTTTTTTTCACAGGTTAAGTTGTCGAGGGCTGATTTCATGTCCTATGATAAAAAGCCTTCTGTTTCCACCGCCAAACCTTTCAGGGGAGTATTTGCAAAACTTTGGCACCATTTTTGAGTGAATTGGAGAATTTCAGATTTTTGCTGAAGTTGTGACCCCGGGGCTTAGAAAGTTTTTTTTCACAGGTTAAGTTGTCGAGGGCTGATTTCATGTCCTATGATAAAAAGCCGTCTGTTTCCACCGCCGGACCTTTCAGGGGAGAATTTGCAACAGTTTAGCACCATTTTTGAGTGAATTGGAGAATTTCAGATTTTTGCTGAAATTGTGACCCCGGGGCTTAGAAATTTTTTTTTCCCACAGGTTAAGTTGTCGAGGGCTGATTTCATGTCCTATGATAAAAAGCCGTCTGTTTCCACCGCCAAACCTTTCCAGGAAGAATGTGCAACAGTTTAGCACCATTTTTCAGTGAATTGGAGAATTTCAGATTTTTGCTGAAATTGTGACCCCGGGGCTTAGAATTTTTTTTTTTCACAGGTTAAATTGTCGAGGGTTGATTTCTTGGCCTATGATAACAAGCCTTCTGTTTCCACCGCCAATCCTTTCAGGGGAGTATTTGCAAAACTTTGGCACCATCTTTGAGTGAATTGGAGAATTTCAGATTTTTGCTGAAATTGTGACCCCGGGGCTTAGAAATTTTTTTTTTCACAGGTATAGTTGTCGAGGGCTGATTTCATGTCCTATGATAAAAAGCCGTCTGTTTCCACCGCCAAACCTTTCCAGGAAGAATGTGCAACAGTTTAGCACCATTTTTGAGTGAATTGGAGAATTTCAGATTTTTGCTGAAATTTTGACCCCGGGGCTTAGAAATTTTTTTTTTCACAGGTTAAGTTGTCGAGGGTTGATTTCTTGGCCTATGATAAAAAGCCTTCTGTTTCCACCGCCAAACCTTTCAGGGGAGAATTTGCAACAGTTTAGCACCATTTTTGAGTGAATTGGAGAATTTCAGATTTTTGCTGAAGTTGTGACCCCGGGGCTTGGAAATTTTTTTTTTCACAGGTTAAGTTGTCTAGGGTTGATTTCATGTCCTATGATAAAAAGCCGTCTGTTTCCACCGCCAAACCTTTCCAGGAAGAATGTGCAACAGTTTAGCACCATTTTTCAGTGAATTGGAGAATTTCAGATTTTTGCTGAAGTTGTGACCCCGGGGCTTAGAATTTTTTTTTTTCACAGGTTAAATTGTCGAGGGTTGATTTCTTGGCCTATGATAACAAGCCTTCTGTTTCCACCGCCAAACCTTTCAGGGGAGTATTTGCAACACGTTGGCACCATCTTTGAGTGAATTGGAGAATTTCAGATTTTTGCTGAAGTTGTGACCCCGGGGCTTGGAAATTTTTTTTTTCACAGGTTAAGTTGTCTAGGGTTGATTTCATGTCCTATGATAAAAAGCCGTCTGTTTCCACCGCCAAACCTTTCCAGGAAGAATGTGCAACAGTTTAGCACCATTTTTCAGTGAATTGGAGAATTTCAGATTTTTGCTGAAGTTGTGACCCCGGGGCTTAGAAATTTTTTTTTTCACAGGTTAAGTTGTCTAGGGTTGATTTCTTGGCCTATGATAAAAAGCCTTCTGTTTCCACCGCCAAAACTTTCAGGGGAGAATTTACAACAGTTTAGCACCATTTTTGAGTGAATTGGAGAATTTCAGATTTTTGCTGAAGTTGTGACCCCAGGGCTTAGAATTTTTTTTTTTCACAGGTTAAGTTGTCGAGGGCTGATTTCATGTCCTATGATAAAAAGCCTTCTGTTTCCACCGCCAAACCTTTCAGGGGAGTATTTGCAAAACTTTGGCACCATTTTTGAGTGAATTGGAGAATTTCAGATTTTTGCTGAAGTTGTGACCCCGGGGCTTAGAAAGTTTTTTTTCACAGGTTAAGTTGTCGAGGGCTGATTTCATGTCCTATGATAAAAAGCCGTCTGTTTCCACCGCCGGACCTTTCAGGGGAGAATTTGCAACAGTTTAGCACCATTTTTGAGTGAATTGGAGAATTTCAGATTTTTGCTGAAATTGTGACCCCGGGGCTTAGAAATTTTTTTTTTCCACAGGTTAAGTTGTCGAGGGCTGATTTCATGTCCTATGATAAAAAGCCGTCTGTTTCCACCGCCAAACCTTTCCAGGAAGAATGTGCAACAGTTTAGCACCATTTTTCAGTGAATTGGAGAATTTCAGATTTTTGCTGAAATTGTGACCCCGGGGCTTAGAATATTTTTTTTTCACAGGTTAAATTGTCGAGGGTTGATTTCTTGGCCTATGATAACAAGCCTTCTGTTTCCACCGCCAATCCTTTCAGGGGAGTATTTGCAAAACTTTGGCACCATCTTTGAGTGAATTGGAGAATTTCAGATTTTTGCTGAAATTGTGAGCCCGGGGCTTAGAAATTTTTTTTTTCACAGGTATAGTTGTCGAGGGCTGATTTCATGTCCTATGATAAAAAGCCTTCTGTTTCCACCGCCAAACCTTTCCAGGAAGAATCTGCAACAGTTTAGCACCATTTTTGAGTGAATTGGAGAATTTCAGATTTTTGCTGAAATTGTGACCCCGGGGCTTAGAAATTTTTTTTTTCACAGGTTAAGTTGTCGAGGGTTGATTTCTTGGCCTATGATAAAAAGTCTCTGTTTCCACCGCCAAACCTTTCAGGGGAGTATTTGCAACACGTTGGCACCATCTTTGAGTGAATTGGAGAATTTCAGATTTTTGCTGAAGTTGTGACCCCGGGGCTTAGAAATTTTTTTTTCACAGGTTAAGTTGTCGAGGGCTGATTTCATGTCCTATGATAAAAAGCCTTCTGTTTCCACCGCCAATCCTTTCAGGGGAGAATTTGCAACAATTTAGCACCATTTTTGAGTGAATTGGAGGATTTCAGATTTTTGCTGAAATTGTGACCCCGGGGCTTAGAATTTTTTTTTTTCACAGGTTAAGTTGTCGAGGGCTGATTTCATGTCCTATGATAAAAAGCCTTCTGTTTCCACCGCCAAACCTTTCAGGGGAGTATTTGCAAAACTTTGGCACCATTTTTGAGTGAATTGGAGAATTTCAGATTTTTGCTCAAGTTGTGACCCCGGGGCTTAGAATTTTTTTTTTCCACAGGTTAAGTTGTCGAGGGCTGATTTCATGTCCTATGATAAAAAGCCGTCTGTTTCCACCGCCAAACCTTTCTGGGGAGAATGTGCAACAGTTTAGCACCATTTTTGAGTGAATTGGAGAATTTCAGATTTTTGCTGAAGTTGTGGCCCCGGGGCTTAGAAATTTTTTTTTTCACAGGTTGTCGAGGGCTGATTTCATGTCCTATTATAAAAAGCCGTCTGTTTCCACCGCCAAACCTTTCCAGGAAGAATGTGCAACAGTTTAGCACCATTTTTGAGTGAATTGGAGAATTTCAGATTTTTGCTGAAGTTGTGACCCCGGGGCTTAGAAAATTTTTTTTTCACAGGTTAAGTTGTCGAGGGCTGATTTCATGTCCTATGATAAACAGCCTTCTGTTTCCACCGCCAAACCTTTCAGGGGAGTATTTGCAAAACTTTGGCACCATTTTTGAGTGAATTGGAGAATTTCAGATTTTTGCTGAAGTTGTGACCCCGGGGCTTAGAAAATTTTTTTTTCACAGGTTAAGTTGTCGAGGGCTGATTTCATGTCCTATGATAAAAAGCCTTCTGTTTCCACCGCAAAACCTTTCAGGGGAGTATTTGCAAAACTTTGGCACCATTTTTGAGTGAATTGGAGAATTTCAGATTTTTGCTGAAGTTGTGACCCCGGGGCTTAGAAATTTTTTTTTTCACAGGTTAAGTTGTCGAGGGCTGATTTCATGTCCTATGATAAAAAGCCGTCTGTTTCCACCGCCAAACCTTTCTGGGGAGAATGTGCAACAGTTTAGCACCATTTTTGAGTGAATTGGAGAATTTCAGATTTTTGCTGAAGTTGTGGCCCCGGGGCTTAGAAATTTTTTTTTTCACAGGTTAAGTTGTCGAGGGCTGATTTCATGTCCTATTATAAAAAGCCGTCTGTTTCCACCGCCAAACCTTTCCACGAAGAATGTGCAACAGTTTAGCACCATTTTTGAGTGAATTGGAGAATTTCAGATTTTTGCTGAAGTTGTGACCCCGGGGCTTAGAATTTTTTTTTTTCACAGGTTAAATTGTCGAGGGTTGATTTCTTGGCCTATGATAACAAGCCTTCTGTTTCCACCGCCAAACCTTTCAGGGGAGTATTTGCAACACGTTGGCACCATCTTTGAGTGAATTGGAGAATTTCAGATTTTTGCTGAAGTTGTGACCCCGGGGCTTGGAAATTTTTTTTTTCACAGGTTAAGTTGTCTAGGGTTGATTTCATGTCCTATGATAAAAAGCCTTCTGTTTCCACCGCAAAACCTTTCAGGGGAGTATTTGCAAAACTTTGGCACCATTTTTGAGTGAATTGGAGAATTTCAGATTTTTGCTGAAGTTGTGACCCCGGGGCTTAGAAATTTTTTTTTTCACAGGTTAAGTTGTCTAGGGTTGATTTCTTGGCCTATGATAAAAAGCCTTCTGTTTCCACCGCCAAAACTTTCAGGGGAGAATTTACAACAGTTTAGCACCATTTTTGAGTGAATTGGAGAATTTCAGATTTTTGCTGAAGTTGTGACCCCAGGGCTTAGAATTTTTTTTTTTCACAGGTTAAGTTGTCGAGGGCTGATTTCATGTCCTATGATAAAAAGCCTTCTGTTTCCACCGCCAAACCTTTCAGGGGAGTATTTGCAAAACTTTGGCACCATTTTTGAGTGAATTGGAGAATTTCAGATTTTTGCTGAAGTTGTGACCCCGGGGCTTAGAAAGTTTTTTTTCACAGGTTAAGTTGTCGAGGGCTGATTTCATGTCCTATGATAAAAAGCCGTCTGTTTCCACCGCCGGACCTTTCAGGGGAGAATTTGCAACAGTTTAGCACCATTTTTGAGTGAATTGGAGAATTTCAGATTTTTGCTGAAATTGTGACCCCGGGGCTTAGAAATTTTTTTTTTCCACAGGTTAAGTTGTCGAGGGCTGATTTCATGTCCTATGATAAAAAGCCGTCTGTTTCCACCGCCAAACCTTTCCAGGAAGAATGTGCAACAGTTTAGCACCATTTTTCAGTGAATTGGAGAATTTCAGATTTTTGCTGAAATTGTGACCCCGGGGCTTAGAATTTTTTTTTTTCACAGGTTAAATTGTCGAGGGTTGATTTCTTGGCCTATGATAACAAGCCTTCTGTTTCCACCGCCAATCCTTTCAGGGGAGTATTTGCAAAACTTTGGCACCATCTTTGAGTGAATTGGAGAATTTCAGATTTTTGCTGAAATTGTGACCCCGGGGCTTAGAAATTTTTTTTTTCACAGGTATAGTTGTCGAGGGCTGATTTCATGTCCTATGATAAAAAGCCGTCTGTTTCCACCGCCAAACCTTTCCAGGAAGAATCTGCAACAGTTTAGCACCATTTTTGAGTGAATTGGAGAATTTCAGATTTTTGCTGAAATTGTGACCCCGGGGCTTAGAAATTTTTTTTTTCACAGGTTTAGTTGTCGAGGGTTGATTTCTTGGCCTATGATAAAAAGCCTTCTGTTTCCACCGCCAAACCTTTCAGGGGAGAATTTGCAACAGTTTAGCACCATTTTTGAGTGAATTGGAGAATTTCAGATTTTTGCTGAAATTGTGACCCCGGGGCTTAGAAATTTTTTTTTCACAGGTTAAGTTGTCGAGGGCTGATTTCATGTCCTATGATAAAAAGCCTTCTGTTTCCACCGCCAATCCTTTCAGGGGAGAATTTGCAACAATTTAGCACCATTTTTGAGTGAATTGGAGGATTTCAGATTTTTGCTGAAATTGTGACCCCGGGGCTTAGAAATTTTTTTTTTCACAGGTTAAGTTGTCGAGGGCTGATTTCATGTCCTATGATAAAAAGCCTTCTGTTTCCACCGCCAAACCTTTCAGGGGAGTATTTGCAAAACTTTGGCACCATTTTTGAGTGAATTGGAGAATTTCAGATTTTTGCTGAAGTTGTGACCCCGGGGCTTAGAATTTTTTTTTTCCACAGGTTAAGTTGTCGAGGGCTGATTTCATGTCCTATGATAAAAAGCCGTCTGTTTCCACCGCCAAACCTTTCTGGGGAGAATGTGCAACAGTTTAGCACCATTTTTGAGTGAATTGGAGAATTTCAGATTTTTGCTGAAGTTGTGGCCCCGGGGCTTAGAAATTTTTTTTTTCACAGGTTAAGTTGTCGAGGGCTGATTTCATGTCCTATTATAAAAAGCCGTCTGTTTCCACCGCCAAACCTTTCCAGGAAGAATGTGCAACAGTTTAGCACCATTTTTGAGTGAATTGGAGAATTTCAGATTTTTGCTGAAGTTGTGACCCCGGGGCTTAGAAAATTTTTTTTTCACAGGTTAAGTTGTCGAGGGCTGATTTCATGTCCTATGATAAACAGCCTTCTGTTTCCACCGCCAAACCTTTCAGGGGAGTATTTGCAAAACTTTGGCACCATTTTTGAGTGAATTGGAGAATTTCAGATTTTTGCTGAAGTTGTGACCCCGGGGCTTAGAAAATTTTTTTTTCACAGGTTAAGTTGTCGAGGGCTGATTTCATGTCCTATGATAAAAAGCCTTCTGTTTCCACCGCAAAACCTTTCAGGGGAGTATTTGCAAAACTTTGGCACCATTTTTGAGTGAATTGGAGAATTTCAGATTTTTGCTGAAGTTGTGACCCCGGGGCTTAGAAATTTTTTTTTTCACAGGTTAAGTTGTCGAGGGCTGATTTCATGTCCTATGATAAAAAGCCGTCTGTTTCCACCGCCAAACCTTTCTGGGGAGAATGTGCAACAGTTTAGCACCATTTTTGAGTGAATTGGAGAATTTCAGATTTTTGCTGAAGTTGTGGCTTAGAAATTTTTTTTTTCACAGGTTAAGTTGTCGAGGGCTGATTTCATGTCCTATTATAAAAAGCCGTCTGTTTCCACCGCCAAACCTTTCCACGAAGAATGTGCAACAGTTTAGCACCATTTTTGAGTGAATTGGAGAATTTCAGATTTTTGCTGAAGTTGTGACCCCGGGGCTTAGAAATTTTTTTTTTCACAGGTTAAGTTGTCGAGGGCTGATTTCATGTCCTATGATAAACAGCCTTCTGTTTCCACCGCCAAACCTTTCAGGGGAGTATTTGCAAAACTTTGGCACCATTTTTGAGTGAATTGGAGAATTTCAGATTTTTGCTGAAGTTGTGACCCCGGGGCATAGAATTTTTTTTTTTTCACAGGTTAAGTTGTCGAGGGCTGATTTCATGTCCTATGATAAAAAGCCTTCTGTTTCCACCTCCAAACCTTTCAGGGGAGTATTTGCAACAGTTTAGCAGCATTTTTGAGTGAATTGGAGAATTTCAGATTTTTGCTGAAGTTGTGACCCCGGGGCTTAGAAATTTTTTTTTCCACAGGTTAAGTTGTCGACGGCTGATTTCATGTCCTATGATAAAAAGCCGTCTGTTTCCACCGCCAAACCTTTCCAGGAAGAATGTGCAACAGTTTAGCACCATTTTTGAGTGAATTGGAGAATTTCAGATTTTTGCTGAAGTTGTGACCCCGGGGCTTAGAAAATTTTTTTTTCACAGGTTAAGTTGTCGAGGGCTGATTTCATGTCCTATGATAAACAGCCTTCTGTTTCCACCGCCAAACCTTTCAGGGGAGTATTTGCAAAACTTTGGCACCATTTTTGAGTGAATTGGAGAATTTCAGATTTTTGCTGAAGTTGTGACCCCGGGGCTTAGAAAATTTTTTTTTCACAGGTTAAGTTGTCGAGGGCTGATTTCATGTCCTATGATAAAAAGCCTTCTGTTTCCACCGCAAAACCTTTCAGGGGAGTATTTGCAAAACTTTGGCACCATTTTTGAGTGAATTGGAGAATTTCAGATTTTTGCTGAAGTTGTGACCCCGGGGCTTAGAAATTTTTTTTTTCACAGGTTAAGTTGTCGAGGGCTGATTTCATGTCCTATGATAAAAAGCCGTCTGTTTCCACCGCCAAACCTTTCTGGGGAGAATGTGCAACAGTTTAGCACCATTTTTGAGTGAATTGGAGAATTTCAGATTTTTGCTGAAGTTGTGGCTTAGAAATTTTTTTTTTCACAGGTTAAGTTGTCGAGGGCTGATTTCATGTCCTATTATAAAAAGCCGTCTGTTTCCACCGCCAAACCTTTCCACGAAGAATGTGCAACAGTTTAGCACCATTTTTGAGTGAATTGGAGAATTTCAGATTTTTGCTGAAGTTGTGACCCCGGGGCTTAGAAATTTTTTTTTTCACAGGTTAAGTTGTCGAGGGCTGATTTCATGTCCTATGATAAACAGCCTTCTGTTTCCACCGCCAAACCTTTCAGGGGAGTATTTGCAAAACTTTGGCACCATTTTTGAGTGAATTGGAGAATTTCAGATTTTTGCTGAAGTTGTGACCCCGGGGCATAGAATTTTTTTTTTTTCACAGGTTAAGTTGTCGAGGGCTGATTTCATGTCCTATGATAAAAAGCCTTCTGTTTCCACCTCCAAACCTTTCAGGGGAGTATTTGCAACAGTTTAGCAGCATTTTTGAGTGAATTGGAGAATTTCAGATTTTTGCTGAAGTTGTGACCCCGGGGCTTAGAAATTTTTTTTTCCACAGGTTAAGTTGTCGACGGCTGATTTCATGTCCTATGATAAAAAGCCGTCTGTTTCCACCGCCAAACCTTTCCAGGAAGAATGTGCAACAGTTTAGCACCATTTTTGAGTGAATTGGAGAATTTCAGATTTTTGCTGAAGTTGTGACCCCGGGGCTTAGAATTTTTTTTTTTCACAGGTTAAGTTGTCGAGGGCTGCTTTCATGTCCTATGATAAAAAGCCTTCTGTTTCCACCGCCGAACCTTCAGATTTTTGCTGAAGTTGTGACCCCGGGGCTTAGAAATTTTTTTTTTCACAGGTTAAGTTGTCGAGGGCTGATTTCATGTCCTATGATAAAAAGCCGTCTGTTTCCACCGCCAAACCTTTCCAGGAAGAATGTGCAACTGTTTAGCACCATTTTTTAGTGAATTGGAGAATTTCAGATTTTTGCTGAAGTTGTGACCCCGGGGCTTAGAATTTTTTTTTTTCACAGGTTAAATTGTCGAGGGTTGATTTCTTGGCCTATGATAACAAGCCTTCTGTTTCCACCGCCAAACCTTTCAGGGGAGTATTTGCAACACGTTGGCACCATCTTTGAGTGAATTGGAGAATTTCAGATTTTTGCTGAAGTTGTGACCCCGGGGCTTGGAAATTTTTTTTTTCACAGGTTAAGTTGTCTAGGGTTGATTTCATGTCCTATGATAAAAAGCCTTCTGTTTCCACCGCCAAACCTTTCCAGGAAGAATGTGCAACAGTTTAGCACCATTTTTCAGTGAATTGGAGAATTTCAGATTTTTGCTGAAGTTGTGACCCCGGGGCTTAGAAATTTTTTTTTTCACAGGTTAAGTTGTCTAGGGTTGATTTCTTGGCCTATGATAAAAAGCCTTCTGTTTCCACCGCCAAAACTTTCAGGGGAGAATTTACAACAGTTTAGCACCATTTTTGAGTGAATTGGAGAATTTCAGATTTTTGCTGAAATTGTGACCCCAGGGCTTAGAATTTTTTTTTTTCACAGGTTAAGTTGTCGAGGGCTGATTTCATGTCCTATGATAAAAAGCCTTCTGTTTCCACCGCCAAACCTTTCAGGGGAGTATTTGCAAAACTTTGGCACCATTTTTGAGTGAATTGGAGAATTTCAGATTTTTGCTGAAATTGTGACCCCGGGGCTTAGAAAGTTTTTTTTCACAGGTTAAGTTGTCGAGGGCTGATTTCATGTCCTATGATAAAAAGCCGTCTGTTTCCACCGCCGGACCTTTCAGGGGAGAATTTGCAACAGTTTAGCACCATTTTTGAGTGAATTGGAGAATTTCAGATTTTTGCTGAAATTGTGACCCCGGGGCTTAGAAATTTTTTTTTTCCACAGGTTAAGTTGTCGAGGGCTGATTTCATGTCCTATGATAAAAAGCCGTCTGTTTCCACCGCCAAACCTTTCCAGGAAGAATGTGCAACAGTTTAGCACCATTTTTCAGTGAATTGGAGAATTTCAGATTTTTGCTGAAATTGTGACCCCGGGGCTTAGAATTTTTTTTTTTTCACAGGTTAAATTGTCGAGGGTTGATTTCTTGGCCTATGATAACAAGCCTTCTGTTTCCACCGCCAAACCTTTCAGGGGAGTATTTGCAAAACTTTGGCACCATCTTTGAGTGAATTGGAGAATTTCAGATTTTTGCTGAAATTGTGACCCCGGGGCTTAGAAATTTTTTTTTTCACAGGTTAAGTTGTCGAGGGCTGATTTCATGTCCTATGATAAAAAGTCTCTGTTTCCACCACCAAACCTTTCAGGGGAGTATTTGCAAAACTTTGGCACCATCTTTGAGTGAATTGGAGAATTTCAGATTTTTGCTGAAATTGTGACCCCGGGGCTTAGAAATTTTTTTTTCACAGGTTAAGTTGTCGAGGGCTGATTTCATATCCTATGATAAAAAGCCTTCTGTTTCCACCGCCAAACCTTTCAGGGGAGTATTTGCAACACGTTGGCACCATCTTTGAGTGAATTGGAGAATTTCAGATTTTTGCTGAAGTTGTGACCCCGGGGCTTGGAAATTTTTTTTTTCACAGGTTAAGTTGTCTAGGGTTGATTTCATGTCCTATGATAAAAAGCCGTCTGTTTCCACCGCCAAACCTTTCCAGGAAGAATGTGCAACAGTTTAGCACCATTTTTCAGTGAATTGGAGAATTTCAGATTTTTGCTGAAGTTGTGACCCCGGGGCTTAGAATTTTTTTTTTTTCACAGGTTAAATTGTCGAGGGTTGATTTCTTGGCCTATGATAACAAGCCTTCTGTTTCCACCGCCAAACCTTTCAGGGGAGTATTTGCAACACGTTGGCACCATCTTTGAGTGAATTGGAGAATTTCAGATTTTTGCTGAAGTTGTGACCCCGGGGCTTGGAAATTTTTTTTTTCACAGGTTAAGTTGTCTAGGGTTGATTTCATGTCCTATGATAAAAAGCCGTCTGTTTCCACCGCCAAACCTTTCCAGGAAGAATGTGCAACAGTTTAGCACCATTTTTCAGTGAATTGGAGAATTTCAGATTTTTGCTGAAGTTGTGACCCCGGGGCTTAGAAATTTTTTTTTTCACAGGTTAAGTTGTCTAGGGTTGATTTCTTGGCCTATGATAAAAAGCCTTCTGTTTCCACCGCCAAAACTTTCAGGGGAGAATTTACAACAGTTTAGTACCATTTTTGAGTGAATTGGAGAATTTCAGATTTTTGCTGAAGTTGTGACCCCAGGGCTTAGAATTTTTTTTTTCCACAGGTTAAGTTGTCGAGGGCTGATTTCATGTCCTATGATAAAAAGCCTTCTGTTTCCACCGCCAAACCTTTCAGGGGAGTATTTGCAAAACTTTGGCACCATTTTTGAGTGAATTGGAGAATTTCAGATTTTTGCTGAAGTTGTGACCCCGGGGCTTAGAAAGTTTTTTTTCACAGGTTAAGTTGTCGAGGGCTGATTTCATGTCCTATGATAAAAAGCCGTCTGTTTCCACCGCCGGACCTTTCAGGGGAGAATTTGCAACAGTTTAGCACCATTTTTGAGTGAATTGGAGAATTTCAGATTTTTGCTGAAATTGTGACCCCGGGGCTTAGAAATTTTTTTTTTCCACAGGTTAAGTTGTCGAGGGCTGATTTCATGTCCTATGATAAAAAGCCGTCTGTTTCCACCGCCAAACCTTTCCAGGAAGAATGTGCAACAGTTTAGCACCATTTTTCAGTGAATTGGAGAATTTCAGATTTTTGCTGAAATTGTGACCCCGGGGCTTAGAATTTTTTTTTTTCACAGGTTAAATTGTCGAGGGTTGATTTCTTGGCCTATGATAACAAGCCTTCTGTTTCCACCGCCAATCCTTTCAGGGGAGTATTTGCAAAACTTTGGCACCATCTTTGAGTGAATTGGAGAATTTCAGATTTTTGCTGAAATTGTGACCCCGGGGCTTAGAAATTTTTTTTTTCACAGGTATAGTTGTCGAGGGCTGATTTTATGTCCTATGATAAAAAGCTGTCTGTTTCCACCGCCAAACCTTTCCAGGAAGAATGTGCAACAGTTTAGCACCATTTTTGAGTGAATTGGAGAATTTCAGATTTTTGCTGAAATTGTGACCCCGGGGCTTAGAAATTTTTTTTTTCACAGGTTAAGTTGTCGAGGGTTGATTTCTTGGCCTATGATAAAAAGCCTTCTGTTTCCACCGCCAAACCTTTCAGGGGAGAATTTGCAACAGTTTAGCACCATTTTTGAGTGAATTGGAGAATTTCAGATTTTTGCTGAAATTGTGACCCCGGGGCTTAGAAATTTTTTTTTCACAGGTTAAGTTGTCGAGGGCTGATTTCATGTCCTATGATAAAAAGTCTCTGTTTCCACCACCAAACCTTTCAGGGGAGTATTTGCAACACGTTGGCACCATCTTTGAGTGAATTGGAGAATTTCAGATTTTTGCTGAAGTTGTGACCCCGGGGCTTAGAATTTTTTTTTTTCACAGGTTAAGTTGTCGAGGGCTGATTTCATGTCCTATGATAAAAAGCCTTCTGTTTCCACCGCCAAACCTTTCAGGGGAGTATTTGCAAAACTTTGGCACCATTTTTGAGTGAATTGGAGAATTTAAGATTTTTGCTGAAATTGTGACCCCGGGGCTTAGAATTTTTTTTTTCCCACAGGTTAAGTTGTTGAGGGCTGATTTCATTTCCTATGATAAAAAGCCGTCTGTTTCCACCGCCAAACCTTTCCAGGAAGAATGTGCAACAGTTTAGCACCATTTTGAGTGAATTGGAGAATTTCAGATTTTTGCTGAAATTGTGACCCCGGGGCTTAGAATTTTTTTTTTCCACAGGTTAAGTTGTTGAGGGTTGATTTCATATCCTATGATAAAAAGCCTTCTGTTTCCACCGCCAAACCTTTCAGGGGAGTATTTGCAACACGTTGGCACCATCTTTGAGTGAATTGGAGAATTTCAGATTTTTGCTGAAGTTGTGACCCCGGGGCTTAGAAATTTTTTTTTTCACAGGTTAAATTGTCGAGGGTTGATTTCTTGGCCTATGATTACAAGCCTTCTGTTTCCACCGCCAAACCTTTCAGGGGAGTATTTGCAAAACTTTGGCACCATCTTTGAGTGAATTGGAGAATTTCAGATTTTTGCTGAAATTGTGACCCCGGGGCTTAGATATTTTTTTTTTCACAGGTTAAGTTGTCTAGGGTTGATTTCATGTCCTATGATAAAAAGCCTTCTGTTTCCACCGCCAAAACTTTCAGGGGAGAATTTACAACAGTTTAGCACCATTTTTGAGTGAATTGGAGAATTTCAGATTTTTGCTGAAGTTGTGACCCCGGGGCTTAGAAATTTTTTTTCCCACAGGTTAAGTTGTCGAGGGCTGATTTCATGTCCTATGATAAAAAGCCTTCTGTTTCCACCGCCGAACCTTTCAGGGGAGAATTTGCGACAGTTTAGCAGCATTTTTGAGTGAATTGGAGAATTTCAGATTTTTGCTGAAGTTGTGACCCCGGGACTTAGAATTTTTTTTTTCACAGATTAAGTTGTGGAGGGCTGATTTCATGTCCTATGATAAAAAGCCGTCTGTTTCCACCGCCAAACCTTTCCAGGAAGAATGTGCAACAGTTTAGCACCATTTTTGAGTGAATTGGAGAATTTCAGATTTTTGCTGAAGTTGTGACCCCGGGGCTTAGAAATTTTTTTTTCACAGGTTAAGTTGTCGAGGGCTGATTTCATGTCCTATGATAAAAAGCCTTCTGTTTCCACCGCCAAACCTTTCAGGGGAGTATTTGCAATACTTTGGCACCATTTTTGAGTGAATTGGAGAATTTCAGATTTTTGCTGAAGTTGTGACCCCGGGGCTTAGAAATTTTTTTTCCACAGGTTAAGTTGTCGAGGGTTGATTTCTTGGCCTATGATAAAAAGCCTTCTGTTTCCACCGCCGAACCTTTCAGGGGAGAATTTGCAACAGTTTAGCAGCATTTTTGAGTGAATTGGAGAATTTCAGATTTTTGCTGAAGTTGTTACCCCGGGGCTTAGAAATTTTTTTTTTCACAGGTTAAGTTGTCGAGGGCTGATTTCATGTCCTATGATAAAAAGCCTTCTGTTTCCACCTCCAAACCTTTCAGGGGAGTCTTTGCAAAACTTTGGCACCATTTTTGAGTGAATTGGAGAATTTCAGATTTTTGCTGAAGTTGTGACCCCGGGGCTTAGAATTTTTTTTTTTCACAGGTTAAGTTGTCGAGGGCTGATTTCATGTCCTATGATAAAAAGCCGTCTGTTTCCACCGCCAAACCTTTAGAGGAAGAATGTGCAACAGTTTAGCACCATTTTTGAGTGATCTGGAGAATTTCAGATTTTTGCTGAAGTTGTGACCCCGGGGCTTAGAAATTTTTTTTTTCACAGGTTAAGTTGTCGAGGGCTGATTTCATGTCCTATGATAAAAAGCCGTCTGTTTCCACCGCCGAACCTTTCAGGGGAGAATTTGCAACAGTTTAGCACCATTTTTGAGTGAATTGGAGAATTTCAGATTTTTGCTGAAATTGTGACACAGGGTCTTAGAAATTTTTTTTTTCACAGGTTAAATTGTCGAGGGTTGATTTCTTGGCCTATGATTACAAGCCTTCTGTTTCCACCGCCAAACCTTTCAGGGGAGTATTTGCAAAACTTTGGCACCATCTTTGAGTGAATTGGAGAATTTCAGATTTTTGCTGAAATTGTGACCCCGGGGCTTAGAAATTTTTTTTTTTCACAGGTTAAGTTGTCGAGGGTTGATTTCTTGGCCTATGATAAAAAGCCTTCTGTTTCCACCGCCAAACCTTTCAGGGGAGAATTTGCAACAGTTTAGCACCATTTTTGAGTGAATTGGAGAATTTCAGATTTTTGCTGAAATTGTGACCCCGGGGCTTAGATATTTTTTTTTTCACAGGTTAAGTTGTCGAGGGCTGATTTCATGTCCTATGATAAAAAGCCTTCTGTTTCCACCGCCAAAACTTTCAGGGGAGAATTTACAACAGTTTAGCACCATTTTTGAGTGAATTGGAGAATTTCAGATTTTTGCTGAAGTTGTGACCCCGGGGCTTAGAAATTTTTTTTCCCACAGGTTAAGTTGTCGAGGGCTGATTTCATGTCCTATGATAAAAAGCCTTCTGTTTCCACCGCCGAACCTTTCAGGGGAGAATTTGCGACAGTTTAGCAGCATTTTTGAGTGAATTGGAGAATTTCAGATTTTTGCTGAAGTTGTGACCCCGGGGCTTAGAATTTTTTTTTTCACAGATTAAGTTGTCGAGGGCTGATTTCATGTCCTATGATAAAAAGCCGTCTGTTTCCACCGCCAAACCTTTCCAGGAAGAATGTGCAACAGTTTAGCACCATTTTTGAGTGAATTGGAGAATTTCAGATTTTTGCTGAAGTTGTGACCCCGGGGCTTAGAAATTTTTTTTTCACAGGTTAAGTTGTCGAGGGCTGATTTCATGTCCTATGATAAAAAGCCTTCTGTTTCCACCGCCAAACCTTTCAGGGGAGTATTTGCAATACTTTGGCACCATTTTTGAGTGAATTGGAGAATTTCAGATTTTTGCTGAAGTTGTGACCCCGGGGCTTAGAAATTTTTTTTCCCACAGGTTAAGTTGTCGAGGGTTGATTTCTTGGCCTATGATAAAAAGCCTTCTGTTTCCACCGCCGAACCTTTCAGGGGAGAATTTGCAACAGTTTAGCAGCATTTTTGAGTGAATTGGAGAATTTCAGATTTTTGCTGAAGTTGTTACCCCGGGGCTTAGAAATTTTTTTTTTCACAGGTTAAGTTGTCGAGGGCTGATTTCATGTCCTATGATAAAAAGCCTTCTGTTTCCACCTCCAAACCTTTCAGGGGAGTCTTTGCAAAACTTTGGCACCATTTTTGAGTGAATTGGAGAATTTCAGATTTTTGCTGAAGTTGTGACCCCGGGGCTTAGAATTTTTTTTTTTCACAGGTTAAGTTGTCGAGGGCTGATTTCATGTCCTATGATAAAAAGCCGTCTGTTTCCACCGCCAAACCTTTAGAGGAAGAATGTGCAACAGTTTAGCACCATTTTTGAGTGATCTGGAGAATTTCAGATTTTTGCTGAAGTTGTGACCCCGGGGCTTAGAAATTTTTTTTTTCACAGGTTAAGTTGTCGAGGGCTGATTTCATGTCCTATGATAAAAAGCCGTCTGTTTCCACCGCCGAACCTTTCAGGGGAGAATTTGCAACAGTTTAGCACCATTTTTGAGTGAATTGGAGAATTTCAGATTTTTGCTGAAATTGTGACCCCGGGTCTTAGAAATTTTTTTTTTCACAGGTTAAGTTGTCGAGGGCTGATTTCATGTCCTATGATAAAAAGCCTTCTGTTTCCACCGCCAAACCTTTCCAAGAAGAATGTGCAACACGTTGGCACCATCTTTGAGTGAATTGGAGAATTTCAGATTTTTGCTGAAGTTGTGACCCCGGGGCTTAGAAGTTTTTTTTTCACAGGTTAAGTTGTCTAGGGTTGATTTCTTGGCCTATGATAAAAAGCCTTCTGTTTCCACCGCCAAAACTTTCAGGGGAGAATTTACAACAGTTTAGCACCATTTTTGAGTGAATTGGAGAATTTCAGATTTTTGCTGAAGTTGTGGCCCCGGGGCTTAGAAATTTTTTTTTCCACAGGTTAAGTTGTCGAGGGCTGATTTCATGTCCTATGATAAAAAGCCGTCTGTTTCCACCGCCAAACCTTTCCAGGAAGAATGTGCAACAGTTTAGCACCATTTTTGAGTGAATTAGAGAATTTCAGATTTTTGCTGAAATTGTGACCCCAGGGCTTAGAAATTTTTTTTTTCACAGGTTAAGTTGTCGAGGGCTGATTTCATGTCCTATGATAAAAAGCCTTCTGTTTCCACCGCCGAACCTTTCAGGGGAGAATTTGCAACAGTTTAGCAGCATTTTTGAGTGAATTGGAGAATTTCAGATTTTTGCTGAAGTTGTGACCCCGGGGCTTAGAATTTTTTTTTTCACAGGTTAAGTTGTCGAGGGCTGATTTCATGTCCTATGATAAAAAGCCGTCTGTTTCCACCGCCGAACCTTTCAGGGGAGAATTTGCAACAGTTTAGCACCATTTTTGAGTGAATTGGAGAATTTCAGATTTTTGCTGAAATTGTGACCCCGGGTCTTAGAAATTTTTTTTTTCACAGGTTAAGTTGTCGAGGGCTGATTTCTTGGCCTATGATAACAAGCCTTCTGTTTCCACCGCCAAACCTTTCCAAGAAGAATGTGCAACACGTTGGCACCATCTTTGAGTGAATTGGAGAATTTCAGATTTTTGCTGAAGTTGTGACCCCGGGGCTTAGAAGTTTTTTTTTCACAGGTTAAGTTGTCTAGGGTTGATTTCTTGGCCTATGATAAAAAGCCTTCTGTTTCCACCGCCAAAACTTTCAGGGGAGAATTTACAACAGTTTAGCACCATTTTTGAGTGAATTGGAGAATTTCAGATTTTTGCTGAAGTTGTGACCCCGGGGCTTAGAAATTTTTTTTTCCACAGGTTAAGTTGTCGAGGGCTGATTTCATGTCCTATGATAAAAAGCCGTCTGTTTCCACCGCCAAACCTTTCCAGGAAGAATGTGCAACAGTTTAGCACCATTTTTGAGTGAATTAGAGAATTTCAGATTTTTGCTGAAATTGTGACCCCAGGGCTTAGAAATTTTTTTTTTCACAGGTTAAGTTGTCGAGGGCTGATTTCATGTCCTATGATAAAAAGCCTTCTGTTTCCACCGCCGAACCTTTCAGGGGAGAATTTGCAACAGTTTAGCAGCATTTTTGAGTGAATTGGAGAATTTCAGATTTTTGCTGAAGTTGTGACCCCGGGGCTTAGAATTTTTTTTTTTCACAGGTTAAGTTGTCGAGGGCTGATTTCATGTCTTATGATAAAAAGCCGTCTGTTTCCACCGCCAAACCTTTCCAGGAAGAATGTGCAACAGTTTAGCACCATTTTTGAGTGAATTGGAGAATTTCAGATTTTTGCTGAAGTTGTGACCCCGGGGCTTAGAAATTTTTTTTTCACAGGTTAAGTTGTCGAGGGCTGATTTCATGTCCTATGATAAAAAGCCTTCTGTTTCCACCGCCAAACCTTTCAGGGGAGTATTTGCAATACTTTGGCACCATTTTTGAGTGAATTGGAGAATTTCAGATTTTTGCTGAAGTTGTGACCCCGGGGCTTAGAAATTTTTTTTTTCACAGGTTAAGTTGTCGAGGGTTGATATCTTGGCCTATGATAAAAAGCCTTCTGTTTCCACCGCCGAACCTTTCAGGGGAGAATTTGCAACAGTTTAGCAGCATTTTTGAGTGAATTGGAGAATTTCAGATTTTTGCTGAAGTTGTTACCCCGGGGCTTAGAAATTTTTTTTTTCACAGGTTAAGTTGTCGAGGGCTGATTTCATGTCCTATGATAAAAAGCCTTCTGTTTCCACCTCCAAACCTTTCAGGGGAGTCTTTGCAAAACTTTGGCACCATTTTTGAGTGAATTGGAGAATTTCAGATTTTTGCTGAAGTTGTGACCCCGGGGCTTAGAAATTTTTTTTTTTCACAGGTTAAGTTGTCGAGGTCTGATTTCATGTCCTATGATAAAAAGCCTTCTGTTTCCACCGCCAAACCTTTCAGGGGAGTATTTGCAAAACTTTGGCACCATTTTTGAGTGAATTGGAGAATTTCAGATTTTTGCTGAAGTTGTGACCCCGGGGCTTAGAATTTTTTTTTTTCACAGGTTAAGTTGTCGAGGGCTGATTTCATGTCCTATGATAAAAAGCCTTCTGTTTCCACCTCCAAACCTTTCAGGGGAGTATTTGCAAAACTTTGGCACCATTTTTGAGTGAATTGGAGAATTTCAGATTTTTGCTGAAGTTGTGACCCCGGGGCTTAGAAATTTTTTTTTTCACAGGTTAAGTTGTCGAGGGCTGATTTCATTTCCTATGATAAAAAGCCGTCTGTTTCCACCGCCAAACCTTTAGAGGAAGAATGTGCAACAGTTTAGCACCATTTTTGAGTGAATTGGAGAATTTCAGATTTTTGCTGAAATTGTGACCACGGGGCTTAGAATTTTTTTTTTTTCACAGGTTAAGTTGTCGAGGGCTGATTTCATGTCCTATGATAAAAAGCCTTCTGTTTCCACCGCCAATCCTTTCAGGGGAGAAAGTGCAACAGTTTAGCAGCATTTTTGAGTGAATTGGAGAATTTCAGATTTTTGCTGAAGTTGTGACCCCGGGGCTTAGAATTTTTTTTTTTCACAGGTTAAGTTGTCGAGGGCTGATTTCATGTCCTATGATAAAAAGCCGTCTGTTTCCACCGCCAAACCTTTCCAGGAAGAATGTGCAACTGTTTAGCACCATTTTTGAGTGAATTGGAGAATTTCAGATTTTTGCTGAAGTTGTGACCCCGGGGCTTAGAAATTTTTTTTTTCACAGGTTAAGTTGTCGAGGGCTGATTTCATGTCCTATGATAAAAAGCCTTCTGTTTCCACCTCCAAACCTTTCAGGGGAGTATTTGCAAAACTTTGGCACCATCTTTGAGTGAATTGGAGAATTTCAGATTTTTGCTGAAGTTGTGACCCCGGGGCTTAGAAATTTTTTTTTTCACAGGTTAAGTTGTCGAGGGCTGATTTCATATCCTATGATAAAAAGCCTTCTGTTTCCACCGCCAAACCTTTCAGGGGAGTATTTGCAACACGTTGGCACCATCTTTGAGTGAATTGGAGAATTTCAGATTTTTGCTGAAGTTGTGACCCCGGGGCTTCGAAATTTTTTTTTTCACAGGTTAAGTTGTTGAGGGCTGATTTCATGTCCTATGATAAAAAGCCTTCTGTTTCCACCGCCAATCCTTTCAGGGGAGAAAGTGCAACAGTTTAGCAGCATTTTTGAGTGAATTGGAGAATTTCAGATTTTTGCTGAAGTTGTGACCCCGGGGCTTAGAATTTTTTTTTTTCACAGGTTAAGTTGTCGAGGGCTGATTTCATGTCCTATGATAAAAAGCCGTCTGTTTCCACCGCCAAACCTTTCCAGGAAGAATGTGCAACTGTTTAGCACCATTTTTGAGTGAATTGGAGAATTTCAGATTTTTGCTGAAGTTGTGACCCCGGGGCTTAGAAATTTTTTTTTTCACAGGTTAAGTTGTCGAGGGCTGATTTCATGTCCTATGATAAAAAGCCTTCTGTTTCCACCGCCAAACCTTTCAGGGGAGTATTTGCAATACTTTGGCACCATTTTTGAGTGAATTGGAGAATTTCAGATTTTTGCTGAAGTTGTGACCCCGGGGCTTAGAAATTTTTTTTTTCACAGGTTAAGTTGTCGAGGGTTGATTTCTTGAACTTTGATAAAAAGCCTTCTGTTTCCACCGCCGAACCTTTTAGGGGAGAATTTGCAACAGTTTAGCAGCATTTTTGAGTGAATTGGAGAATTTCAGATTTTTGCTGAAGTTGTGACCCCGGGGCTTAGAATTTTTTTTTTCACAGGTTAAGTTGTCGAGGGCTGATTTCATGTCCTATGATAAAAAGCCGTCTGTTTCCACCGCCAAACCTTTCCAGGAAGAATGTGCAACAGTTTAGCACCATTTTTGAGTGAATTGGAGAATTTCAGATTTTTGCTGAAGTTGTGACCCCGGGGCTTAGAAATTTTTTTTTCACAGGTTAAGTTGTCGAGGGCTGATTTCATGTCCTATGATAAAAAGCCGTCTGTTTCCACCGCCAAACCTTTAGAGGAAGAATGTGCAGCAGTTTAGCACCATTTTTGAGTGAACTGGAGAATTTCAGATTTTTGCTGAAGTTGTGACCCCGGGGCTTAGAAATTTTTTTTTTCACAGGTTAAGTTGTTGAGGGCTGATTTCATGTCCTATGATAAAAAGCCGTCTGTTTCCACCGCCAAACCTTTAGAGGAAGAATGTGCAACAGTTTAGCACCATTTTTGAGTGAACTGGAGAATTTCAGATTTTTGCTGAAGTTGTGACCCCGGGGCTTAGAAATTTTTTTTTTCACAGGTTAAGTTGTCGAGGGCTGATTTCATGTCCTATGATAAAAAGCCGTCTGTTTCCACCGCCGAACCTTTCAGGGGAGAATTTGCAACAGTTTAGCACCATTTTTGAGTGAATTGGAGAATTTCAGATTTTTGCTGAAATTGTGACCCCGGGACTTAGAAATTTTTTTTTTCACAGGTTAAGTTGTCGAGGGCTGATTTCATGTCCTATGATAAAAAGCCTTCTGTTTCCACCGCCAAACCTTTCAGGGGAGTATTTGCAACAGTTTAGCAGCATTTTTGAGTGAATTGGAGAATTTCAGATTTTTGCTGAAGTTGTGACCCCGGGGCTTAGAAATTTTTTTTTTCACAGGTTAAGTTGTCGAGGGTTGATTTCTTGGCCTATGATAAAAAGCCTTCTGTTTCCACCGCCGAACCTTTCAGGGGAGAATTTGCAACAGTTTAGCAGCATTTTTGAGTGAATTGGAGAATTTCAGATTTTTGCTGAAGTTGTTACCCCGGGGCTTAGAAATTTTTTTTTTCACAGGTTAAGTTGTCGAGGGCTGATTTCATGTCCTATGATAAAAAGCCTTCTGTTTCCACCTCCAAACCTTTCAGGGGAGTCTTTGCAAAACTTTGGCACCATTTTTGAGTGAATTGGAGAATTTCAGATTTTTGCTGAAGTTGTGACCCCGGGGCTTAGAAAATTTTTTTTTTCACAGGTTAAGTTGTCGAGGTCTGATTTCATGTCCTATGATAAAAAGCCTTCTGTTTCCACCGCCAAACCTTTCAGGGGAGTATTTGCAAAACATTGGCACCATTTTTGAGTGAATTGGAGAATTTCAGATTTTTGCTGAAGTTGTGACCCCGGGGCTTAGAAATTTTTTTTTTCACAGGTTAAGTTGTCGAGGGCTGATTTCATGTCCTATGATAAAAAGCCTTCTGTTTCCACCGCCAAACCTTTCAGGGGAGTATTTGCAACAGTTTAGCAGCATTTTTGAGTGAATTGGAGAATTTCAGATTTTTGCTGAAGTTGTGACCCCGGGGCTTAGAAATTTTTTTTTTCACAGGTTAAGTTGTCGAGGGTTGATTTCTTGGCCTATGATAAAAAGCCTTCTGTTTCCACCGCCGAACCTTTCAGGGGAGAATTTGCAACAGTTTAGCACCATTTTTGAGTGAACTGGAGAATTTCAGATTTTTGCTGAAGTTGTGACCCCGGGGCTTAGAAATTTTTTTTTTCACAGGTTAAGTTGTCGAGGGCTGATTTCATGTCCTATGATAAAAAGCCGTCTGTTTCCACCGCCAAACCTTTAGAGGAAGAATGTGCAACAGTTTAGCACCATTTTTGAGTGAACTGGAGAATTTCAGATTTTTGCTGAAGTTGTGACCCCGGGGCTTAGAAATTTTTTTTTTCACAGGTTAAGTTGTCGAGGGCTGATTTCATGTCCTATGATAAAAAGCCGTCTGTTTCCACCGCCGAACCTTTCAGGGGAGAATTTGCAACAGTTTAGCACCATTTTTGAGTGAATTGGAGAATTTCAGATCTTTGCTGAAATTGTGACCCCGGGTCTTAGAAATTTTTTTTTTCACAGGTTAAGTTGTCGAGGGCTGATTTCATGTCCTATGATAAAAAGCCTTCTGTTTCCACCGCCAAACCTTTCAGGGGAGTATTTGCAATACTTTGGCACCATTTTTGAGTGAATTGGAGAATTTCAGATTTTTGCTGAAGTTGTGACCCCGGGGCTTAGAAATTTTTTTTTTCACAGGTTAAGTTGTCGAGGGTTGATTTCTTGGCCTATGATAAAAAGCCTTCTGTTTCCACCGCCGAACCTTTCAGGGGAGAATTTCCAACAGTTTAGCAGCATTTTTGAGTGAATTGGAGAATTTCAGATTTTTGCTGAAGTTGTGACCCCGGGGCTTAGAAATTTTTTTTTTCACAGGTTAAGTTGTCGAGGGCTGATTTCATGTCCTATGATAAAAAGCCTTCTGTTTCCACCTCCAAACCTTTCAGGGGAGTCTTTGCAAAACTTTGGCACCATTTTTGAGTGAATTGGAGAATTTCAGATTTTTGCTGAAGTTGTGACCCCGGGGCTTAGAAATTTTTTTTTTTCACAGGTTAAGTTGTCGAGGTCTGATTTCATGTCCTATGATAAAAAGCCTTCTGTTTCCACCGCCAAACCTTTCAGGGGAGTATTTGCAAAACATTGGCACCATTTTTGAGTGAATTGGAGAATTTCAGATTTTTGCTGAAGTTGTGACCCCGGGGCTTAGAAATTTTTTTTTTTCACAGGTTAAGTTGTCGAGGGCTGATTTCATGTCCTATGATAAAAAGCCTTCTGTTTCCACCTCCAAACCTTTCAGGGGAGTATTTGCAAAACTTTGGCACCATTTTTGAGTGAATTGGAGAATTTCAGATTTTTGCTGAAGTTGTGACCCCGGGGCTTAGAAATTTTTTTTTTCACAGGTTAAGTTGTCGAGGGCTGATTTCATGTCCTATGATAAAAAGCCGTCTGTTTCCACCGCCAAACCTTTAGAGGAAGAATGTGCAACAGTTTAGCACCATTTTTGAGTGAACTGGAGAATTTCAGATTTTTGCTGAAGTTGTGACCCCGGGGCTTAGAAATTTTTTTTTTCACAGGTTAAGTTGTCGAGGGCTGATTTCATGTCCTATGATAAAAAGCCTTCTGTTTCCACCGCCAAACCTTTCAGGGGAGTATTTGCAAAACTTTGGCACCATTTTTGAGTGAATTGGAGAATTTCAGATTTTTGCTGAAATTGTGACCCCGGGGCTTAGAATTTTTTTTTTCACAGGTTAAGTTGTTGAGGGCTGATTTCATTTCCTATGATAAAAAGCCGTCTGTTTCCACCGCCAAACCTTTCCAGGAAGAATGTGCAACAGTTTAGCACCATTTTTGAGTGAATTGGAGAATTTCAGATTTTTGCTGAAATTGTGACCCCGGGGCTTAGAATTTTTTTTTTTCACAGGTTAAGTTGTCGAGGTCTGATTTCATGTCCTATGATAAAAAGCCTTCTGTTTCCACCGCCAAACCTTTCAGGGGAGTATTTGCAACACGTTGGCACCATCTTTGAGTGAATTGGAGAATTTCAGATTTTTGCTGAAGTTGTGACCCCGGGGCTTAGAAATTTTTTTTTTCACAGGTTAAATTGTCGAGGGTTGATTTCTTGGCCTATGATAACAAGCCTTCTGTTTCCACCGCCAAACCTTTCAGGGGAGTATTTGCAAAACTTTGGCACCATCTTTGAGTGAATTGGAGAATTTCAGATTTTTGCTGAAATTGTGACCCCGGGGCTTAGAAATTTTTTTTTTTCACAGGTTAAGTTGTCGAGGGTTGATTTCTTGGCCTATGATAAAAAGCCTTCTGTTTCCACCGCCAAACCTTTCAGGGGAGAATTTGCAACAGTTTAGCACCATTTTTGAGTGAATTGGAGAATTTCAGATTTTTGCTGAAGTTGTGACCCCGGGGCTTAGAAATTTTTTTTTTCACAGGTTAAGTTGTCGAGGGCTGATTTCATGTCCTATGATAAAAAGCCTTCTGTTTTCACCTCCGAACCTTTCAGGGGAGAATTTACAACAGTTTAGCACCATTTTTGAGTGAATTGGAGAATTTCAGATTTTTGCTGAAATTGTGACCCCGGGGCTTAGAAATTTTTTTTTTCACAGGTTAAGTTGTCGAGGGCTGATTTCATGTCCTATGATAAAAAGCCTTCTGTTTCCACCGCCAAACCTTTCAGGGGAGTATTTGCAAAACTTTGGCACCATCTTTGAGTGCATTGGAGAATTTCAGATTTTTGCTGAAATTGTGACCCCAGGGCTTAGAATTTTTTTTTTTCACAGGTTAAGTTGTCGAGGGCTGATTTCATGTCCTATGATAAAAAGCCTTCTGTTTCCACCGCCAAACCTTTCCAGGAAGAATGTGCAAAACTTTGGCACCATTTTTGAGTGAATTGGAGAATTTCAGATTTTTGCTGAAGTTGTGACCCCGGGGCTTAGAATTTTTTTTTTTCACAGGTTAAGTTGTCGAGGGCTGATTTCATGGCCTATGATAAAAAGCCTTCTGTTTTCACCTCCGAACCTTTCAGGGGAGAATTTACAACAGTTTAGCACCATTTTTGAGTGAATTGGAGAATTTCAGATTTTTGCTGAAGTTGTGACCACGGGGCTTAGAAATTTTTTTTTTCACAGGTTAAATTGCCGAGGGTTGATTTCTTGGCCTATGATAACAAGCCTTCTGTTTCCACCGCCAAACCTTTCAGGGGAGTATTTGCAAAACTTTGGCACCATCTTTGAGTGAATTGGAGAATTTCAGATTTTTGCTGAAGTTGTGACCCCGGGGCTTAGAAATTTTTTTTTTTCACAGGTTAAGTTGTCGAGGGTTGATTTCTTGGCCTATGATAAAAAGCCTTCTGTTTCCACCGCCAAACCTTTCAGGGGAGAATTTGCAACAGTTTAGCACCATTTTTGAGTGAATTGGAGAATTTCAGATTTTTGCTGAAATTGTGACCACGGGGCTTAGAATTTTTTTTTTTCACAGGTTAAGTTGTCGAGGGCTGATTTCATGTCCTATGATAAAAAGCCTTCTGTTTCCACCGCCAAACCTTTCAGGGGAGTATTTGCAAAACTTTGGCACCATCTTTGAGTGAATTGGAGAATTTCAGATTTTTGCTGAAATTGTGACCCCGGGGCTTAGAAATTTTTTTTTCACAGGTTAAGTTGTCGAGGCTTGATTTCTTGGCCTATGATAAAAAGCCTTCTGTTTCCACCGCCAAACCTTTCAGGGGAGTATTTGCAAAACTTTGGCACCATCTTTGAGTGCATTGGAGAATTTCAGATTTTTGCTGAAATTGTGACCCCAGGGCTTAGAATTTTTTTTTTCACAGGTTAAGTTGTCGAGGGCTGATTTCATGTCCTATGATAAAAAGCCTTCTGTTTCCACCGCCAAACCTTTCCAGGAAGAATGTGCAACACGTTGGCACCATCTTTGAGTGAATTGGAGAATTTCAGATTTTTGCTGAAGTTGTGACCCCGGGGCTTAGAAATTTTTTTTTTCACAGGTTAAGTTGTCGAGGGCTGATTTCATGTCCTATGATAAAAAGCCTTCTGTTTCCACCTCCAAACCTTTCAGGGGAGTATTTGCAAAACTTTGGCACCATTTTTGAGTGAATTGGAGAATTTCAGATTTTTGCTGAAGTTGTGACCCCGGGGCTTAGAAATTTTTTTTTTCACAGGTTAAGTTGTCGAGGGCTGATTTCTTGGCCTATGATAAAAAGCCTTCTGTTTTCACCTCCGAACCTTTCAGGGGAGAATTTACAACAGTTTAGCACCATTTTTGAGTGAATTGGAGAATTTCAGATTTTTGCTGAAGTTGTGACCCCGGGGCTTAGAAATTTTTTTTTTCACAGGTTAAGTTGTCGAGGGCTGATTTCATGTCCTATGATAAAAAGCCTTCTGTTTCCACCGCCAAACCTTTCAGGGGAGTATTTTCAAAACTTTGGCACCATTTTTGAGTGAATTGGAGAATTTCAGATTTTTGCTGAAATTGTGACCCCGGGGCTTAGAAATTTTTTTTTCACAGGTTAAGTTGTCGAGGCTTGATTTCTTGGCCTATGATAAAAAGCCTTCTGTTTCCACCGCCAAACCTTTCAGGGGAGTATTTGCAAAACTTTGGCACCATCTTTGAGTGAATTGGAGAATTTCAGATTTTTGCTGAAATTGTGACCCCGGGGCTTAGAAATTTTTTTTTTCACAGGTTAAGTTGTCGAGGGCTGATTTCATGTCCTATGATAAAAAGCATTCTGTTTCCACCGCCGAACCTTTCAGGGGAGAATTTACAACAGTTTAGCACCATTTTTGAGTGCATTGGAGAATTTCAGATTTTTGCTGAAATTGTGACCCCAGGGCTTAGAATTTTTTTTTTTCACAGGTTAAGTTGTCGAGGGCTGATTTCATGTCCTATGATAAAAAGCCTTCTGTTTCCACCGCCAAACCTTTCCAGGAAGAATGTGCAACACGTTGGCACCATCTTTGAGTGAATTGGAGAATTTCAGATTTTTGCTGAAATTGTGACCCCGGGGCTTAGAAATTTTTTTTTTTCACAGGTTAAGTTGTCGAGGGCTGATTTCATGTCCTATGATAAAAAGCCTTCTGTTTCCACCTCCAAACCTTTCAGGGGAGTATTTGCAAAACTTTGGCACCATTTTTGAGTGAATTGGAGAATTTCAGATTTTTGCTGAAGTTGTGACCCCGGGGCTTAGAAATTTTTTTTTTCACAGGTTAAGTTGTCGAGGGCTGATTTCATATCCTATGATAAAAAGCCTTCTGTTTCCACCGCCAAACCTTTCAGGGGAGTATTTGCAACACGTTGGCACCATCTTTGAGTGAATTGGAGAATTTCAGATTTTTGCTGAAGTTGTGACCCCGGGGCTTCGAAATTTTTTTTTTCACAGGTTAAGTTGTCGAGGGCTGATTTCATGTCCTATGATAAAAAGCCTTCTGTTTCCACCGCCAATCCTTTCAGGGGAGAAAGTGCAACAGTTTAGCAGCATTTTTGAGTGAATTGGAGAATTTCAGATTTTTGCTGAAGTTGTGACCCCGGGGCTTAGAATTTTTTTTTTTTCACAGGTTAAGTTGTCGAGGGCTGATTTCATGTCCTATGATAAAAAGCCGTCTGTTTCCACCGCCAAACCTTTCCAGGAAGAATGTGCAACTGTTTAGCACCATTTTTTAGTGAATTGGAGAATTTCAGATTTTTGCTGAAGTTGTGACCCCGGGGCTTAGAATTTTTTTTTTTCACAGGTTAAGTTGTCGAGGGCTGATTTCATGTCCTATGATAAAAAGCCTTCTGTTTCCACCGCCAAACCTTTCAGGGGAGTATTTGCAATACTTTGGCACCATTTTTGAGTGAATTGGAGAATTTCAGATTTTTGCTGAAGTTGTGAACCCGGGGCTTAGAAATTTTTTTTTTCACAGGTTAAGTTGTCGAGGGTTGATTTCTTGGCCTATGATAAAAAGCCTTCTGTTTCCACCGCCGAACCTTTCAGGGGAGAATTTGCAACAGTTTAGCAGCATTTTTGAGTGAATTGGAGAATTTCAGATTTTTGCTGAAGTTGTGACCCCGGGGCTTCAAAATTTTTTTTTTCACAGGTTAAGTTGTCGAGGGCTGATTTCATGTCCTATGATAAAAAGCCTTCTGTTTCCACCGCCAATCCTTTCAGGGGAGAAAGTGCAACAGTTTAGCAGCATTTTTGAGTGAATTGGAGAATTTCAGATTTTTGCTGAAGTTGTGACCCCGGGGCTTAGAAATTTTTTTTTTCACAGGTTAAGTTGTCGAGGGCTGATTTCATGTCCTATGATAAAAAGCCTTCTGTTTCCACCGCCAAACCTTTCAGGGGAGTATTTGCAAAACTTTGGCACCATTTTTGAGTGAATTGGAGAATTTCAGATTTTTGCTGAAGTTGTGACCCCGGGGCTTAGAAATTTTTTTTTTTCACAGGTTAAGTTGTCGAGGGTTGATTTCTTGGCCTATGATAAAAAGCATTCTGTTTTCACCGCCGAACCTTTCAGGGGAGGATTTACAACAGTTTAGCACCATTTTTGAGTGAATTGGAGGATTTCAGATTTTTGCTGAAGTTGTGACCCCGGGGCTTAGAAATTTTTTTTTTTCACAGGTTAAGTTGTCGAGGGTTGATTTCATGTCCTATGATAAAAAGCCTTCTGTTTCCACCTCCAAACCTTTCAGGGGAGTATTTGCAAAACTTTGGCACCATTTTTGAGTGAATTGGAGAATTTCAGATTTTTGCTGAAGTTGTGACCCCGGGGCTTAGAAATTTTTTTTCTTCACAGGTTAAGTTGTCGAGGGCTGATTTCATGTCCTATGATAAAAAGCCTTCTGTTTCCACCTCCGAACCTTTCAGGGGAGAATTTGCAACAGTTTAGCAGCATTTTTGAGTGAATTGGAGAATTTCAGATTTTTGCTGAAGTTGTGACCCCGGGGCTTAGAATTTTTTTTTTTTCACAGGTTAAGTTGTCGAGGGCTGATTTCATGTCCTATGATAAAAAGCCTTCTGTTTCCACCTCCAAACCTTTCAGGGGAGTATTTGCAAAACTTTGGCACCATTTTTGAGTGAATTGGAGAATTTCAGATTTTTGCTGAAGTTGTGACCCCGGGGCTTAGAAATTTTTTTTTTCACAGGTTAAGTTGTCGAGGGCTGATTTCATGTCCTATGATAAAAAGCCGTCTGTTTCCACCGCCAAACCTTTAGAGGAAGAATGTGCAACAGTTTAGCACCATTTTTGAGTGAACTGGAGAATTTCAGATTTTTGCTGAAGTTGTGATCCCGGGGCTTAGAAATTTTTTTTTTCACAGGTTAAGTTGTCGAGGGTTGATTTCTTGGCCTATGATAAAAAGCCTTCTGTTTTCACCGCCGAACCTTTCAGGGGAGAATTTACAACAGTTTAGCAGCATTTTTGAGTGAATTGGAGAATTTCAGATTTTTGCTGAAGTTGTGACCCCGGGGCTTAGAAATTTTTTTTTTCACAGGTTAAGTTGTCGAGGGCTGATTTCATGTATTATGATAAAAAGCCTTCTGTTTCCACCGCCAATCCTTTCAGGGGTTAATTTGCAACAGTTTAGCACCATTTTTGAGTGAATTGGAGAATTTCAGATTTTTGCTGAAATTGTGACCCCGGGGCTTAGAAATTTTTTTCCCCACAGGTTAAGTTGTCGAGGGCTGATTTCATGTCCTATGATAAAAAGCCTTCTGTTTCCACCTCCAAACCTTTCAGGGGAGTATTTGCAAAACTTTGGCACCATTTTTGAGTGAATTGGAGAATTTCAGATTTTTGCTGAAGTTGTGACCCCGGGGCTTAGAATTTTTTTTTTTTCACAGGTTAAGTTGTCGAGGGCTGATTTCATGTCCTATTATAAAAAGCCTTCTGTTTCCACCTCCAAACCTTTCAGGGGAGTATTTGCAAAACTTTGGCACCATTTTTGAGTGAATTGGAGAATTTCAGATTTTTGCTGAAGTTGTGACCCCGGGGCTTAGAAATTTTTTTTTTCACAGGTTAAGTTGCCGAGGGCTGATTTCATATCCTATGATAAAAAGCCTTCTGTTTCCACCGCCAAACCTTTCAGGGGAGTATTTGCAACACGTTGGCACCATCTTTGAGTGAATTGGAGAATTTCAGATTTTTGCTGAAGTTGTGACCCCGGGGCTTAGAATTTTTTTTCCCCACAGGTTAAGTTGTCGAGGGCTGATTTCATGTCCTATGATAAAAAGCCTTCTGTTTCCACCGCCAATCCTTTCAGGGGAGAATTTACAACAGTTTAGCACCATTTTTGAGTGAATTGGAGAATTTCAGATTTTTGCTGAAATTGTGACCCCGGGGCTTAGAAATTTTTTTTCCCACAGGTTAAGTTGTCGAGGGCTGATTTCATATCCTATGATAAAAAGCCTTCTGTTTCCACCGCCAATCCTTTCAGGGGAGAATTTGCACCAGTTTAGCACCATTTTTGAGTGAATTGGAGAATTTCAGATTTTTGCTGAAATTGTGACCCCGGGGCTTAGAAATTTTTTTTTCCACAGGTTAAGTTGTCGAAGGCTGATTTCATATCCTATGATAAAAAGCCTTCTGTTTCCACCGCCAAACTTTTCAGGGGAGTATTTGCCAAACTTTGGCACCATTTTTGAGCGCATTGGAGAATTTCAGATTTTTGCTGAAGTTGTGACCCCGGGGCTTAGAAATTTTTTTTTTCACAGGTTAAGTTGTCGAGGGCTGATTTCATGTCCTATGATAAAAAGCCTTCTGTTTCCACCGCCAAACCTTTCCGGGAAGAATTTGCGACAGTTTAGCACCATTTTTGAGTGAATTGGAGAATTTCAGATTTTTGCTGAAATTGTGACCCCGGGGCATGGAATTTTTTTTCCCCACAGGTTCAGTTGTCGAGGGCTGATTTCATGTCCTATGATAAAAAGCCTTCTGTTTCCACCGCCAAACCGTTCAGGGGAGTATTTGCAAAACTTTGGCACCATTTTTGAGTGAATTGGAGAATTTCAGATTTTTGCTGAAGTTGTAACCCGGGGCTTAGAATTTTTTTTTTTTCACAGGTTAAGTTGTCGAGGGCTGATTTCATGTCCTATGATAAAAAGCCGTCTGTTTCCACCGCCAAACCTTTCAGGGGAATATTTGCAACACGTTGGCACCATCTTTGAGTGAATTGGAGAATTTCAGATTTTTGCTGAAGTTGTGACCCCGGGGCTTAGAATTTTTTTTTCCCACAGGTTAAGTTGTCGAGGGCTGATTTCATGTCCTATGATAAAACGCCTTTTGTTTCCACTGCCGAACCTTTCAGGGGAGTATTTGCAACACGTTGGCACCATCTTTGAGTGAATTGGAGAATTTCAGATTTTTGCTGAAGTTGTGACCCCGGGGCTTAGAAATTTTTTTTTTCACAGGTTAAGTTGTCGAGGGCTGATTTCATGTCCTATGATAAAAAGCCTTCTGTTTCCACCGCCAAACCTTTCCGGGAAGAATTTGCAACAGTTTAGCACCATTTTTGAGAGAATTGGAGAATTTCAGATTTTTTCTGAAATTGTGACCCCAGGGCTTAGAAATTTTTTTTTTCACAGGTTAAGTTGTTGAGGGCTGATTTCTTGGCCTATGATAAAAAGCCTTCTGTTTCCACCGCCGAACCTTTCATGGGAGAATTTACAACAGCTTAGCACCATCTTTGAGTGAATTGGAGAATTTCGGATTTTTGCTAAAGTTGTGACCCCGGGGCTTAGAAATTTTTTTTTTCACAGGTTAAGTTGTCGAGGGCTGATTTCATGTATTATGATAAAAAGCCTTCTGTTTCCACCGCCAATCCTTTCAGGGGTTAATTTGCAACAGTTTAGCACCATTTTTGAGTGAATTGGAGAATTTCAGATTTTTGCTGAAATTGTGACCCCGGGGCTTAGAAATTTTTTTCCCCACAGGTTAAGTTGTCGAGGGCTGATTTCATGTCCTATGATAAAAAGCCTTCTGTTTCCACCTCCAAACCTTTCAGGGGAGTATTTGCAAAACTTTGGCACCATTTTTGAGTGAATTGGAGAATTTCAGATTTTTGCTGAAGTTGTGACCCCGGGGCTTAGAATTTTTTTTTTTTCACAGGTTAAGTTGTCGAGGGCTGATTTCATGTCCTATTATAAAAAGCCTTCTGTTTCCACCTCCAAACCTTTCAGGGGAGTATTTGCAAAACTTTGGCACCATTTTAAAGTGAATTGGAGAATTTCAGATTTTTGCTGAAGTTGTGACCCCGGGGCTTAGAAATTTTTTTTTTCACAGGTTAAGTTGCCGAGGGCTGATTTCATATCCTATGATAAAAAGCCTTCTGTTTCCACCGCCAAACCTTTCAGGGGAGTATTTGCAACACGTTGGCACCATCTTTGAGTGAATTGGAGAATTTCAGATTTTTGCTGAAGTTGTGACCCCGGGGCTTAGAATTTTTTTTTCCCACAGGTTAAGTTGTCGAGGGCTGATTTCATGTCCTATGATAAAAAGCCTTCTGTTTCCACCGCCAATCCTTTCAGGGGAGAATTTACAACAGTTTAGCACCATTTTTGAGTGAATTGGAGAATTTCAGATTTTTTCTGAAATTGTGACCCCGGGGCTTAGAAATTTTTTTTTCCACAGGTTAAGTTGTCGAGGGCTGATTTCATATCCTATGATAAAAAGCCTTCTGTTTCCACCGCCAATCCTTTCAGGGGAGAATTTGCACCAGTTTAGCACCATTTTTGAGTGAATTGGAGAATTTCAGATTTTTGCTGAAATTGTGACCCCGGGGCTTAGAAATTTTTTTTTCCACAGGTTAAGTTGTCGAAGGCTGATTTCATGTCCTATGATAAAAAGCCTTCTGTTTCCACCGCCAAACCGTTCAGGGGAGTATTTGCAAAACTTTGGCACCATTTTTGAGTGAATTGGAGAATTTCAGATTTTTGCTGAAGTTGTAACCCGGGGCTTAGAATTTTTTTTTTTTCACAGGTTAAGTTGTCGAGGGCTGATTTCATGTCCTATGATAAAAAGCCGTCTGTTTCCACCGCCAAACCTTTCAGGGGAGTATTTGCAAAACTTTGGCACCATCTTTGAGTGAATTGGAGAATTTCAGATTTTTGCTGAAGTTGTGACCCCGGGGCTTAGAATTTTTTTTTTTCACAGGTTAAGTTGTCGAGGGCTGATTTCAAGTCCTATGATAAAAAGCCTTCTGTTTCCACCGCCAAACCGTTCAGGGGAGTATTTGCAAAACTTTGGCACCATTTTTGAGTGAATTGGAGAATTTCAGATTTTTGCTGAAGTTGTGACCCCGGGGCTTAGAATTTATTTTTTTTCCACAGGTTAAGTTGTCGAGGGCTGATTTCATGTCCTATGATAAAAAGCCGTCTGTTTCCACCGCCAAACCTTTCCAGGAAGAATGTGCAACAGTTTAGCACCATTTTTGAGTGAATTGGAGAATTTCAGGTTTTTGCTGAAATTGTGACCCCGGGGCTTAGAAATTTTTTTTTTTCACAGGTTAAGTTGTCGAGGGCTGATTTCATGTCCTATGATAAAAAGCCGTCTGTTTCCACCGCCAAACCTTTCAGGGGAATATTTGCAACACGTTGGCACCATCTTTGAGTGAATTGGAGAATTTCAGATTTTTGCTGAAGTTGTGACCCCGGGGCTTAGAATTTTTTTTTCCCACAGGTTAAGTTGTCGAGGGCTGATTTCATGTCCTATGATAAAACGCCTTTTGTTTCCACTGCCGAACCTTTCAGGGGAGTATTTGCAACACGTTGGCACCATCTTTGAGTGAATTGGAGAATTTCAGATTTTTGCTGAAGTTGTGACCCCGGGGCTTAGAAATTTTTTTTTTCACAGGTTAAGTTGTCGAGGGCTGATTTCATGTCCTATGATAAAAAGCCTTCTGTTTCCACCGCCAAACCTTTCCGGGAAGAATTTGCAACAGTTTAGCACCATTTTTGAGAGAATTGGAGAATTTCAGATTTTTTCTGAAATTGTGACCCCAGGGCTTAGAAATTTTTTTTTTCACAAGTTAAGTTGTTGAGGGCTGATTTCTTGGCCTATGATAAAAAGCCTTCTGTTTCCACCGCCGAACCTTTCATGGGAGAATTTACAACAGCTTAGCACCATCTTTGAGTGAATTGGAGAATTTCAGATTTTTGCTAAAGTTGTGACCCCGGGGCTTAGAAAATTTTTTTTCACAGGTTAAGTTGTCGAGGGCTGATTTCATGTCCTATGATAAAAAGCCTTCTGTTTCCACCGCCAAACCTTTCCGGGAAGAATTTGCAACAGTTTAGCACCATTTTTGAGAGAATTGGAGAATTTCAGATTTTTTCTGAAATTGTGACCCCGGGGCTTAGAAATTTTTTTTTTCACAGGTAAAGTTGTCGAGGGCTGATTTCATGTCCTATGATAAAAAGCCTTCTGTTTCCACCGCCAAACCTTTCTGGGGAGAATTTGCAACAGTTTAGCACCATGTTTGAGTTAATTGGAGAATTTCAGATTTTTGTTGAGGTTGTGACCCCGGGGCTTAGAAATTTTTTTTTTCACAGGTTAAGTTGTCGAGGGCTGATTTCATGTCCTATGATAAAAAGCCTTCTGTTTCCACCGCCAAACCTTTCAGGGCAGTATTTGCCAAACTTTGGCACCATTTTTGAGCGCATTGGAGAATTTCAGATTTTTGCTGAAGTTGTGACCCCGGGGCTTAGAAATTTTTTTTTTCACAGGTTAAGTTGTCGAGGGCTGATTTCATGTCCTATGATAAAAAGCCGTCTGTTTCCACCTCCAAACCTTTCAGGGGAATATTTGCAACACGTTGGCACCATCTTTGAGTGAATTGGAGAATGTCAGATTTTTGCTGAAGTTGTGACCCCGGGGCTTAGAATTTTTTTTTTCACAGGTTAAGTTGTCGAGGGCTGATTTCATGTCCTATGATAAAAAGCCTTCTGTTTCCACCGCCAAACCTTTCAGGGGAGTATTTGCAAAACGTTGGCACCATCTTTGAGTGAATTGGAGAATTTCAGATTTTTGCTGAAGTTGTGACCCCGGGGCTTAGAATTTTTTTTTTTCCACAGGTTAAGTTGTCGAGGGTTGATTTCTTGGCCTATGATAAAAAGCCTTCTGTTTCCACCGCCAAACCTTTCAGGGGAGTATTTGCAAAACTTTGGCACCAATTTTGAGTGAATTGGAGAATTTCAGATTTTTGCTGAAGTTGTGACCCCGGGGCTTAGAATTTTTTTTTTCACAGGTTAAGTTGTCGAGGGCTGATTTCATGTCCTATGATAAAAAGCCGTCTGTTTCCACCGCCAAACCTTTCCAGGAAGAATGCGCAACAGTTTAGCACCATCTTTGAGTGAATTGGAGAATTTCAGATTTTTGCTGAAGTTGTGACCCTGGGGCTTAGAATTTTTTTTTTTCACAGGTTAAGTTGTCGAGGGCTGATTTCATGTTCTATGATAAAAAGCCTTCAGTTTCCACCGCCAAACCTTTCAGGGGAGTATTTGCAAAACTTTGGCACCATCTTTGAGTGAATTGGAGAATTTCAGATTTTTGCTGAAGTTGTGACCCCGGGGCTTAGAAATTTTTTTTCCCACAGGTTAAGTTGTCGAGGGTTGATTTCTTGGCCTATGATAAAAAGACATCTGTTTCCACCGCCAAACCTTTCAGGGGAGAATTTGCAACAGTTTAGCAGCATTTTTGAGTGAATTGGAGAATTTCAGATTTTTGCTGAAGTTGTGACCCCAGGGCTTAGAAATTTTTTTTTTCACAGGTTAAGTTGTCGAGGGCTGATTTCATGTCCTATGATAAAAAGCCTTCTGTTTCCACCTCCAAACCTTTCAGGGGAGAATTTGCAACGGTTTAGCAGCATTTTTGAGTGAATAGGAGAATTTCAGATTTTTGCTGAAGTTGTGACCCCGGGGCTTAGAATTTTTTTTTTTCACAGGTTAAGTTGTCGAGGGCTGATTTCATGTCCTATGATAAAAAGCCTTCTGTTTCCACCTCCAAACCTTTCAGGGGAGAATTTGCAACGGTTTAGCACCATCTTTGAGTGAATTGGAGAATTTCAGATTTTTGCTAAAGTTGTGACCCCGGGGCTTAGAAATTTTTTTTTTCACAGGTTAAGTTGTCGAGGGCTGATTTCATGTCCTATGATAAAAAGCCTTCTGTTTCCACCGCCAAACCTTTCCGGGAAGAATTTGCAACAGTTTAGCAGCATTTTTGAGAGAATTGGAGAATTTCAGATTTTTTCTGAAATTGTGACCCCGGGGCTTAGAAATTTTTTTTTTCACAGGTAAAGTTTTCGAGGGCTGATTTCATGTCCTATGATAAAAAGCCTTCTGTTTCCACCGCCAAACCTTTCAGGGGAGTATTTGCAACACGTTGGCACCAGCTTTGAGTGAATTGGAGAATTTCAGATTTTTGCTGAAGTTGTGACCCCGGGGCTTAGAAATTTTTTTTTTCACAGGTTAAGTTGTCGAGGGCTGATTTCATGTCCTATGATAAAAAGCCTTCTGTTTCCACCGCCAAACCTTTCAGGGCAGTATTTGCCAAACTTTGGCACCATTTTTGAGCGCATTGGAGAATTTCAGATTTTTGCTGAAGTTGTGACCCCGGGGCTTAGAAATTTTTTTTTTCACAGGTTAAGTTGTCGAGGGCTGATTTCTTGTCCTATGATAAAAAGCCGTCTGTTTCCACCGCCAAACCTTTCAGGGGAATATTTGCAACACGTTGGCACCATCTTTGAGTGAATTGGAGAATTTCAGATTTTTGCTGAAGTTGTGACCCCGGGGCTTAGAAATTTTTTTTTCACAGGTTAAGTTGTCGAGGGCTGATTTCATGTTCTATGATAAAAAGCCTTCTGTTTCCACTGCCGAACCTTTCAGGGGAGTATTTGCATCACGTTGGCACCATCTTTGAGTGAATTGGAGAATTTCAGATTTTTGCTGAAGTTGTGACCCTGGGGCTTAGAAATTTTTTTTTTCACAGGTTAAGTTGTCGAGGGCTGATTTCATGTCCTATGATAAAAAGCCTTCTGTTTCCACCGCCAAACCTTTCAGGGGAGTATTTGCAAAACGTTGGCACCATCTTTGAGTGAATTGGAGAATTTCAGATTTTTGCTGAAGTTGTGACCCCGGGGCTTAGAATTTTTTTTTTTCCACAGGTTAAGTTGTCGAGGGTTGATTTCTTGGCCTATGATAAAAAGCCTTCTGTTTCCACCGCCAAACCTTTCAGGGGAGTATTTGCAAAACTTTGGCACCAATTTTGAGTGAATTGGAGAATTTCAGATTTTTGCTGAAGTTGTGACCCCGGGGCTTAGAAATTTTTTTTTTTCACAGGTTAAGTTGTCGAGGGCTGATTTCATGTCCTATGATAAAAAGCCGTCTGTTTCCACCGCCAAACCTTTCCAGGAAGAATGCGCAACAGTTTAGCACCATCTTTGAGTGAATTGGAGAATTTCAGATTTTTGCTGAAGTTGTGACCCTGGGGCTTAGAATTTTTTTTTTTCACAGGTTAAGTTGTCGAGGGCTGATTTCATGTTCTATGATAAAAAGCCTTCAGTTTCCACCGCCAAACCTTTCAGGGGAGTATTTGCAAAACTTTGGCACCATCTTTGAGTGAATTGGAGAATTTCAGATTTTTGCTGAAGTTGTGACCCCGGGGCTTAGAAATTTTTTTTTCACAGGTTAAGTTGTCGAGGGCTGATTTCATGTTCTATGATAAAAAGCCTTCTGTTTCCACTGCCGAACCTTTCAGGGGAGTATTTGCATCACGTTGGCACCATCTTTGAGTGAATTGGAGAATTTCAGATTTTTGCTGAAGTTGTGACCCTGGGGCTTAGAAATTTTTTTTTTCACAGGTTAAGTTGTCGAGGGCTGATTTCATGTCCTATGATAAAAAGCCTTCTGTTTCCACCGCCAAACCTTTCAGGGGAGTATTTGCAAAACGTTGGCACCATCTTTGAGTGAATTGGAGAATTTCAGATTTTTGCTGAAGTTGTGACCCCGGGGCTTAGAATTTTTTTTTTTCCACAGGTTAAGTTGTCGAGGGTTGATTTCTTGGCCTATGATAAAAAGCCTTCTGTTTCCACCTCCAAACCTTTCAGGGGAGAATTTGCAACGGTTTAGCAGCATTTTTGAGTGAATAGGAGAATTTCAGATTTTTGCTGAAGTTGTGACCCCGGGGCTTAGAATTTTTTTTTTTCACAGGTTAAGTTGTCGAGGGCTGATTTCATGTCCTATGATAAAAAGCCTTCTGTTTCCACCTCCAAACCTTTCAGGGGAGAATTTGCAACGGTTTAGCACCATCTTTGAGTGAATTGGAGAATTTCAGATTTTTGCTAAAGTTGTGACCCCGGGGCTTAGAAATTTTTTTTTTCACAGGTTAAGTTGTCGAGGGCTGATTTCATGTCCTATGATAAAAAGCCTTCTGTTTCCACCGCCAAACCTTTCCGGGAAGAATTTGCAACAGTTTAGCAGCATTTTTGAGAGAATTGGAGAATTTCAGATTTTTTCTGAAATTGTGACCCCGGGGCTTAGAAATTTTTTTTTTCACAGGTAAAGTTTTCGAGGGCTGATTTCATGTCCTATGATAAAAAGCCTTCTGTTTCCACCGCCAAACCTTTCAGGGGAGTATTTGCAACACGTTGGCACCAGCTTTGAGTGAATTGGAGAATTTCAGATTTTTGCTGAAGTTGTGACCCCGGGGCTTAGAAATTTTTTTTTTCACAGGTTAAGTTGTCGAGGGCTGATTTCATGTCCTATGATAAAAAGCCTTCTGTTTCCACCGCCAAACCTTTCAGGGCAGTATTTGCCAAACTTTGGCACCATTTTTGAGCGCATTGGAGAATTTCAGATTTTTGCTGAAGTTGTGACCCCGGGGCTTAGAAATTTTTTTTTTCACAGGTTAAGTTGTCGAGGGCTGATTTCTTGTCCTATGATAAAAAGCCGTCTGTTTCCACCGCCAAACCTTTCAGGGGAATATTTGCAACACGTTGGCACCATCTTTGAGTGAATTGGAGAATTTCAGATTTTTGCTGAAGTTGTGACCCCGGGGCTTAGAAATTTTTTTTTCACAGGTTAAGTTGTCGAGGGCTGATTTCATGTTCTATGATAAAAAGCCTTCTGTTTCCACTGCCGAACCTTTCAGGGGAGTATTTGCATCACGTTGGCACCATCTTTGAGTGAATTGGAGAATTTCAGATTTTTGCTGAAGTTGTGACCCTGGGGCTTAGAAATTTTTTTTTTCACAGGTTAAGTTGTCGAGGGCTGATTTCATGTCCTATGATAAAAAGCCTTCTGTTTCCACCGCCAAACCTTTCAGGGGAGTATTTGCAAAACGTTGGCACCATCTTTGAGTGAATTGGAGAATTTCAGATTTTTGCTGAAGTTGTGACCCCGGGGCTTAGAATTTTTTTTTTTCCACAGGTTAAGTTGTCGAGGGTTGATTTCTTGGCCTATGATAAAAAGCCTTCTGTTTCCACCGCCAAACCTTTCAGGGGAGTATTTGCAAAACTTTGGCACCAATTTTGAGTGAATTGGAGAATTTCAGATTTTTGCTGAAGTTGTGACCCCGGGGCTTAGAAATTTTTTTTTTTCACAGGTTAAGTTGTCGAGGGCTGATTTCATGTCCTATGATAAAAAGCCGTCTGTTTCCACCGCCAAACCTTTCCAGGAAGAATGCGCAACAGTTTAGCACCATCTTTGAGTGAATTGGAGAATTTCAGATTTTTGCTGAAGTTGTGACCCTGGGGCTTAGAATTTTTTTTTTTCACAGGTTAAGTTGTCGAGGGCTGATTTCATGTTCTATGATAAAAAGCCTTCAGTTTCCACCGCCAAACCTTTCAGGGGAGTATTTGCAAAACTTTGGCACCATCTTTGAGTGAATTGGAGAATTTCAGATTTTTGCTGAAGTTGTGACCCCGGGGCTTAGAAATTTTTTTTTCACAGGTTAAGTTGTCGAGGGCTGATTTCATGTTCTATGATAAAAAGCCTTCTGTTTCCACTGCCGAACCTTTCAGGGGAGTATTTGCATCACGTTGGCACCATCTTTGAGTGAATTGGAGAATTTCAGATTTTTGCTGAAGTTGTGACCCTGGGGCTTAGAAATTTTTTTTTTCACAGGTTAAGTTGTCGAGGGCTGATTTCATGTCCTATGATAAAAAGCCTTCTGTTTCCACCGCCAAACCTTTCAGGGGAGTATTTGCAAAACGTTGGCACCATCTTTGAGTGAATTGGAGAATTTCAGATTTTTGCTGAAGTTGTGACCCCGGGGCTTAGAATTTTTTTTTTTCCACAGGTTAAGTTGTCGAGGGTTGATTTCTTGGCCTATGATAAAAAGCCTTCTGTTTCCACCGCCAAACCTTTCAGGGGAGTATTTGCAAAACTTTGGCACCAATTTTGAGTGAATTGGAGAATTTCAGATTTTTGCTGAAGTTGTGACCCCGGGGCTTAGAAATTTTTTTTTTTCACAGGTTAAGTTGTCGAGGGCTGATTTCATGTCCTATGATAAAAAGCCGTCTGTTTCCACCGCCAAACCTTTCCAGGAAGAATGCGCAACAGTTTAGCACCATCTTTGAGTGAATTGGAGAATTTCAGATTTTTGCTGAAGTTGTGACCCTGGGGCTTAGAATTTTTTTTTTTCACAGGTTAAGTTGTCGAGGGCTGATTTCATGTTCTATGATAAAAAGCCTTCAGTTTCCACCGCCAAACCTTTCAGGGGAGTATTTGCAAAACTTTGGCACCATCTTTGAGTGAATTGGAGAATTTCAGATTTTTGCTGAAGTTGTGACCCCGGGGCTTAGAAATTTTTTTTTCCACAGGTTAAGTTGTCGAGGGTTGATTTCTTGGCCTATGATAAAAAGACATCTGTTTCCACCGCCAAACCTTTCAGGGGAGAATTTGCAACAGTTTAGCAGCATTTTTGAGTGAATTGGAGAATTTCAGATTTTTGCTGAAGTTGTGACCCCAGGGCTTAGAAATTTTTTTTTTCACAGGTTAAGTTGTCGAGGGCTGATTTCATGTCCTATGATAAAAAGCCTTCTGTTTCCACCTCCAAACCTTTCAGGGGAGAATTTGCAACGGTTTAGCAGCATTTTTGAGTGAATAGGAGAATTTCAGATTTTTGCTGAAGTTGTGACCCCGGGGCTTAGAATTTTTTTTTTTCACAGGTTAAGTTGTCGAGGGCTGATTTCATGTCCTATGATAAAAAGCCTTCTGTTTCCACCTCCAAACCTTTCAGGGGAGAATTTGCAACGGTTTAGCACCATCTTTGAGTGAATTGGAGAATTTCAGATTTTTGCTAAAGTTGTGACCCCGGGGCTTAGAAATTTTTTTTTTCACAGGTTAAGTTGTCGAGGGCTGATTTCATGTCCTATGATAAAAAGCCTTCTGTTTCCACCGCCAAACCTTTCCGGGAAGAATTTGCAACAGTTTAGCAGCATTTTTGAGAGAATTGGAGAATTTCAGATTTTTTCTGAAATTGTGACCCCGGGGCTTAGAAATTTTTTTTTTCACAGGTAAAGTTTTCGAGGGCTGATTTCATGTCCTATGATAAAAAGCCTTCTGTTTCCACCGCCAAACCTTTCAGGGGAGTATTTGCAACACGTTGGCACCAGCTTTGAGTGAATTGGAGAATTTCAGATTTTTGCTGAAGTTGTGACCCCGGGGCTTAGAAATTTTTTTTTTCACAGGTTAAGTTGTCGAGGGCTGATTTCATGTCCTATGATAAAAAGCCTTCTGTTTCCACCGCCAAACCTTTCAGGGCAGTATTTGCCAAACTTTGGCACCATTTTTGAGCGCATTGGAGAATTTCAGATTTTTGCTGAAGTTGTGACCCCGGGGCTTAGAAATTTTTTTTTTCACAGGTTAAGTTGTCGAGGGCTGATTTCTTGTCCTATGATAAAAAGCCGTCTGTTTCCACCGCCAAACCTTTCAGGGGAATATTTGCAACACGTTGGCACCATCTTTGAGTGAATTGGAGAATTTCAGATTTTTGCTGAAGTTGTGACCCCGGGGCTTAGAAATTTTTTTTTCACAGGTTAAGTTGTCGAGGGCTGATTTCATGTTCTATGATAAAAAGCCTTCTGTTTCCACTGCCGAACCTTTCAGGGGAGTATTTGCATCACGTTGGCACCATCTTTGAGTGAATTGGAGAATTTCAGATTTTTGCTGAAGTTGTGACCCTGGGGCTTAGAAATTTTTTTTTTCACAGGTTAAGTTGTCGAGGGCTGATTTCATGTCCTATGATAAAAAGCCTTCTGTTTCCACCTCCAAACCTTTCAGGGGAGAATTTGCAACGGTTTAGCAGCATTTTTGAGTGAATAGGAGAATTTCAGATTTTTGCTGAAGTTGTGACCCCGGGGCTTAGAATTTTTTTTTTTCACAGGTTAAGTTGTCGAGGGCTGATTTCATGTCCTATGATAAAAAGCCTTCTGTTTCCACCTCCAAACCTTTCAGGGGAGAATTTGCAACGGTTTAGCACCATTTTTGAGTGAATTGGAGAATTTCAGATTTTTGCTGAAGTTGTGACCCCGGGGCTTAGAAATTTTTTTTTTCACAGGTTAAGTTGTCGAGGGCTGATTTCATGTCCTATGATAAAAAGCCTTCTGTTTCCACCGCCGAACCTTTCAGGGGAGAATTTGCAACAGTTTAGCAGCATTTTTGAGTGAATTGGAGAATTTCAGATTTTTGCTGAAGTTGTGACCCCGGGGCTTAGAAATTTTTTTTTTCACAGGTTAAGTTGTCGAGGGCTGATTTCATGTTCTATGATAAAAAGCCGTCTGTTTCCACCGCCAAACCTTTCCAGGAAGAATGTGCAACAGTTTAGCACCATTTTTGAGTGAATTGGAGAATTTCAGATTTTTGCTGAAGTTGTGACCCCGGGGCTTAGAAATTTTTTTTTTCACAGGTTAAGTTGTCGAGGGCTGATTTCATGTCCTATGATAAAAAGCCTTCTGTTTCCACCGCCAAACCTTTCAGGGGAGTATTTGCAAAACTTTGGCACCATTTTTGAGTGAATTGGAGAATTTCAGATTTTTGCTGAAGTTGTGACCCCGGGGCTTAGAAATTTTTTTTTCACAGGTTAAGTTGTCGAGGGTTGATTTCTTGGCCTATGATAAAAAGCCTTCTGTTTCCACCGCCGAACCTTTCAGGGGAGAATTTACAACAGTTTAGCACCATTTTTGAGTGAATTGGAGAATTTCAGATTTTTGCTGAAATTGTGACCCCGGGGCTTAGAAATTTTTTTTTCCACAGGTTAAGTTGTCGAGGGCTGATTTCATGTCCTATGATAAAAAGCCTTCTGTTTCCACCGCCAAACCTTTCCGGGAAGAATTTGCAACAGTTTAGCACCATTTTTGAGAGAATTGGAGAATTTCAGATTTTTGCTGAAATTGTGACCCCGGGGCTTAGAATTTTTTTTTTCCACAGGTTAAGTTGTCGAGGGTTGATTTCTTGGCCTATGATAAAAAGACATCTGTTTCCACCGCCAAACCTTTCAGGGGAGAATTTGCAACAGTTTAGCAGCATTTTTGAGTGAATTGGAGAATTTCAGATTTTTGCTGAAGTTGTGACCCCAGGGCTTAGAATTTTTTTTTTTCACAGGTTAAGTTGTCGAGGGCTGATTTCATGTCCTATGATAAAAAGCCTTCTGTTTCCACCTCCAAACCTTTCAGGGGAGAATTTGCAACGGTTTAGCAGCATTTTTGAGTGAATAGGAGAATTTCAGATTTTTGCTGAAGTTGTGACCCCGGGGCTTAGAATTTTTTTTTTTCACAGGTTAAGTTGTCGAGGGCTGATTTCATGTCCTATGATAAAAAGCCTTCTGTTTCCACCTCCAAACCTTTCAGGGGAGAATTTGCAACGGTTTAGCACCATTTTTGAGTGAATTGGAGAATTTCAGATTTTTGCTGAAGTTGTGACCCCGGGGCTTAGAAATTTTTTTTTTCACAGGTTAAGTTGTCGAGGGCTGATTTCATGTCCTATGATAAAAAGCCTTCTGTTTCCACCGCCGAACCTTTCAGGGGAGAATTTGCAACAGTTTAGCAGCATTTTTGAGTGAATTGGAGAATTTCAGATTTTTGCTGAAGTTGTGACCCCGGGGCTTAGAAATTTTTTTTTTCACAGGTTAAGTTGTCGAGGGCTGATTTCATGTTCTATGATAAAAAGCCGTCTGTTTCCACCGCCAAACCTTTCCAGGAAGAATGTGCAACAGTTTAGCACCATTTTTGAGTGAATTGGAGAATTTCAGATTTTTGCTGAAGTTGTGACCCCGGGGCTTAGAAATTTTTTTTTTCACAGGTTAAGTTGTCGAGGGCTGATTTCATGTCCTATGATAAAAAGCCTTCTGTTTCCACCGCCAAACCTTTCAGGGGAGTATTTGCAAAACTTTGGCACCATTTTTGAGTGAATTGGAGAATTTCAGATTTTTGCTGAAGTTGTGACCCCGGGGCTTAGAAATTTTTTTTTCACAGGTTAAGTTGTCGAGGGTTGATTTCTTGGCCTATGATAAAAAGCCTTCTGTTTCCACCGCCGAACCTTTCAGGGGAGAATTTACAACAGTTTAGCACCATTTTTGAGTGAATTGGAGAATTTCAGATTTTTGCTGAAATTGTGACCCCGGGGCTTAGAAATTTTTTTTTCCACAGGTTAAGTTGTCGAGGGCTGATTTCATGTCCTATGATAAAAAGCCTTCTGTTTCCACCGCCAAACCTTTCCGGGAAGAATTTGCAACAGTTTAGCACCATTTTTGAGAGAATTGGAGAATTTCAGATTTTTGCTGAAATTGTGACCCCGGGGCTTAGAATTTTTTTTTTCCACAGGTTAAGTTGTCGAGGGTTGATTTCTTGGCCTATGATAAAAAGACATCTGTTTCCACCGCCAAACCTTTCAGGGGAGAATTTGCAACAGTTTAGCAGCATTTTTGAGTGAATTGGAGAATTTCAGATTTTTGCTGAAGTTGTGACCCCAGGGCTTAGAATTTTTTTTTTTCACAGGTTAAGTTGTCGAGGGCTGATTTCATGTCCTATGATAAAAAGCCTTCTGTTTCCACCTCCAAACCTTTCAGGGGAGAATTTGCAACGGTTTAGCAGCATTTTTGAGTGAATAGGAGAATTTCAGATTTTTGCTGAAGTTGTGACCCCGGGGCTTAGAATTTTTTTTTTTCACAGGTTAAGTTGTCGAGGGCTGATTTCATGTCCTATGATAAAAAGCCTTCTGTTTCCACCTCCAAACCTTTCAGGGGAGAATTTGCAACGGTTTAGCACCATTTTTGAGTGAATTGGAGAATTTCAGATTTTTGCTGAAGTTGTGACCCCGGGGCTTAGAAATTTTTTTTTTCACAGGTTAAGTTGTCGAGGGCTGATTTCATGTCCTATGATAAAAAGCCTTCTGTTTCCACCGCCGAACCTTTCAGGGGAGAATTTGCAACAGTTTAGCAGCATTTTTGAGTGAATTGGAGAATTTCAGATTTTTGCTGAAGTTGTGACCCCGGGGCTTAGAAATTTTTTTTTTCACAGGTTAAGTTGTCGAGGGCTGATTTCATGTTCTATGATAAAAAGCCGTCTGTTTCCACCGCCAAACCTTTCCAGGAAGAATTTGCAACAGTTTAGCACCATTTTTGAGTGAATTGGAGAATTTCAGATTTTTGCTGAAGTTGTGACCCCGGGGCTTAGAAATTTTTTTTTTCACAGGTTAAGTTGTCGAGGGCTGATTTCATGTCCTATGATAAAAAGCCTTCTGTTTCCACCGCCAAACCTTTCAGGGGAGTATTTGCAAAACTTTGGCACCATTTTTGAGTGAATTGGAGAATTTCAGATTTTTGCTGAAGTTGTGACCCCGGGGCTTAGAAATTTTTTTTTCACAGGTTAAGTTGTCGAGGGTTGATTTCTTGGCCTATGATAAAAAGCCTTCTGTTTCCACCGCCGAACCTTTCAGGGGAGAATTTACAACAGTTTAGCACCATTTTTGAGTGAATTGGAGAATTTCAGATTTTTGCTGAAATTGTGACCCCGGGGCTTAGAAATTTTTTTTTCCACAGGTTAAGTTGTCGAGGGCTAATTTCATATCCTATGATAAAAAGCCTTCTGTTTCCACCGCCAATCCTTTCAGGGGAGAATTTGCACCAGTTTAGCACCATTTTTGAGTGAATTGGAGAATTTCAGATTTTTGCTGAAATTGTGACCCCGGGGCTTAGAAATTTTTTTTTCCACAGGTTAAGTTGTCGAGGGCTGATTTCATATCCTATGATAAAAAGCCTTCTGTTTCCACCGCCAAACTTTTCAGGGGAGTATTTGCCAAACTTTGGCACCATTTTTGAGCGCATTGAAGAATTTCAGATTTTTGCTGAAGTTGTGACCCCGGGGCTTAGAAATTTTTTTTTTTCACAGGTTAAGTTGTCGAGGGCTGATTTCATGTCCTATGATAAAAAGCCGTCTGTTTCCACCGCCAAACCTTTCAGGGGAATATTTGCAACACGTTGGCACCATCTTTGAGTGAATTGAAGAATTTCAGATTTTTGCTGAAGTTGTGACCCCGGGGCATAGAAATTTTTTTTTCACAGGTTAAGTTGTCGAGGGCTGATTTCATGTCCTATGATAAAAAGCCTTCTGTTTCCACCGCCAAACCTTTCCGGGAAGAATTTGCGACAGTTTAGCACCATTTTTGAGTGAATTGGAGAATTTCAGATTTTTGCTGAAATTGTGACCCCGGGGCATGGAAATTTTTTTTCCCACAGGTTCAGTTGTCGAGGGCTGATTTCATGTCCTATGATAAAAAGCCGTCTGTTTCCACCGCCAAACCTTTCAGGGGAATATTTGCAACACGTTGGCACCATCTTTGAGTGAATTGGAGAATTTCAGATTTTTGCTGAAGTTGTGACCCCGGGGCTTAGAAATTTTTTTTTTCACAGGTTAAGTTGTCGAGGGCTGATTTCATGTCCTATGATAAAACGCCTTTTGTTTCCACTGCCGAACCTTTCAGGGGAGTATTTGCAACACGTTGGCACCATCTTTGAGTGAATTGGAGAATTTCAGATTTTTGCTGAAGTTGTGACCCCGGGGCTTAGAAATTTTTTTTTTCACAGGTTAAGTTGTCGAGGGCTGATTTCATGTCCTATGATAAAAAGCCTTCTGTTTCCACCGCCAAACCTTTCCGGGAAGAATTTGCAACAGTTTAGCACCATTTTTGAGAGAATTGGAGAATTTCAGATTTTTTCTGAAATTGTGACCCCAGGGCTTAGAAATTTTTTTTTTCACAGGTTAAGTTGTTGAGGGCTGATTTCTTGGCCTATGATAAAAAGCCTTCTGTTTCCACCGCCGAACCTTTCATGGGAGAATTTACAACAGCTTAGCACCATCTTTGAGTGAATTGGAGAATTTCAGATTTTTGCTAAAGTTGTGACCCCGGGGCTTAGAAATTTTTTTTTTCACAGGTAAAGTTGTCGAGGGCTGATTTCATGTCCTATGATAAAAAGCCTTCTGTTTCCACCGCCAAACCTTTCCGGGAAGAATTTGCAACAGTTTAGCACCATTTTTGAGTGAATTGGAGAATTTCAGATTTTGCTGAAATTGTGACCCCGGGGCTTAGAATTTTTTTTTTCCACAGGTTAAGTTGTCGAGGGCTGATTTCATGTCCTATGATAAAAAGCCGTCTGTTTCCACCGCCAAACCTTTCAGGGGAATATTTGCAACACGTTGGCACCATCTTTGAGTGAATTGAAGAATTTCAGATTTTTGCTGAAGTTGTGACCCCGGGGCTTAGAAATTTTTTTTTCACAGGTTAAGTTGTCGAGGGCTGATTTCATGTCCTATGATAAAAAGCCTTCTGTTTCCACCGCCAAACCTTTCCGGGAAGAATTTGCGACAGTTTAGCACCATTTTTGAGTGAATTGGAGAATTTCAGATTTTTGCTGAAATTGTGACCCCGGGGCATGGAAATTTTTTTTCCCACAGGTTCAGTTGTCGAGGGCTGATTTCATGTCCTATGATAAAAAGCCTTCTGTTTCCACCGCCAAACCGTTCAGGGGAGTATTTGCAAAACTTTGGCACCATTTTTGAGTGAATTGGAGAATTTCAGATTTTTGCTGAAGTTGTGACCCCGGGGCTTAGAATTTTTTTTTTTCACAGGTTAAGTTGTCGAGGGCTGATTTCATGTCCTATGATAAAAAGCCGTCTGTTTCCACCGCCAAACCTTTCAGGGGAGTATTTGCAAAACTTTGGCACCATCTTTGAGTGAATTGGAGAATTTCAGATTTTTGGTGAAGTTGTGACCCTGGGGCTTAGAATTTTTTTTTTCACAGGTTAAGTTGTCGAGGGCTGATTTCAAGTCCTATGATAAAAAGCCTTCTGTTTCCACCGCCAAACCGTTCAGGGGAGTATTTGCAAAACTTTGGCACCATTTTTGAGTGAATTGGAGAATTTCAGATTTTTGCTGAAGTTGTGACCCCGGGGCTTAGAATTCATTTTTTTTCCACAGGTTAAGTTGTCGAGGGCTGATTTCATGTCCTATGATAAAAAGCCGTCTGTTTCCACCGCCAAACCTTTCCAGGAAGAATGTGCAACAGTTTAGCACCATTTTTGAGTGAATTGGAGAATTTCAGATTTTTGCTGAAATTGTGACCCCGGGGCTTAGAAATTTTTTTTTTCACAGGTTAAGTTGTCGAGGGCTGATTTCATGTCCTATGATAAAAAGCCGTCTGTTTCCACCGCCAAACCTTTCAGGGGAATATTTGCAACACGTTGGCACCATCTTTGAGTGAATTGGAGAATTTCAGATTTTTGCTGAAGTTGTGACCCCAGGGCTTAGAATTTTTTTTTTTCACAGGTTAAGTTGTCGAGGGCTGATTTCATGTCCTATGATAAAACGCCTTTTGTTTCCACTGCCGAACCTTTCAGGGGAGTATTTGCAACACGTTGGCACCATCTTTGAGTGAATTGGAGAATTTCAGATTTTTGCTGAAGTTGTGACCCCGGGGCTTAGAAATTTTTTTTTTCACAGGTTAAGTTGTCGAGGGCTGATTTCATGTCCTATGATAAAAAGCCTTCTGTTTCCACCGCCAAACCTTTCCGGGAAGAATTTCCAACAGTTTAGCACCATTTTTGAGAGAATTGGAGAATTTCAGATTTTTTCTGAAATTGTGACCCCAGGGCTTAGAAATTTTTTTTTTCACAGGTTAAGTTGTTGAGGGCTGATTTCTTGGCCTATGATAAAAAGCCTTCTGTTTCCACCGCCGAACCTTTCATGGGAGAATTTACAACAGCTTAGCACCATCTTTGAGTGAATTGGAGAATTTCAGATTTTTGCTAAAGTTGTGACCCCGGGGCTTAGAAATTTTTTTTTTCACAGGTTAAGTTGTCGAGGGCTGATTTCATGTCCTATGATAAAAAGCCTTCTGTTTCCACCGCCAAACCTTTCCGGGAAGAATTTGCAACAGTTTAGCACCATTTTTGAGAGAATTGGAGAATTTCAGATTTTTTCTGAAATTGTGACCCCGGGGCTTAGAAATTTTTTTTTTCACAGGTAAAGTTGTCGAGGGCTGATTTCATGTCCTATGATAAAAAGCCTTCTGTTTCCACCGCCAAACCTTTCAGGGGAGTATTTGCAACACGTTGGCACCAGCTTTGAGTGAATTGGAGAATTTCAGATTTTTGCTGAAGTTGTGACCCCGGGGCTTAGAAATTTTTTTTTACACAGGTTAAGTTGTCGAGGGCTGATTTCATGTCCTATGATAAAAAGCCTTCTGTTTCCACCGCCAAACCTTTCAGGGCAGTATTTGCCAAACTTTGGCACCATTTTTGAGCGCATTGGAGAATTTCAGATTTTTGCTGAAGTTGTGACCCCGGGGCTTAGAAATTTTTTTTTTCACAGGTTAAGTTGTCGAGGGCTGATTTCATGTCCTATGATAAAAAGCCTTCTGTTTCCACTGCCGAACCTTTCAGGAGAGTATTTGCATCACGTTGGCACCATCTTTGAGTGAATTGGAGAATTTCAGATTTTTGCCGAAGTTGTGACCCTGGGGCTTAGAAATTTTTTTTTTCACAGGTTAAGTTGTCGAGGGCTGATTTCATGTCCTATGATAAAAAGCCTTCTGTTTCCACCGCCAAACCTTTCAGGGGAGTATTTGCAAAACGTTGGCACCATCTTTGAGTGAATTGGAGAATTTCAGATTTTTGCTGAAATTGTGACCCCGGGGCTTAGAAAATTTTTTTTCCACAGGTTAAGTTGTCGAGGGCTGATTTCTTGGCCTATGATAAAAAGCCTTCTGTTTCCACCGCCAAACCTTTCAGGAGAGTATTTGCAACACGTTGGCACCATCTTTGAGTGAATTGGAGAATTTCAGATTTTTGCTGAAGTTGTGACCCCGGGGCTTAGAATTTTTTTTTTCACAGGTTAAGTTGTCGAGGGCTGATTTCATGTTCTATGATAAAAAGCCTTCTGTTTCCACCGCCAAACCTTTCAGGGGAGTATTTGCAAAACTTTGGCACCATTTTTGAGTGAATTGGAGAATTTCAGATTTTTGCTGAAGTTGTGACCCCGGGGCTTAGAAATTTTTTTTTCACAGGTTAAGTTGTCGAGGGTTGATTTCTTGGCCTATGATAAAAAGCCTTCTGTTTCCACCGCCGAACCTTTCAGGGGAGAATTTACAACAGTTTAGCACCATTTTTGAGTGAATTGGAGAATTTCAGATTTTTGCTGAAATTGTGACCCCGGGGCTTAGAAATTTTTTTTTCCACAGGTTAAGTTGTCGAGGGCTGATTTCATATCCTATGATAAAAAGCCTTCTGTTTCCACCGCCAAACTTTTCAGGGGAGTATTTGCCAAACTTTGGCACCATTTTTGAGCGCATTGGAGAATTTCAGATTTTTGCTGAAGTTGTGACCCCGGGGCTTAGAAATTTTTTTTTTCACAGGTTAAGTTGTCGAGGGCTGATTTCATGTCCTATGATAAAAAGCCGTCTGTTTCCACCGCCAATCCTTTCCGGGAAGAATTTGCGACAGTTTAGCACCATTTTTGAGTGAATTGGAGAATTTCAGATTTTTGCTGAAATTGTGACCCCGGGGCATGGAAATTTTTTTTCCCACAGGTTCAGTTGTCGAGGGCTGATTTCATGTCCTATGATAAAAAGCCTTCTGTTTCCACCGCCAAACCTTTCCAGGAAGAATGTGCAACAGTTTAGCACCATTTTTGAGTGAATTGGAGAATTTCAGATTTTTGCTGAAATTGTGACCCCGGGGCTTAGAATTTTTTTTTTTCACAGGTTAAGTTGTCGAGGGCTGATTTCATGTCCTATGATAAAACGCCTTTTGTTTCCACTGCCGAACCTTTCAGGGGAGTATTTGCAACACGTTGGCACCATCTTTGAGTGAATTGGAGAATTTCAGATTTTTGCTGAAGTTGTGACCCCGGGGCTTAGAAATTTTTTTTTTCACAGGTTAAGTTGTCGAGGGCTGATTTCATGTCCTATGATAAAAAGCCTTCTGTTTCCACCGCCAAACCTTTCCGGGAAGAATTTGCAACAGTTTAGCACCATTTTTGAGAGAATTGGAGAATTTCAGATTTTTTCTGAAATTGTGACCCCAGGGCTTAGAAATTTTTTTTTTCACAGGTTAAGTTGTTGAGGGCTGATTTCTTGGCCTATGATAAAAAGCCTTCTGTTTCCACCGCCGAACCTTTCATGGGAGAATTTACAACAGCTTAGCACCATCTTTGAGTGAATTGGAGAATTTCAGATTTTTGCTAAAGTTGTGACCCCGGGGCTTTGAAATTTTTTTTTTCACAGGTAAAGTTGTCGAGGGCTGATTTCATGTCCTATGATAAAAAGCCTTCTGTTTCCACCGCCAAACCTTTCCGGGAAGAATTTGCAACAGTTTAGCACCATTTTTGAGTGAATTGGAGAATTTCAGATTTTTGCTGAAGTTGTGACCCCGGGGCTTAGAAATTTTTTTTTTCACAGGTTAAGTTGTCGAGGGCTGATTTCATGTCCTATGATAAAAAGCCTTCTGTTTCCACCGCCAAACCTTTCCGGGAAGAATTTGCAACAGTTTAGCACCATTTTTGAGAGAATTGGAGAATTTCAGATTTTTTCTGAAATTGTGACCCCAGGGCTTAGAAATTTTTTTTTTCACAGGTTAAGTTGTTGAGGGCTGATTTCTTGGCCTATGATAAAAAGCCTTCTGTTTCCACCGCCGAACCTTTCATGGGAGAATTTACAACAGCTTAGCACCATCTTTGAGTGAATTGGAGAATTTCAGATTTTTGCTAAAGTTGTGACCCCGGGGCTTAGAAATTTTTTTTTTCACAGGTAAAGTTGTCGAGGGCTGATTTCATGTCCTATGATAAAAAGCCTTCTGTTTCCACCGCCAAACCTTTCCGGGAAGAATTTGCAACAGTTTAGCACCATTTTTGAGTGAATTGGAGAATTTCAGATTTTGCTGAAATTGTGACCCCGGGGCTTAGAAATTTTTTTTTCCACAGGTTAAGTTGTCGAGGGCTGATTTCATGTCCTATGATAAAAAGCCGTCTGTTTCCACCGCCAAACCTTTCAGGGGAATATTTGCAACACGTTGGCACCATCTTTGAGTGAATTGAAGAATTTCAGATTTTTGCTGAAGTTGTGACCCCGGGGCTCAGAAATTTTTTTTTCACAGGTTAAGTTGTCGAGGGCTGATTTCATGTCCTATGATAAAAAGCCTTCTGTTTCCACCGCCAAACCTTTCCGGGAAGAATTTGCGACAGTTTAGCACCATTTTTGAGTGAATTGGAGAATTTCAGATTTTTGCTGAAATTGTGACCCCGGGGCATGGAAATTTTTTTCCCCACAGGTTCAGTTGTCGAGGGCTGATTTCATGTCCTATGATAAAAAGCCTTCTGTTTCCACCGCCAAACCGTTCAGGGGAGTATTTGCAAAACTTTGGCACCATTTTTGAGTGAATTGGAGAATTTCAGATTTTTGCTGAAGTTGTGACCCCGGGGCTTAGAATTTTTTTTTTTTCACAGGTTAAGTTGTCGAGGGCTGATTTCATGTCCTATGATAAAAAGCCGTCTGTTTCCACCGCCAAACCTTTCAGGGGAGTATTTGCAAAACTTTGGCACCATCTTTGAGTGAATTGGAGAATTTCAGATTTTTGGTGAAGTTGTGACCCTGGGGCTTAGAATTTTTTTTTTCACAGGTTAAGTTGTCGAGGGCTGATTTCAAGTCCTATGATAAAAAGCCTTCTGTTTCCACCGCCAAACCGTTCAGGGGAGTATTTGCAAAACTTTGGCACCATTTTTGAGTGAATTGGAGAATTTCAGATTTTTGCTGAAGTTGTGACCCCGGGGCTTAGAATTTATTTTTTTTCCACAGGTTAAGTTGTCGAGGGCTGATTTCATGTCCTATGATAAAAAGCCGTCTGTTTCCACCGCCAAACCTTTCCAGGAAGAATGTGCAACAGTTTAGCACCATTTTTGAGTGAATTGGAGAATTTCAGATTTTTGCTGAAATTGTGACCCCGGGGCTTAGAAATTTTTTTTTTCACAGGTTAAGTTGTCGAGGGCTGATTTCATGTCCTATGATAAAAAGCCGTCTGTTTCCACCGCCAAACCTTTCAGGGGAATATTTGCAACACGTTGGCACCATCTTTGAGTGAATTGGAGAATTTCAGATTTTTGCTGAAGTTGTGACCCCGGGGCTTAGAATTTTTTTTTTTCACAGGTTAAGTTGTCGAGGGCTGATTTCATGTCCTATGATAAAACGCCTTTTGTTTCCACTGCCGAACCTTTCAGGGGAGTATTTGCAACACGTTGGCACCATCTTTGAGTGAATTGGAGAATTTCAGATTTTTGCTGAAATTGTGACCCCAGGGCTTAGAAATTTTTTTTTTCACAGGTTAAGTTGTTGAGGGCTGATTTCTTGGCCTATGATAAAAAGCCTTCTGTTTCCACCGCCGAACCTTTCATGGGAGAATTTACAACAGCTTAGCACCATCTTTGAGTGAATTGGAGAATTTCAGATTTTTGCTAAAGTTGTGACCCCGGGGCTTAGAAATTTTTGTTTTCACAGGTTAAGTTGTCGAGGGCTGATTTCATGTCCTATGATAAAAAGCCTTCTGTTTCCACCGCCAAACCTTTCCGGGAAGAATTTGCAACAGTTTAGCACCATTTTTGAGAGAATTGGAGAATTTCAGATTTTTTCTGAAATTGTGACCCCGGGGCTTAGAAATTTTTTTTTTCACAGGTAAAGTTGTCGAGGGCTGATTTCATGTCCTATGATAAAAAGCCTTCTGTTTCCACCGCCAAACCTTTCAGGGGAGTATTTGCAACACGTTGGCACCAGCTTTGAGTGAATTGGAGAATTTCAGATTTTTGCTGAAGTTGTGACCCCGGGGCTTAGAAATTTTTTTTTACACAGGTTAAGTTGTCGAGGGCTGATTTCATGTCCTATGATAAAAAGCCTTCTGTTTCCACCGCCAAACCTTTCAGGGCAGTATTTGCCAAACTTTGGCACCATTTTTGAGCGCATTGGAGAATTTCAGATTTTTGCTGAAGTTGTGACCCCGGGGCTTAGAAATTTTTTTTTTCACAGGTTAAGTTGTCGAGGGCTGATTTCATGTCCTATGATAAAAAGCCTTCTGTTTCCACCGCCAAACCTTTCAGGGGAGTATTTGCAAAACGTTGGCACCATCTTTGAGTGAATTGGAGAATTTCAGATTTTTGCTGAAATTGTGACCCCGGGGCTTAGAAAATTTTTTTTCCACAGGTTAAGTTGTCGAGGGCTGATTTCTTGGCCTATGATAAAAAGCCTTCTGTTTCCACCGCCAAACCTTTCAGGAGAGTATTTGCAACACGTTGGCACCATCTTTGAGTGAATTGGAGAATTTCAGATTTTTGCTGAAGTTGTGACCCCGGGGCTTAGAATTTTTTTTTTCACAGGTTAAGTTGTCGAGGGCTGATTTCATGTTCTATGATAAAAAGCCTTCTGTTTCCACCGCCAAACCTTTCAGGGGAGTATTTGCAAAACTTTGGCACCATTTTTGAGTGAATTGGAGAATTTCAGATTTTTGCTGAAGTTGTGACCCCGGGGCTTAGAAATTTTTTTTTCACAGGTTAAGTTGTCGAGGGTTGATTTCTTGGCCTATGATAAAAAGCCTTCTGTTTCCACCGCCGAACCTTTCAGGGGAGAATTTACAACAGTTTAGCACCATTTTTGAGTGAATTGGAGAATTTCAGATTTTTGCTGAAATTGTGACCCCGGGGCTTAGAAATTTTTTTTTCCACAGGTTAAGTTGTCGAGGGCTGATTTCATATCCTATGATAAAAAGCCTTCTGTTTCCACCGCCAAACTTTTCAGGGGAGTATTTGCCAAACTTTGGCACCATTTTTGAGCGCATTGGAGAATTTCAGATTTTTGCTGAAGTTGTGACCCCGGGGCTTAGAAATTTTTTTTTTCACAGGTTAAGTTGTCGAGGGCTGATTTCATGTCCTATGATAAAAAGCCGTCTGTTTCCACCGCCAAACCTTTCAGGGGAATATTTGCAACACGTTGGCACCATCTTTGAGTGAATTGAAGAATTTCAGATTTTTGCTGAAGTTGTGACCCCGGGGCTTAGAATTTTTTTTTTCCACAGGTTAAGTTGTCGAGGGCTGATTTCATGTCCTATGATAAAAAGCCTTCTGTTTCCACCGCCAATCCTTTCCGGGAAGAATTTGCGACAGTTTAGCACCATTTTTGAGTGAATTGGAGAATTTCAGATTTTTGCTGAAATTGTGACCCCGGGGCATGGAAATTTTTTTTCCCACAGGTTCAGTTGTCGAGGGCTGATTTCATGTCCTATGATAAAAAGCCTTCTGTTTCCACCGCCAAACCTTTCCAGGAAGAATGTGCAACAGTTTAGCACCATTTTTGAGTGAATTGGAGAATTTCAGATTTTTGCTGAAATTGTGACCCCGGGGCTTAGAATTTTTTTTTTTCACAGGTTAAGTTGTCGAGGGCTGATTTCATGTCCTATGATAAAACGCCTTTTGTTTCCACTGCCGAACCTTTCAGGGGAGTATTTGCAACACGTTGGCACCATCTTTGAGTGAATTGGAGAATTTCAGATTTTTGCTGAAGTTGTGACCCCGGGGCTTAGAAATTTTTTTTTTCACAGGTTAAGTTGTCGAGGGCTGATTTCATGTCCTATGATAAAAAGCCTTCTGTTTCCACCGCCAAACCTTTCCGGGAAGAATTTGCAACAGTTTAGCACCATTTTTGAGAGAATTGGAGAATTTCAGATTTTTTCTGAAATTGTGACCCCAGGGCTTAGAAATTTTTTTTTTCACAGGTTATGTTGTTGAGGGCTGATTTCTTGGCCTATGATAAAAAGCCTTCTGTTTCCACCGCCGAACCTTTCATGGGAGAATTTACAACAGCTTAGCACCATCTTTGAGTGAATTGGAGAATTTCAGATTTTTGCTAAAGTTGTGACCCCGGGGCTTTGAAATTTTTTTTTTCACAGGTAAAGTTGTCGAGGGCTGATTTCATGTCCTATGATAAAAAGCCTTCTGTTTCCACCGCCAAACCTTTCCGGGAAGAATTTGCAACAGTTTAGCACCATTTTTGAGAGAATTGGAGAATTTCAGATTTTTTCTGAAATTGTGACCCCGGGGCTTAGAAATTTTTTTTTTCACAGGTAAAGTTGTCGAGGGCTGATTTCATGTCCTATGATAAAAAGCCTTCTGTTTCCACCACCAAACCTTTCAGGGGAGTATTTGCAACACGTTGGCACCAGCTTTGAGTGAATTGGAGAATTTCAGATTTTTGCTGAAGTTGTGACCCCGGGGCTTAGAAATTTTTTTTTACACAGGTTAAGTTGTCGAGGGCTGATTTCATGTCCTATGATAAAAAGCCTTCTGTTTCCACCGCCAAACCTTTCAGGGCAGTATTTGCCAAACTTTGGCACCATTTTTGAGCGCATTGGAGAATTTCAGATTTTTGCTGAAGTTGTGACCCCGGGGCTTAGAAAATTTTTTTTTCACAGGTTGTCGAGGGCTGATTTCATGTCCTATGATAAAAAGCCTTCTGTTTCCACCGCCAAACCTTTCAGGGGAGTATTTGCAAAACGTTGGCACCATCTTTGAGTGAATTGGAGAATTTCAGATTTTTGCTGAAATTGTGACCCCGGGGCTTAGAAAATTTTTTTTCCACAGGTTAAGTTGTCGAGGGCTGATTTCATGTTCTATGATAAAAAGCCTTCAGTTTCCACCGCCAAACCTTTCAGGGGAGTATTTGCAAAACTTTGGCACCATCTTTGAGTGAATTGGAGAATTTCAGATTTTTGCTGAAGTTGTGACCCCGGGGCTTAGAAATTTTTTTTTCCACAGGTTAAGTTGTCGAGGGCTGATTTCATGTCCTATGATAAAAAGCCTTCTGTTTCCACCGCCAAACCTTTCCGGGAAGAATTTGCAACAGTTTAGCACCATTTTTGAGTGAATTGGAGAATTTCAGATTTTTGCTGAAATTGTGACCCCGGGGCTTAGAAATTTTTTTTTTCACAGGTTAAGTTGTCGAGGGCTGATTTCATATCCTATGATAAAACGCCTTCTCTTTCCACTGCCGAACCTTTCAGGGGAGTTTTTGCATCACGTTGGCACCATCTTTGAGTGAATTGGAGAATTTCAGATTTTTGCTGAAGTTGTGACCCTGGGGCTTAGAAATTTTTTTTTTCACAGGTTAAGTTGTCGAGGGCTGATTTCATGTCCTATGATAAAAAGCCTTCTGTTTCCACCGCCAAACCTTTCAGGGGAGTATTTGCAACACGTTGGCACCATCTTTGAGTGAATTATAGAATTTCAGATTTTTGCTGAAGTTGTGACCCCGGGGCTTAGAAATTTTTTTTTCCACAGGTTAAGTTGTCGAGGGCTGATTTCATGTCCTATGATAAAAAGCCTTCTGTTTCCACCGCCAAACCTTTCCGGGAAGAATTTGCAACAGTTTAGCACCATTTTTGAGTGAATTGGAGAATTTCAGATTTTTGCTGAAATTGTGACCCCGGGGCTTAGAAATTTTTTTTTTCACAGGTTAAGTTGTCGAGGGCTGATTTCATATCCTATGATAAAAAGCCTTCTGTTTCCACCGCCAAACCTTTCAGGGGAGAATTTACAACAGTTTTCCACCATTTTTGAGTGAATTGGAGAATTTCAGATTTTTGCTGAAATTGTGACCCCGGGGCTTAGAATTTTTTTTTCACAGGTTAAGTTGTCGAGGGCTGATTTCATGTCGTTTGATAAAAAGCCTTCTGTTTCCACCGCCAAACCTTTCCAGGAAGAATGTGCAACACGTTGGCACCATCTTTGAGTGAATTGGAGAATTTCAGATTTTTGCTGAAGTTGTGACCCCGGGGCTTAGAACTTTTTTTTTTCACAGGTTAAGTTGTCGAGGGCTGATTTCATGTCCTATGATAAAAAGCCTTTTGTTTCCACCGCCAAACCTTTCAGGGGAGAATTTACAACAGTTTAGCACCATTTTTGAGTGAATTGGAGAATTTCAGATTTTTGCTGAAATTGTGACCCCGGGGCTTAGAATTTTTTTTCACAGGTTAAGTTGTCGAGGGCTGATTTCATGTCCTATGATAACAAGCCTTCTGTTTCCACCGCCAAACCTTTCCAGGAAGAATGTGCAACAGTTTAGCACCATTTTTGAGTGAATTGGAGAATTTCAGATTTTTGCTGAAGTTGTGACCCAGGGGCTTAGAAATTTTTTTTTTCCACAGGTTAAGTTGTCTAGGGCTGATTTCATGTCGTATGACAAAAAGCCATCTGTTTCCACCGCCAAACCTTTCCAGGAAGAATGTGCAACACGTTGGCACCATCTTTGAGTGAATTGGAGAATTTCAGATTTTTGCTGAAGTTGTGACCCCGGGGCTTAGAAATTTTTTTTTTCACAGGTTAAGTTGTCGAGGGCTGATTTCTTGGCCTATGATAAACAGCCTTCTGTTTCCACCGCCAAACCTTTCAGGGGAGTATTTGCAAAACTTTGGCACCATCTTTGAGTGAATTGGAGAATTTCAGATTTTTGCTGAAATTGTGACCCCGGGGCTTAGAATTTTTTTTTCACAGGTTAAGTTGTCGAGGGCTGATTTCATGTCGTTTGATAAAAAGCCTTCTGTTTCCACCGCCAAACCTTTCCAGGAAGAATGTGCAACACGTTGGCACCATCTTTGAGTGAATTGGAGAATTTCAGATTTTTGCTGAAGTTGTGACCCCGGGGCTTAGAACTTTTTTTTTTCACAGGTTAAGTTGTCGAGGGCTGATTTCATGTCCTATGATAAAAAGCCTTCTGTTTCCACCGCCAAACCTTTCAGGGGAGAATTTACAACAGTTTAGCACCATTTTTGAGTGAATTGGAGAATTTCAGATTTTTGCTGAAATTGTGACCCCGGGGCTCAGAATTTTTTTTCACAGGTTAAGTTGTCGAGGGCTGATTTCATGTCCTATGATAACAAGCCTTCTGTTTCCACCGCCAAACCTTTCCAGGAAGAATGTGCAACAGTTTAGCACCATTTTTGAGTGAATTGGAGAATTTCAGATTTTTGCTGAAATTGTGACCCCGGGGCATAGAAATTTTTTTTTTCACAGGCTAAGTTGTCGAGGGCTGATTTCATGTCCTATGATAAAAAGCCTTCTGTTTCCACCGCCAAACCTTTCAGGGGAGTATTTGCAACACGTTGGCACCGTCTTTGAGTGAATTGGAGAATTTCAGATTTTTGCTGAAGTTGTGACCCAGGGGCTTAGAAATTTTTTTTTCCTCAGGTTAAGTTGTCGAGGGCTGATTTCATGTCGTATGATAAAAAGCCATCTGTTTCCACCGCCAAACCTTTCCAGGAAGAATGTGCAACACGTTGGCACCATCTTTGAGTGAATTGGAGAATTTCAGATTTTTGCTGAAGTTGTGACCCCGGGGCTTAGAATTTTTTTTTTTCACAGGTTAAGTTGTCGAGGGCTGATTTCATGTCCTATGATAAAAAGCCTTCTGTTTCCACCGCCAAACCTTTCAGGGGAGTATTTGCAAAACTTTGGCACCATTTTTGAGTGAATTGGAGAATTTCAGATTTTTGCTGAAGTTGTGACCCAGGGGCTTAGAAATTTTTTTTTCCACAGGTTAAGTTGTCGAGGGCTGATTTCATGTCGTATGATAAAAAGCCATCTGTTTCCACCGCCAAACCTTTCAGGGGAGTATTTGCAAAACTTTGGCACCATTTTTGAGTGAATTGGAGAATTTCAGATTTTTGCTGAAGTTGTGACCCCGGGGCTTAGAAATTTTTTTTTTCACAGGTTAAGTTGTCGAGGGCTGATTTCATGTCCTATGATAAAAAGCCTTCTGTTTCCACCGCCAAACCTTTCAGGGGAGAATTTACAACAGTTTAGCACCATTTTTGAGTGAATTGGAGAATTTCAGATTTTTGCTGAAATTGTGACCCCGGGGCTTAGAATTTTTTTTCACAGGTTAAGTTGTCGAGGGCTGATTTCATGTCCTATGATAAAAAGCCTTCTGTTTCCACCGCCAAACCTTTCAGGGGAGTATTTGCAAAACTTTGGCACCATTTTTGAGTGAATTGGAGAATTTCAGATTTTTGCTGAAGTTGTGACCCAGGGGCTTAGAAATTTTTTTTTCCACAGGTTAAGTTGTCGAGGGCTGATTTCATGTCGTATGATAAAAAGCCATCTGTTTCCACCGCCAAACCTTTCAGGGGAGTATTTGCAAAACTTTGGCACCATTTTTGAGTGAATTGGAGAATTTCAGATTTTTGCTGAAGTTGTGACCCCGGGGCTTAGAAATTTTTTTTTTCACAGGTTAAGCTGTCGAGGGCTGATTTCATGTCCTATGATAAAAAGCCTTCTGTTTCCACCGCCAAACCTTTCAGGGGAGAATTTACAACAGTTTAGCACCATTTTTGAGTGAATTGGAGAATTTCAGATTTTTGCTGAAATTGTGACCCCGGGGCTTAGAATTTTTTTTTCACAGGTTAAGTTGTCGAGGGCTGATTTCATGTCCTATGATAACAAGCCTTCTGTTTCCACCGCCAAACCTTTCCAGGAAGAATGTGCAACAGTTTAGCACTATTTTTGAGTGAATTGGAGAATTTCAGATTTTTGCTGAAATTGTGACCCCGGGGCTTAGAAATTTTTTTTTTCACAGGCTAAGTTGTCGAGGGCTGATTTCATGTCCTATGATAAAAAGCCTTCTGTTTCCACCGCCAAACCTTTCAGGGGAGAATTTACAACAGTTTAGCACCATTTTTGAGTGAATTGGAGAATTTCAGATTTTTGCTGAAGTTGTGACCCCGGGGCTTAGAAAAATTTTTTTTCACAGGTTAAGTTGTCGAGGACTGATTTCATGTCCTATGATAAAAAGCCTTCTGTTTCCACCGCCAAACCTTTCCAGGAAGAATGTGCAACAGTTTAGCACCATTTTTGAGTGAATTGGAGAATTTCAGATTTTTGCTGAAATTGTGACCCCGGGGCTTAGAAATTTTTTTTTCCACAGGTTAAGTTGTCGAGGGCTGATTTCATGTCCTATGATAAAAAGCCTTCTGTTTCCACCGCCAACCCTTTCAGGGGAGTATTTGCAACACGTTGGCACCATCTTTGAGTGAATTGGAGAATTTCAGATTTTTGCTGAAGTTGTGACCCCGGGGCTTAGAAATTTTTTTTTTCACAGGTTAAGTTGTCGAGGGCTGATTTCATGTCCTATGATAAAAAGCCTTCTGTTTCCACCGCCAAACCTTTCAGGGGAGTATTTGCAAAACTTTGTGACCATTTTTGAGTGAATTGGAGAATTTCAGATTTTTGCTGAAGTTGTGACCCCGAGGCTTAGAAATTTTTTTTTTCACAGATTAAGTTGTCGAGGGCTGATTTCATGTCCTATGATAAAAAGCCTTCTGTTTCCACCGCCAAACCTTTCAGGGGAGTATTTGCAAAACTTTGGCACCATCTTTGAGTGAATTGGAGAATTTCAGATTATTGCTGAAGTTGTGACCCCGGGGCTTAGAATTTTTTTTTTTCACAGGTTAAGCTGTCGAGGGCTGATTTCATGTCCTATGATAAAAAGCCTTCTGTTTCCACCGCCAAACCTTTCAGGGGAGAATTTACAACAGTTTAGCACCATTTTTGAGTGAATTGGAGAATTTCAGATTTTTGCTGAAATTGTGACCCCGGGGCTTAGAATTTTTTTTTCACAGGTTAAGTTGTAGAGGGCTGATTTCATGTCCTATGATAACAAGCCTTCTGTTTCCACCGCCAAACCTTTCCAGGAAGAATGTGCAACAGTTTAGCACTATTTTTGAGTGAATTGGAGAATTTCAGATTTTTGCTGAAATTGTGACCCCGGGGCTTAGAAATTTTTTTTTTCACAGGCTAAGTTGTCGAGGGCTGATTTCATGTCCTATGATAAAAAGCCTTCTGTTTCCACCGCCAAACCTTTCAGGGGAGAATTTACAACAGTTTAGCACCATTTTTGAGTGAATTGGAGAATTTCAGATTTTTGCTGAAGTTGTGACCCCGGGGCTTAGAAAAAATTTTTTTCACAGGTTAAGTTGTCGAGGACTGATTTCATGTCCTATGATAAAAAGCCTTCTGTTTCCACCGCCAAACCTTTCCAGGAAGAATGTGCAACAGTTTAGCACCATTTTTGAGTGAATTGGAGAATTTCAGAATTTTGCTGAAATTGTGACCACGGGACTTAGAAATTTTTTTTTCACAGGTTAAGTTGTCGAGGGCTGATTTCATGTCCTATGATAAAAAGCCTTCTGTTTCCACCGCCAAACCTTTCAGGGGAGTATTTGCAACACGTTGGCACCATCTTTGAGTGAATTGGAGAATTTCAGATTTTTGCTGAAGTTGTGACCCCGGGGCTTAGAAATTTTTTTTTTCACAGGTTAAGTTGTCGAGGGCTGATTTCATGTCCTATGATAAAAAGCCTTCTGTTTCCACCGCCAACCCTTTCAGGGGAGTATTTGCAACACGTTGGCACCATCTTTGAGTGAATTGGAGAATTTCAGATTTTTGCTGAAGTTGTGACCCCGGGGCTTAGAAATTTTTTTTTTCACAGGTTAAGTTGTCGAGGGCTGATTTCATGTCCTATGATAAAAAGCCTTCTGTTTCCACCGCCAAACCTTTCAGGGGAGTATTTGCAAAACTTTGTGACCATTTTTGAGTGAATTGGAGAATTTCAGATTTTTGCTGAAGTTGTGACCCCGAGGCTTAGAAATTTTTTTTTTCACAGGTTAAGTTGTCAAGGGCTGATTTCATGTCCTATGATAAAAAGCCTTCTGTTTCCACCGCCAAACCTTTCAGGGGAGTATTTGTAACACGTTGGCACCATTTTTGAGTGAATTGGAGAATTTCAGATTTTTGCTGAAGTTGTGACCCCGGGGCTTAGAATTTTTTTTTTTCACAGGTTAAGTTGTCGAGGGCTGATTTCATGTCCTATGATAAAAAGCCTTCTGTTTCCACCGCCAAACCTTTCAGGGGAGTATTTGCAAAACTTTGGCACCATTTTTGAGTGAATTGGAGAATTTCAGATTTTTGCTGAAGTTGTGACCCCGGGGCTTAGAATTTTTTTTTTCCACAGGTTAAGTTTTCGAGGGTTGATTTCGTGGCCTATGATAAAAAGCCTTCTGTTTCCACCGCCAAACCTTTCAGGGGAGTATTTGCAAAACTTTGGCACCATCTTTGAGTGAATTGGAGAATTTCAGATTTTTGCTGAAATTGTGACCCCGGGGCTTAGAATTTTTTTTTCACAGGTTAAGTTGTCGAGGGCTGATTTCATGTCCTATGATAAAAAGCCTTCTGTTTCCACCGCCAAACCTTTCAGGGGAGAATTTACAACAGTTTAGCACCATTTTTGAGTGAATTGGAGAATTTCAGATTTTTGCTGAAGTTGTGACCACGGGACTTAGAAATTTTTTTTTTCACAGGTTAAGTTGTCGAGGGCTGATTTCATGTCCTATGATAAAAAGCCTTCTGTTTCCACCGCCAAACCTTTCAGGGGAGTATTTGCAACACGTTGGCACCATCTTTGAGTGAATTGGAGAATTTCAGATTTTTGCTGAAGTTGTGACCCCGGGGCTTAGAAATTTTTTTTTTCACAGGTTAAGTTGTCGAGGGCTGATTTCATGTCCTATGATAAAAAGCCTTCTGTTTCCACCGCCAACCCTTTCAGGGGAGTATTTGCAACACGTTGGCACCATCTTTGAGTGAATTGGAGAATTTCAGATTTTTGCTGAAGTTGTGACCCCGGGGCTTAGAAATTTTTTTTTTCACAGGTTAAGTTGTCGAGGGCTGATTTCATGTCCTATGATAAAAAGCCTTCTGTTTCCACCGCCAAACCTTTCAGGGGAGTATTTGCAAAACTTTGTGACCATTTTTGAGTGAATTGGAGAATTTCAGATTTTTGCTGAAGTTGTGACCCCGGGGCTTAGAAATTTTTTTTTTCACAGGTTAAGTTGTCAAGGGCTGATTTCATGTCCTATGATAAAAAGCCTTCTGTTTCCACCGCCAAACCTTTCAGGGGAGTATTTGTAACACGTTGGCACCATTTTTGAGTGAATTGGAGAATTTCAGATTTTTGCTGAAGTTGTGACCCCGGGGCTTAGAATTTTTTTTTTTCACAGGTTAAGTTGTCGAGGGCTGATTTCATGTCCTATGATAAAAAGCCTTCTGTTTCCACCGCCAAACCTTTCAGGGGAGTATTTGCAAAACTTTGGCACCATTTTTGAGTGAATTGGAGAATTTCAGATTTTTGCTGAAGTTGTGACCCCGGGGCTTAGAATTTTTTTTTTCCACAGGTTAAGTTTTCGAGGGTTGATTTCGTGGCCTATGATAAAAAGCCTTCTGTTTCCACCGCCAAACCTTTCAGGGGAGTATTTGCAAAACTTTGGCACCATCTTTGAGTGAATTGGAGAATTTCAGATTTTTGCTGAAGTTGTGACCCCGGGGCTTAGAATTTTTTTTTTTCACAGGTTAAGTTGCCGAGGGCTGATTTCATGTCCTATTATAAAAAGCCTTCTATTTCCACCGCCAAACCTTTCAGGGGAGAATTTACAACAGTACAGCACCATTTTTGAGTGAATTGGAGAATTTCAGATTTTTGCTGAAATTGTGACCCCGGGGCTTAGAATTTTTTTTTCACAGGTTAAGTTGTCGAGGACTGATTTCATGTCCTATGATAAAAAGCCTTCTGTTTCCACCGCCAAACCTTTCCAGGAAGAATGTGCAACAGTTTAGCACCATTTTTGAGTGAATTGGAGAATTTCAGATTTTTGCTGAAATTGTGACCACGGGGCTTAGAATTTTTTTTTTCCACAGGCTAAGTTGTCGAGGGCTGATTTTATGTCCTATGATAAAAAGCCTTCTGTTTCCACCGCCAAACCTTTCAGGGGAGTATTTGCAACACGTTGGCACCATCTTTGAGTGAATTGGAGAATTTCAGATTTTTGCTGAAGTTGTGACCCCGGGGCTTAGAAATTTTTTTTCCCCACAGGTTAAGTTGTCGAGGGCTGATTTCATGTCCTATGATTAAAAGCCTTCTGTTTCCACCGCCAAACCTTTCAGGGGAGTATTTGCAACACGTTGGCACCATCTTTGAGTGAATTGGAGAATTTCAGATTTTTGCTGAAGTTGTGACCCCGGGGCTTAGAATTTTTTTTTCCCACAGGTTAAGTTGTCGAGGGCTGATTTCATGTCCTATGATAAAAAGCCGTCTGTTTCCACCGCCAAACCTTTCCAGGAAGAATGTGCAACAGTTTAGCACCATTTTTGAGTGAATTGGAGAATTTCAGATTTTTGCTGAAATTGTGACCCCGGGGCTTAGAAATTTTTTGTCCCACAGGTTAAGTTGTCGAGGGCTGATTTCATGTCCTATGATAAAAAGCCTTCTGTTTCCACCGCCAAACCTTTCCAGGAAGAATGTGCAACAGTTTAGCACCATTTTTGAGTGAATTGGAGAATTTCAGATTTTTGCTGAAGTTGTGTCCCCGGGGCTTAGAAATTTTTTTTTTCACAGGTTAAGATGTCGAGGGTTGATTTCTTGGCCTATGATAAAAAGCCTTCTGTTTCCACCGCCAAACCTTTCAGGGGAGTATTTGCAAAACTTTGGCACCATTTTTGAGTGAATTGGAGAATTTCAGATTTTTGCTGAAGTTGTGACCCCGGGGTTTAGAAATTTTTTTTTTCACATGTTAAGTTGTCGAGGGCTGAGTTCATGTCCTATGATAAAAAGCCTTCTGTTTCCACCGCCACACCTTTCAGGGGAGAATTTACAACAGTTTTCCACCATTTTTGAGTGAATTGGAGAATTTCAGATTTTTGCTGAAATTGTGACCCCGGGGCTTAGAATTTTTTTTTCACAGGTTAAGTTGTCGAGGGCTGATATCATGTCGTTTGATAAAAAGCCTTCTGTTTCCACCGCCAAACCTTTCCAGGAAGAATGTGCAACACGTTGGCACCATCTTTGAGTGAATTGGAGAATTTCAGATTTTTGCTGAAGTTGTGACCCCGGGGCTTAGAACTTTTTTTTTTCACAGGTTAAGTTGTCGAGGGCTGATTTCATGTCCTATGATAAAAAGCCTTCTGTTTCCACCGCCAAACCTTTCAGGGGAGAATTTACAACAGTTTAGCACCATTTTTGAGTGAATTGGAGAATTTCAGATTTTTGCTGAAATTGTGACCCCGGGGCTTAGAATTTTTTTTCACAGGTTAAGTTGTCGAGGGCTGATTTCATGTCCTATGATAACAAGCCTTCTGTTTCCACCGCCAAACCTTTCCAGGAAGAATGTGCAACAGTTTAGCACCATTTTTGAGTGAATTGGAGAATTTCAGATTTTTGCTGAAATTGTGACCCCGGGGCATAGAAATTTTTTTTTTCACAGGCTAAGTTGTCGAGGGCTGATTTCATGTCCTATGATAAAAAGCCTTCTGTTTCCACCGCCAAACCTTTCAGGGGAGTATTTGCAACACGTTGGCACCGTCTTTGAGTGAATTGGAGAATTTCAGATTTTTGCTGAAGTTGTGACCCAGGGGCTTAGAAATTTTTTTTTCCTCAGGTTAAGTTGTCGAGGGCTGATTTCATGTCGTATGATAAAAAGCCATCTGTTTCCACCGCCAAACCTTTCCAGGAAGAATGTGCAACACGTTGGCACCATCTTTGAGTGAATTGGAGAATTTCAGATTTTTGCTGAAGTTGTGACCCCGGGGCTTAGAATTTTTTTTTTTCACAGGTTAAGTTGTCGAGGGCTGATTTCATGTCCTATGATAAAAAGCCTTCTGTTTCCACCGCCAAACCTTTCAGGGGAGTATTTGCAAAACTTTGGCACCATTTTTGAGTGAATTGGAGAATTTCAGATTTTTGCTGAAGTTGTGACCCAGGGGCTTAGAAATTTTTTTTTCCACAGGTTAAGTTGTCGAGGGCTGATTTCATGTCGTATGATAAAAAGCCATCTGTTTCCACCGCCAAACCTTTCAGGGGAGTATTTGGAAAACTTTGGCACCATTTTTGAGTGAATTGGAGAATTTCAGATTTTTGCTGAAGTTGTGACCCCGGGGCTTAGAATTTTTTTTTTTTTCACAGGTGAAGTTGTCGAGCGTTGATTTCTTGGCCTATGATAAAAAGCCTTCTGTTTCCACCGCCAAACCTTTCAGGGGAGTATTTGCAAAACTTTGGCACCATCTTTGAGTGAATTGGAGAATTTCAGATTTTTGCTGAAGTTGTGACCCCGGGGCTTAGAATTTTTTTTTTTCACAGGTTAAGCTGTCGAGGGCTGATTTCATGTCCTATGATAAAAAGCCTTCTGTTTCCACCGCCAAACCTTTCAGGGGAGAATTTACAACAGTTTAGCACCATTTTTGAGTGAATTGGAGAATTTCAGATTTTTGCTGAAATTGTGACCCCGGGGCTTAGAATTTTTTTTTCACAGGTTAAGTTGTCGAGGGCTGATTTCATGTCCTATGATAACAAGCCTTCTGTTTCCACCGCCAAACCTTTCCAGGAAGAATGTGCAACAGTTTAGCACTATTTTTGAGTGAATTGGAGAATTTCAGATTTTTGCTGAAATTGTGATCCTGGGGCTTAGAAATTTTTTTTTTCACAGGCTAAGTTGTCGAGGGCTGATTTAATGTCCTATGATAAAAAGCCTTCTGTTTCCACCGCCAAACCTTTCAGGGGAGAATTTACAACAGTTTAGCACCATTTTTGAGTGAATTGGAGAATTTCAGATTTTTGCTGAAGTTGTGACCCCGGGGCTTAGAAAATTTTTTTTTCACAGGTTAAGTTGTCGAGGACTGATTTCATGTCCTATGATAAAAAGCCTTCTGTTTCCACCGCCAAACCTTTCCAGGAAGAATGTGCAACAGTTTAGCACCATTTTTGAGTGAATTGGAGAATTTCAGATTTTTGCTGAAATTGTGACCACGGGACTTAGAAATTTTTTTTTTCACAGGTTAAGTTGTCGAGGGCTGATTTCATGTCCTATGATAAAAAGCCTTCTGTTTCCACCGCCAAACCTTTCAGGGGAGTATTTGCAACACGTTGGCACCATCTTTGAGTGAATTGGAGAATTTCAGATTTTTGCTGAAGTTGTCACCCCGGGGCTTAGAATTTTTTTTTTCCACAGGTTAAGTTGTCGAGGGCTGATTTCATGTCCTATGATAAAAAGCCTTCTGTTTCCACCGCCAACCCTTTCAGGGGAGTATTTGCAAAACTATGTGACCATTTTTGAGTGAATTGGAGAATTTCAGATTTTTGCTGAAGTTGTGACCCCGAGGCTTAGAAATTTTTTTTTTCACAGGTTAAGTTGTCAAGGGCTGATTTCATGTCCTATGATAAAAAGCCTTCTGTTTCCACCGCCAAACCTTTCAGGGGAGTATTTGTAACACGTTGGCACCATTTTTGAGTGAATTGGAGAATTTCAGATTTTTGCTGAAGTTGTGACCCCGGGCTTAGAAATTTTTTTTTTCACAGGTTAAGTTGTCGAGGGCTGATTTCATGTCCTATGATAAAAAGCCTTCTGTTTCCACCGCCAAACCTTTCAGGGGAGTATTTGCAAAACTTTGGCACCATTTTTGAGTGAATTGGAGAATTTCAGATTTTTGCTGAAGTTGTGACCCCGGGGCTTAGAATTTTTTTTTCCCACAGGTTAAGTTTTCGAGGGTTGATTTCGTGGCCTATGATAAAAAGCCTTCTGTTTCCACCGCCAAACCTTTCAGGGGAGTATTTGCAAAACTTTGGCACCATCTTTGAGTGAATTGGAGAATTTCAGATTTTTGCTGAAGTTGTGACCCCGGGGCTTAGAATTTTTTTTTTCACAGGTTAAGTTGCCGAGGGCTGATTTCATGTCCTATTATAAAAAGCCTTCTGTTTCCACCGCCAAACCTTTCAGGGGAGAATTTACAACAGTATAGCACCATTTTTGAGTGAATTGGAGAATTTCAGATTTTTGCTGAAATTGTGACCACGGGGCTTAGAATTTTTTTTTTTCACAGGCTAAGTTGTCGAGGGCTGATTTTATGTCCTATGATAAAAAGCCTTCTGTTTCCACCGCCAAACCTTTCAGGGGAGTATTTGCAACACGTTGGCACCATCTTTGAGTGAATTGGAGAATTTCAGATTTTTGCTGAAGTTGTGACCCCGGGGCTTAGAAATTTTTTTTCCCCACAGGTTAAGTTGTCGAGGGCTGATTTCATGTCCTATGATTAAAAGCCTTCTGTTTCCACCGCCAAACCTTTCAGGGGAGTATTTGCAACACGTTGGCACCATCTTTGAGTGAATTGGAGAATTTCAGATTTTTGCTGAAGTTGTGACCCCGGGGCTTAGAAATTTTTTTTCCCACAGGTTAAGTTGTCGAGGGCTGATTTCATGTCCTATGATAAAAAGCCGTCTGTTTCCACCGCCAAACCTTTCAAGGAAGAATGTGCAACAGTTTAGCACCATTTTTGAGTGAATTGGAGAATTTCAGATTTTTGCTGAAATTGTGACCCCGGGGCTTAGAAATTTTTTGTCCCACAGGTTAAGTTGTCGAGGGCTAATTTCATGTCCTATGATAACAAGCCTTCTGTTTCCACCGCCAAACCTTTCCAGGAAGAATGTGCAACAGTTTAGCACCGTCTTTGAGTGAATTGGAGAATTTCAGATTTTTGCTGAAGTTGTGACCCAGGGGCTTAGAAATTTTTTTTTTCCACAGGTTAAGTTGTCTAGGGCTGATTTCATGTCGTATGACAAAAACCATCTGTTTCCACCGCCAAACCTTTCCAGGAAGAATGTGCAACACGTTGGCACCATCTTTGAGTGAATTGGAGAATTTCAGATTTTTGCTGAAGTTGTGACCCCGGGGCTTAGAAATTTTTTTTTTCACAGGTTAAGTTGCCGAGGGCTGATTTCATGTCCTATTATAAAAAGCCTTCTATTTCCACCGCCAAACCTTTCAGGGGAGAATTTACAACAGTACAGCACCATTTTTGAGTGAATTGGAGAATTTCAGATTTTTGCTGAAATTGTGACCCCGGGGCTTAGAATTTTTTTTTCACAGGTTAAGTTGTCGAGGACTGATTTCATGTCCTATGATAAAAAGCCTTCTGTTTCCACCGCCAAACCTTTCCAGGAAGAATGTGCAACAGTTTAGCACCATTTTTGAGTGAATTGGAGAATTTCAGATTTTTGCTGAAATTGTGACCACGGGGCTTAGAATTTTTTTTTTCCACAGGCTAAGTTGTCGAGGGCTGATTTTATGTCCTATGATAAAAAGCCTTCTGTTTCCACCGCCAAACCTTTCAGGGGAGTATTTGCAACACGTTGGCACCATCTTTGAGTGAATTGGAGAATTTCAGATTTTTGCTGAAGTTGTGACCCCGGGGCTTAGAAATTTTTTTTCCCCACAGGTTAAGTTGTCGAGGGCTGATTTCATGTCCTATGATTAAAAGCCTTCTGTTTCCACCGCCAAACCTTTCAGGGGAGTATTTGCAACACGTTGGCACCATCTTTGAGTGAATTGGAGAATTTCAGATTTTTGCTGAAGTTGTGACCCCGGGGCTTAGAATTTTTTTTTCCCACAGGTTAAGTTGTCGAGGGCTGATTTCATGTCCTATGATAAAAAGCCGTCTGTTTCCACCGCCAAACCTTTCCAGGAAGAATGTGCAACAGTTTAGCACCATTTTTGAGTGAATTGGAGAATTTCAGATTTTTGCTGAAATTGTGACCCCGGGGCTTAGAAATTTTTTGTCCCACAGGTTAAGTTGTCGAGGGCTGATTTCATGTCCTATGATAAAAAGCCTTCTGTTTCCACCGCCAAACCTTTCCAGGAAGAATGTGCAACAGTTTAGCACCATTTTTGAGTGAATTGGAGAATTTCAGATTTTTGCTGAAGTTGTGTCCCCGGGGCTTAGAAATTTTTTTTTTCACAGGTTAAGATGTCGAGGGTTGATTTCTTGGCCTATGATAAAAAGCCTTCTGTTTCCACCGCCAAACCTTTCAGGGGAGTATTTGCAAAACTTTGGCACCATTTTTGAGTGAATTGGAGAATTTCAGATTTTTGCTGAAGTTGAGACCCCGGGGTTTAGAAATTTTTTTTTTCACATGTTAAGTTGTCGAGGGCTGATTTCATGTCCTATGATAAAAAGCCTTCTGTTTCCACCGCCACACCTTTCAGGGGAGAATTTACAACAGTTTTCCACCATTTTTGAGTGAATTGGAGAATTTCAGATTTTTGCTGAAATTGTGACCCCGGGGCTTAGAATTTTTTTTTCACAGGTTAAGTTGTCGAGGGCTGATTTCATGTCGTTTGATAAAAAGCCTTCTGTTTCCACCGCCAAACCTTTCCAGGAAGAATGTGCAACACGTTGGCACCATCTTTGAGTGAATTGGAGAATTTCAGATTTTTGCTGAAGTTGTGACCCCGGGGCTTAGAACTTTTTTTTTTCACAGGTTAAGTTGTCGAGGGCTGATTTCATGTCCTATGATAAAAAGCCTTCTGTTTCCACCGCCAAACCTTTCAGGGGAGTATTTGCAACACGTTGGCACCGTCTTTGAGTGAATTGGAGAATTTCAGATTTTTGCTGAAGTTGTGACCCAGGGGCTTAGAAATTTTTTTTTCCTCAGGTTAAGTTGTCGAGGGCTGATTTCATGTCGTATGATAAAAAGCCATCTGTTTCCACCGCCAAACCTTTCCAGGAAGAATGTGCAACACGTTGGCACCATCTTTGAGTGAATTGGAGAATTTCAGATTTTTGCTGAAGTTGTGACCCCGGGGCTTAGAATTTTTTTTTTTCACAGGTTAAGTTGTCGAGGGCTGATTTCATGTCCTATGATAAAAAGCCTTCTGTTTCCACCGCCAAACCTTTCAGGGGAGTATTTGCAAAACTTTGGCACCATTTTTGAGTGAATTGGAGAATTTCAGATTTTTGCTGAAGTTGTGACCCAGGGGCTTAGAAATTTTTTTTTCCACAGGTTAAGTTGTCGAGGGCTGATTTCATGTCGTATGATAAAAAGCCATCTGTTTCCACCGCCAAACCTTTCAGGGGAGTATTTGGAAAACTTTGGCACCATTTTTGAGTGAATTGGAGAATTTCAGATTTTTGCTGAAGTTGTGACCCCGGGGCTTAGAATTTTTTTTTTTTCACAGGTGAAGTTGTCGAGCGTTGATTTCTTGGCCTATGATAAAAAGCCTTCTGTTTCCACCGCCAAACCTTTCAGGGGAGTATTTGCAAAACTTTGGCACCATCTTTGAGTGAATTGGAGAATTTCAGATTTTTGCTGAAGTTGTGACCCCGGGGCTTAGAATTTTTTTTTTTCACAGGTTAAGCTGTCGAGGGCTGATTTCATGTCCTATGATAAAAAGCCTTCTGTTTCCACCGCCAAACCTTTCAGGGGAGAATTTACAACAGTTTAGCACCATTTTTGAGTGAATTGGAGAATTTCAGATTTTTGCTGAAATTGTGACCCCGGGGCTTAGAATTTTTTTTTCACAGGTTAAGTTGTCGAGGGCTGATTTCATGTCCTATGATAACAAGCCTTCTGTTTCCACCGCCAAACCTTTCCAGGAAGAATGTGCAACAGTTTAGCACTATTTTTGAGTGAATTGGAGAATTTCAGATTTTTGCTGAAATTGTGATCCTGGGGCTTAGAAATTTTTTTTTTCACAGGCTAAGTTGTCGAGGGCTGATTTAATGTCCTATGATAAAAAGCCTTCTGTTTCCACCGCCAAACCTTTCAGGGGAGAATTTACAACAGTTTAGCACCATTTTTGAGTGAATTGGAGAATTTCAGATTTTTGCTGAAGTTGTGACCCCGGGGCTTAGAAAATTTTTTTTTCACAGGTTAAGTTGTCGAGGACTGATTTCATGTCCTATGATAAAAAGCCTTCTGTTTCCACCGCCAAACCTTTCCAGGAAGAATGTGCAACAGTTTAGCACCATTTTTGAGTGAATTGGAGAATTTCAGATTTTTGCTGAAATTGTGACCACGGGACTTAGAAATTTTTTTTTTCACAGGTTAAGTTGTCGAGGGCTGATTTCATGTCCTATGATAAAAAGCCTTCTGTTTCCACCGCCAAACCTTTCAGGGGAGTATTTGCAACACGTTGGCACCATCTTTGAGTGAATTGGAGAATTTCAGATTTTTGCTGAAGTTGTCACCCCGGGGCTTAGAATTTTTTTTTTCCACAGGTTAAGTTGTCGAGGGCTGATTTCATGTCCTATGATAAAAAGCCTTCTGTTTCCACCGCCAACCCTTTCAGGGGAGTATTTGCAAAACTATGTGACCATTTTTGAGTGAATTGGAGAATTTCAGATTTTTGCTGAAGTTGTGACCCCGAGGCTTAGAAATTTTTTTTTTCACAAGTTAAGTTGTCAAGGGCTGATTTCATGTCCTATGATAAAAAGCCTTCTGTTTCCACCGCCAAACCTTTCAGGGGAGTATTTGTAACACGTTGGCACCATTTTTGAGTGAATTGGAGAATTTCAGATTTTTGCTGAAGTTGTGACCCCGGGGCTTAGAATTTTTTTTTTTCACAGGTTAAGTTGTCGAGGGCTGATTTCATGTCCTATGATAAAAAGCCTTCTGTTTCCACCGCCAAACCTTTCAGGGGAGTATTTGCAAAACTTTGGCACCATTTTTGAGTGAATTGGAGAATTTCAGATTTTTGCTGAAGTTGTGACCCCGGGGCTTAGAATTTTTTTTTCCCACAGGTTAAGTTTTCGAGGGTTGATTTCGTGGCCTATGATAAAAAGCCTTCTGTTTCCACCGCCAAACCTTTCAGGGGAGTATTTGCAAAACTTTGGCACCATCTTTGAGTGAATTGGAGAATTTCAGATTTTTGCTGAAGTTGTGACCCCGGGGCTTAGAATTTTTTTTTTCACAGGTTAAGTTGCCGAGGGCTGATTTCATGTCCTATTATAAAAAGCCTTCTGTTTCCACCGCCAAACCTTTCAGGGGAGAATTTACAACAGTATAGCACCATTTTTGAGTGAATTGGAGAATTTCAGATTTTTGCTGAAATTGTGACCACGGGGCTTAGAATTTTTTTTTTTCACAGGCTAAGTTGTCGAGGGCTGATTTTATGTCCTATGATAAAAAGCCTTCTGTTTCCACCGCCAAACCTTTCAGGGGAGTATTTGCAACACGTTGGCACCATCTTTGAGTGAATTGGAGAATTTCAGATTTTTGCTGAAGTTGTGACCCCGGGGCTTAGAATTTTTTTTTCCCCACAGGTTAAGTTGTCGAGGGCTGATTTCATGTCCTATGATTAAAAGCCTTCTGTTTCCACCGCCAAACCTTTCAGGGGAGTATTTGCAACACGTTGGCACCATCTTTGAGTGAATTGGAGAATTTCAGATTTTTGCTGAAGTTGTGACCCCGGGGCTTAGAAATTTTTTTTCCCACAGGTTAAGTTGTCGAGGGCTGATTTCATGTCCTATGATAAAAAGCCGTCTGTTTCCACCGCCAAACCTTTCAAGGAAGAATGTGCAACAGTTTAGCACCATTTTTGAGTGAATTGGAGAATTTCAGATTTTTGCTGAAATTGTGACCCCGGGGCTTAGAAATTTTTTGTCCCACAGGTTAAGTTGTCGAGGGCTGATTTCATGTCCTATGATAAAAAGCCTTCTGTTTCCACCGCCAAACCTTTCCAGGAAGAATGTGCAACAGTTTAGCACCATTTTTGAGTGAATTGGAGAATTTCAGATTTTTGCTGAAGTTGTGTCCCCGGGGCTTAGAAATTTTTTTTTTCACAGGTTAAGTTGTCGAGGGCTGATTTCATGTCCTATGATAAAAAGCCTTCTGTTTCCACCGCCAAACCTTTCAGGGGAGTATTTGCAACACGTTGGCACCATCTTTGAGTGAATTGGATAATTTCAGATTTTTGCTGAAGTTGTGACCCCGGGGCATAGAATTTTTTTTTTTCACAGGTTAAGTTGTCGAGGGCTGATTTCATGTCCTATGATAAAAAGCCTTCTGTTTCCACCTCCAAACCTTTCAGGGGAGTATTTGCAAAACTTTGGCACCCTCTTTGTGTGAATTGGAGAATTTCAGATTTTTGCTGAAGTTGTGACCCCGGGGCTTAGAATTTTTTTTTTTCACAGGTTAAGTTGTCGAGGGCTGATTTCATGTCCTATGATAAAAAGCCTTCTGTTACCACCGCCAAACCTTTCCAGGAAGAATGTGCAACAGTTTAGCACCATTTTTGAGTGAATTGGAGAATTGCAGATTTTTGCTGAAATTGTGACCCCGGGGCTTAGAAATTTTTTTTTTCACAGGTTAAGTTGTCGAGGGCTGATTTCTTGGCCTATGATAAAAAGCCTTCTGTTTCCACCGCCAAACCTTTCAGGGGAGTATTTGCAACACGTTGGCACCATCTTTGAGTGAATTGGATAATTTCAGATTTTTGCTGAAGTTGTGACCCCGGGGCATAGAATTTTTTTTTTTCACAGGTTAAGTTGTCGAGGGCTGATTTCATGTCCTATGATAAAAAGCCTTCTGTTTCCACCTCCAAACCTTTCAGGGGAGTATTTGCAAAACTTTGGCACCCTCTTTGTGTGAATTGGAGAATTTCAGATTTTTGCTGAAGTTGTGACCCCGGGGCTTAGAATTTTTTTTTTTCACAGGTTAAGTTGTCGAGGGCTGATTTCATGTCCTATGATAAAAAGCCTTCTGTTACCACCGCCAAACCTTTCCAGGAAGAATGTGCAACAGTTTAGCACCATTTTTGAGTGAATTGGAGAATTGCAGATTTTTGCTGAAATTGTGACCCCGGGGCTTAGAAATTTTTTTTTTCACAGGTTAAGTTGTCGAGGGCTGATTTCTTGGCCTATGATAAAAAGCCTTCTGTTTCCACCGCCAAACCTTTCAGGGGAGAATTTACAACAATTTTGCACCATTTTTGAGTGAATTGGAGAATTTCAGATTTTTGCTGAAGCTGTGACCCCGGGGCTTAAAATTTTTTTTTTCACAGGTTAAGTTGTCGAGGGCTGATTTCATGTCCTATGATAAAAAGCCGTCTGTTTCCACCGCCAAACCTTTCCAGGAAGAATGTGCAACAGTTTAGCACGATTTTTGAGTGAATTGGAGAATTTCAGATTTTTGCTGAAGTTGTGACCCCGGGGCATAGAATTTTTTTTTTTCACAGGTTAAGTTGTCGAGGGCTGATTTCATGTCCTATGATAAAAAGCCTTTTGTTTCCACCTCCAAACCTTTCAGGGGAGTATTTGCAAAACTTTGGCACCCTCTTTGTGTGAATTGGAGAATTTCAGATTTTTGCTGAAGTTGTGACCCCGGGGCTTAGAAATTTTTTTTTTCACAGGTTAAGTTGTCGAGGGCTGATTTCATGTCCTATGATAAAAAGGCGTCTGTTTCCACCGCCAAACCTTTCCAGGAAGAATGTGCAACAGTTTAGCACCATTTTTGAGTGAATTGGAGAATGTCAGATTTTTGCTGAAATTGTGACCCCGGGGCTTAGAAATTTTTTTTTTCACAGGTTAAGTTGTCGAGGGCTGATTTCATGTCCTATGATAAAAAGCCTTCTGTTACCACCGCCAAACCTTTCCAGGAAGAATGTGCAACAGTTTAGCACCATTTTTGAGTGAATTGGAGAATTTCAGATTTTTGCTGAAATTGTGACCCCGGGGCTTAGAAATTTTTTTTTTCACAGGTTAAGTTGTCGAGGGCTGATTTCTTGGCCTATGATAAAAAGCCTTCTGTTTCCACCGCCAAACCTTTCAGGGGAGAATTTACAACAATTTTGCACCATTTTTGAGTGAATTGGAGAATTTCAGATTTTTGCTGAAACTGTGACCCCGGGGCTTAAAATTTTTTTTTTCACAGGCTAAGTTGTCGAGGGCTGATTTCATGTCCTATGATAAAAAGCTTTCTGTTTCCACCGCCAAACCTTTCAGGGGAGTATTTGCAACACGTTGGCACCATCTTTGAGTGAATTGGAGAATTTCAGATTTTTGCTGAAGTTGTGACCCCGGGGCTTAGAATTTTTTTTTTTCACAGGTTAAGTTGTCGAGGGCTGATTTCATGTCCTATGATAAAAAGCCATCTGTTTCCACCGCCAAACCTTTCCAGGAAGAATGTGCAACAGTTTAGCACCATTTTTGAGAGAATTGGAGAATTTCAGACTTTTGCTGAAGTTGTGACCCCGGGGCTTAGAAATTTTGTTTTTCACAGGTTAAGTTGTCGAGGGCTGATTTCATGTCCTATGATAAAAAGCCTTCTGTTTCCACCGCCAAACCTTTCAGGGGAGTATTTGCAACACGTTGGCACCATCTTTGAGTGAATTGGAGAATTTCAGATTTTTGCTGAAGTTGTGACCCCGGGGCTTAGAAATTTTTTTTTTCACAAGTTAAGTTGTCGAGGGTTGATTTCTTGGCCTATGATAAAAAGCCTTCTGTATCCACCGCCAAACCTTTCAGGGGAGTATTTGCAAAACTTTGGCACCATCTTTGAGTGAATTGGAGAATTTCAGATTTTTGCTGAAATTGTGACCCCGGGGCTTAGAATTTTTTTTTTTCTCAGGTTAAGTTGTCGAGGGCTGATTTCATGTCCTATGATAAAAAGCCTTCTGTTTCCACCGCCAAACCTTTCCAGGAAGAATGTCCAACAGTTTAGCACCATTTTTGAGTGAATTGGAGAATTTCAGATTTTTGCTGAAGTTGTGACCCCGGGGCTTAGAAATTTTTTCTTCCACAGGTTAAGTTGTCGAGGGCTGATTTCATGTCCTATGATAAAAAGCCTTCTGTTTCCACCGCCAAACCTTTCAGGGGAGTATTTGCAAAACTTTGGGACCATTTTTGAGTGAATTGGAGAATTTCAGATTTTTGCTGAAGTTGTGACCCCGGGGCTTAGAAATTTTTTTTTTTTCACAGGTTAAGTTGTCGAGGGCTGATTTCATGTCCTATGATAAAAAGCCTTCTGTTTCCACCGCGAAACCTTTCAGGGGAGTATTTGCAACACGTTGGCACCATCTTTGAGTGAATTGGAGAATTTCGGATTTTTGCTGAAGTTGTGACCCCGGGGCTTAGAAATTTTTTTCCCCACAGGTTAAGTTGTCGAGGGCTGATTTCATGTCCTATGATAAAAAGCCGTCTGTTTCCACCGCCAAACCTTTCCAGGAAGAATGTCCAACAGTTTAGCACCATTTTTGAGTGATTTGGAGAATTTCAGATTTTTGCTGAAATTGTGACCCCGGGGCTTAGAAATTTTTTTTCCCACAGGTTAAGTTGTCGAGGGCTGATTTCATGTCCTATGATAAAAAGCCTTCTGTTTCCACCGCCAAACCTTTCCAGGAAGAATGTGCAACAGTTTAGCACCATTTTTGAGTGAATTGGAGAATTTCAGATTTTTGCTGAACTTGTGACCCCGGGGCTTAGAAAATTTTTTTTTCACAGGTTAAGTTGTCGAGGGCTGATTTCATGTCCTATGATAAAAAGCCTTCTGTTTCCACCGCCAAACCTTTCAGGGGAGTATTTGCAAAACTTTGGCACCATTTTTGAGAGAATTGGAGAATTTCAGATTTTTGCTGAAGTTGTGACCCCGGGGCTTAGAAATTTTTTTTTTCACAGGTTAAGTTGTCGAGGGTTGATTTCTTGGCCTATGATAAAAAGCCTTCTGTTTCCACCGCCAAAATTTTCAGGGGAGTATTTGCAAAACTTTGGCACCATCTTTGAGTGAATTGGAGAATTTCAGATTTTTGCTGAAATTGTGACCCCGGGGCTTAGAATTTTTTTTTTTCACAGGTTAAGTTGTCGAGGGCTGATTTCATGTCCTATGATAAAAAGCCTTCTGTTTCCACCGCCAAACCTTTCCAGGAAGAATCTGCAACAGTTTAGCTCGATTTTTGAGTGAATTGGAGAATTTCAGATTTTTGCTGAAATTGTGACCCCGGGGCTTAGAAATTTTTTTTTCAACAGGTTAAGTTGTCGAGGGCTGATTTCATGTCCTATGATAAAAAGCCTTCTGTTTCCACCGCCAAACCTTTCAGGGGAGTATTTGCAACACGTTGCCACCATCTTTGAGTGAATTGGAGAATTTCAGATTTTTGCTGAAGTTGTGACCCCGGGGCTTAGAAATTTTTTTCCCCACAGGGTAAGTTGTCGAGGGCTGATTTCATGTCCTATGATAAAAAGCCTTCTGTTTCCACCGCCAAACCTTTCAGGGGAGTATTTGCAAAACTTTGGCACCATCTTTGAGTGAATTGGAGAATTTCAGATTTTTGCTGAAATTGTGACCCCGGGGCTTAGAATTTTTTTTTTTCACAGGTTAAGTTGTCGAGGGCTGATTTCATGTCCTATGATAAAAAGCCATCTGTTTCCAACGCCAAACCTTTCCAGGAAGAATGTGCAACAGTTTAGCACCATTTTTGAGAGAATTGGAGAATTTCAGATTTTTGCTGAAGTTGTGACCCCGGGGCTTAGAAATTTTGTTTTTCACAGGTTAAGTTGTCGAGGGCTGATTTCATGTCCTATGATAAAAAGCCTTCTGTTTCCACCGCCAAACCTTTCAGGGGAGTATTTGCAACACGTTGGCACCATCTTTGAGTGAATTGGAGAATTTCAGATTTTTGCTGAAGTTGTGACCCCGGGGCTTAGAAATTTTTTTTTTCACAGGTTAAGTTGTCGAGGGCTGATTTCATGTCCTATGATAAAAAGCCTTCTGTTTCCACCGCCAAACCTTTCAGGGGAGTATTTGCAAAACTTTGGCACCATTTTTGAGTGAATTGGATAATTTCAGATTTTTGCTGAAGTTGTGACCCCGGGGCTTAGAAATTTTTTTTTTCACAGGTTAAGTTGTCGAGGGTTGATTTCTTGGCCTATGATAAAAAGCCTTCTGTATCCACCGCCAAACCTTTCAGGGGAGTATTTGCAAAACTTTGGCACCATCTTTGAGTGAATTGGAGAATTTCAGATTTTTGCTGAAGTTGTGACCCCGGGGCTTAGAATTTTTTTTTTTCACAGGTTAAGTTGTCGAGGGCTGATTTCATGTCCTATGATAAAAAGCCTTCTGTTTCCACCGCCAAACCTTTCCAGGAAGAATGTGCAACAGTTTAGCACCATTTTTGAGTGAATTGGAGAATTTCAGATTTTTGCTGAAGTTGTGACCCCGGGGCTTAGAATTTTTTTTTTTCACAGGTTAAGTTGTCGAGGGCTGATTTCATGTCCTATGATAAAAAGCCGTCTGTTTCCACCGCCAAACCTTTCCAGGAAGAATGTGCAACAGTTTAGCACCATTTTTGAGTGAATTGGAGAATTTCAGATTTTTGCTGAAATTGTGACCCCGGGGCTTAGAAATTTTTTTTTTCACAGGTTAAGTTGTTGAGGGCTGATTTCATGTCCTATGATAAAAAGCCTTCTGTTTCCACCGCCAAACCTTTCCAGGAAGAATGTGCAACAGTTTATCACCATTTTTGAGTGAATTGGAGAATTTCAGATTTTTGTTGAAATTGTGACCCCGGGGCTTAGAATATTTTTTTTTTCACAGGTTAAGTTGTCGAGGGCTGATTTCATGTCCTATGATAAAAAGCCTTCTGTTTCCACCGCCAAACCTTTCAGGGGAGTATTTGCAACACGTTGGCACCATCTTTGAGTGAATTGGAGAATTTCAGATTTTTGCTGAAGTTGTGACCCCGGGGCTTAGAAATTTTGTTTTTCACAGGTTAAGTTGTCGAGGGCTGATTTCATGTCCTATGATAAAAAGCCTTCTGTTTCCACCGCCAAACCTTTCAGGGGAGTATTTGCAACACGTTGGCACCATCTTTGAGTGAATTGGAGAATTTCAGATTTTTGCTGAAGTTGTGACCCCGGGGCTTAGAAATTTTGTTTTTCACAGGTTAAGTTGTCGAGGGCTGATTTCATGTCCTATGATAAAAAGCCTTCTGTTTCCACCGCCAAACCTTTCAGGGGAGTATTTGCAAAACATTGGCACCATTTTTGAGTGAATTGGAGAATTTCAGATTTTTGCTGAAGTTGTGACCCCGGGGCTTAGAATTTTTTTTTTTCACAGGTTAAGTTGTCGAGGGCTGATTTCATGTCCTATGATAAAAAGCCTTCTGTTTCCACCGCCAAACTTTTCAGGGGAGTATTTGCAAAACTTTGGCACCATTTTTGAGTGAATTGGAGAATTTCAGATTTTTGCTGAAGTTGTGACCCCGGGGCTTAGAATTTTTTTTTTCCACAGGTTAAGTTTTCGAGGGTTGATTTCGTGGCCTATGATAAAAAGCCTTCTGTTTCCACCGCCAAACCTTTCAGGGGAGTATTTGCAAAACTTTGGCACCATCTTTGAGTGAATTGGAGAATTTCAGATTTTTGCTGAAGTTGTGACCCCGGGGCTTAGAAATTTTTTTTTTCACAGGTTAAGTTGCCGAGGGCTGATTTCATGTCCTATTATAAAAAGCCTTCTGTTTCCACCGCCAAACCTTTCAGGGGAGAATTTACAACAGTATAGCACCATTTTTGAGTGAATTGGAGAATTTCAGATTTTTGCTGAAATTGTGACCACGGGGCTTAGAATTTTTCTTTTTCACAGGCTAAGTTGTCGAGGGCTGATTTTATGTCCTATGATAAAAAGCCTTCTGTTTCCACCGCCAAACCTTTCAGGGGAGTATTTGCAACACGTTGGCACCATCTTTGAGTGAATTGGAGAATTTCAGATTTTTGCTGAAGTTGTGACCCCGGGGCTTAGAAATTTTTTTTCCCACAGGTTAAGTTGTCGAGGGCTGATTTCATGTCCTATGATAAAAAGCCGTCTGTTTCCACCGCCAAACCTTTCCAGGAAGAATGTGCAACAGTTTAGCACCATTTTTGAGTGAATTGGAGAATTTCAGATTTTTGCTGAAATTGTGACCCCGGGGCTTAGAAATTTTTTGTCCCACAGGTTAAGTTGTCGAGGGCTGATTTCATGTCCTATGATAAAAAGCCTTCTGTTTCCACCGCCAAACCTTTCCAGGAAGAATGTGCAACAGTTTAGCACCATTTTTGAGTGAATTGGAGAATTTCAGATTTTTGCTGAAGTTGTGTCCCCGGGGCTTAGAAATTTTTTTTTTCACAGGTTAAGTTGTCGAGGGCTGATTTCATGTCCTATGATAAAAAGCCTTCTGTTTCCACCGCCAAACCTTTCAGGGGAGTATTTGCAACACGTTGGCACCATCTTTGAGTGAATTGGAGAATTTCAGATTTTTGCTGAAGTTGTGACCCCGGGGCATAGAATTTTTTTTTTTCACAGGTTAAGTTGTCGAGGGCTGATTTCATGTCCTATGATAAAAAGCCTTCTGTTTCCACCTCCAAACCTTTCAGGGGAGTATTTGCAAAACTTTGGCACCCTCTTTGTGTGAATTGGAGAATTTCAGATTTTTGCTGAAGTTGTGACCCCGGGGCTTAGAAATTTTTTTTTTCACAGGTTAAGTTGCCGAGGGCTGATTTCATGTCCTATTATAAAAAGCCTTCTGTTTCCACCGCCAAACCTTTCAGGGGAGAATTTACAACAGTATAGCACCATTTTTGAGTGAATTGGAGAATTTCAGATTTTTGCTGAAATTGTGACCACGGGGCTTAGAATTTTTCTTTTTCACAGGCTAAGTTGTCGAGGGCTGATTTTATGTCCTATGATAAAAAGCCTTCTGTTTCCACCGCCAAACCTTTCAGGGGAGTATTTGCAACACGTTGGCACCATCTTTGAGTGAATTGGAGAATTTCAGATTTTTGCTGAAGTTGTGACCCCGGGGCTTAGAAATTTTTTTTCCCACAGGTTAAGTTGTCGAGGGCTGATTTCATGTCCTATGATAAAAAGCCGTCTGTTTCCACCGCCAAACCTTTCCAGGAAGAATGTGCAACAGTTTAGCACCATTTTTGAGTGAATTGGAGAATTTCAGATTTTTGCTGAAATTGTGACCCCGGGGCTTAGAAATTTTTTGTCCCACAGGTTAAGTTGTCGAGGGCTGATTTCATGTCCTATGATAAAAAGCCTTCTGTTTCCACCGCCAAACCTTTCCAGGAAGAATGTGCAACAGTTTAGCACCATTTTTGAGTGAATTGGAGAATTTCAGATTTTTGCTGAAGTTGTGTCCCCGGGGCTTAGAAATTTTTTTTTTCACAGGTTAAGTTGTCGAGGGCTGATTTCATGTCCTATGATAAAAAGCCTTCTGTTTCCACCGCCAAACCTTTCAGGGGAGTATTTGCAACACGTTGGCACCATCTTTGAGTGAATTGGAGAATTTCAGATTTTTGCTGAAGTTGTGACCCCGGGGCATAGAATTTTTTTTTTTCACAGGTTAAGTTGTCGAGGGCTGATTTCATGTCCTATGATAAAAAGCCTTCTGTTTCCACCTCCAAACCTTTCAGGGGAGTATTTGCAAAACTTTGGCACCCTCTTTGTGTGAATTGGAGAATTTCAGATTTTTGCTGAAGTTGTGACCCCGGGGCTTAGAAATTTTTTTTTTCACAGGTTAAGTTGTCGAGGGCTGATTTCATGTCCTATGATAAAAAGCCGTCTGTTTCCACCGCCAAACCTTTCCAGGAAGAATGTGCAACAGTTTAGCACCATTTTTGAGTGAATTGGAGAATGTCAGATTTTTGCTGAAATTGTGACCCCGGGGCTTAGAATTTTTTTTTTTCACAGGTTAAGTTGTCGAGGGCTGATTTCATGTCCTATGATAAAAAGCCTTCTGTTACCACCGCCAAACCTTTCCAGGAAGAATGTGCAACAGTTTAGCACCATTTTTGAGTGAATTGGAGAATTGCAGATTTTTGCTGAAATTGTGACCCCGGGGCTTAGAAATTTTTTTTTTCACAGGTTAAGTTGTCGAGGGCTGATTTCTTGGCCTATGATAAAAAGCCTTCTGTTTCCACCGCCAAACCTTTCAGGGGAGAATTTACAACAATTTTGCACCATTTTTGAGTGAATTGGAGAATTTCAGATTTTTGCTGAAGTTGTGACCCCGGGGCTTAGAAATTTTGTTTTTCACAGGTTAAGTTGTCGAGGGCTGATTTCATGTCCTATGATAAAAAGCCTTCTGTTTCCACCGCCAAACCTTTCAGGGGAGTATTTGCAAAACATTGGCACCATTTTTGAGTGAATTGGAGAATTTCAGATTTTTGCTGAAGTTGTGACCCCGGGGCTTAGAATTTTTTTTTTTCACAGGTTAAGTTGTCGAGGGCTGATTTCATGTCCTATGATAAAAAGCCTTCTGTTTCCACCGCCAAACCTTTCAGGGGAGTATTTGCAAAACTTTGGCACCATTTTTGAGTGAATTGGAGAATTTCAGATTTTTGCTGAAGTTGTGACCCCGGGGCTTAGAATTTTTTTTTTCCACAGGTTAAGTTTTCGAGGGTTGATTTCGTGGCCTATGATAAAAAGCCTTCTGTTTCCACCGCCAAACCTTTCAGGGGAGTATTTGCAAAACTTTGGCACCATCTTTGAGTGAATTGGAGAATTTCAGATTTTTGCTGAAGTTGTGACCCCGGGGCTTAGAAATTTTTTTTTTCACAGGTTAAGTTGCCGAGGGCTGATTTCATGTCCTATTATAAAAAGCCTTCTGTTTCCACCGCCAAACCTTTCAGGGGAGAATTTACAACAGTATAGCACCATTTTTGAGTGAATTGGAGAATTTCAGATTTTTGCTGAAATTGTGACCACGGGGCTTAGAATTTTTCTTTTTCACAGGCTAAGTTGTCGACGGCTGATTTTATGTCCTATGATAAAAAGCCTTCTGTTTCCACCGCCAAACCTTTCAGGGGAGTATTTGCAACACGTTGGCACCATCTTTGAGTGAATTGGAGAATTTCAGATTTTTGCTGAAGTTGTGACCCCGGGGCTTAGAAATTTTTTTTCCCACAGGTTAAGTTGTCGAGGGCTGATTTCATGTCCTATGATAAAAAGCCGTCTGTTTCCACCGCCAAACCTTTCCAGGAAGAATGTGCAACAGTTTAGCACCATTTTTGAGTGAATTGGAGAATTTCAGATTTTTGCTGAAATTGTGACCCCGGGGCTTAGAAATTTTTTGTCCCACAGGTTAAGTTGTCGAGGGCTGATTTCATGTCCTATGATAAAAAGCCTTCTGTTTCCACCGCCAAACCTTTCCAGGAAGAATGTGCAACAGTTTAGCACCATTTTTGAGTGAATTGGAGAATTTCAGATTTTTGCTGAAGTTGTGACCCCGGGGCTTAGAAATTTTTTTTTTCACAGGTTAAGTTGTCGAGGGCTGATTTCATGTCCTATGATAAAAAGCCTTCTGTTTCCACCGCCAAACCTTTCAGGGGAGTATTTGCAACACGTTGGCACCATCTTTGAGTGAATTGGAGAATTTCAGATTTTTGCTGAAGTTGTGACCCCGGGGCATAGAATTTTTTTTTTTCACAGGTTAAGTTGTCGAGGGCTGATTTCATGTCCTATGATAAAAAGCCTTCTGTTTCCACCTCCAAACCTTTCAGGGGAGTATTTGCAAAACTTTGGCACCCTCTTTGTGTGAATTGGAGAATTTCAGATTTTTGCTGAAGTTGTGACCCCGGGGCTTAGAAATTTTTTTTTTCACAGGTTAAGTTGTCGAGGGCTGATTTCATGTCCTATGATAAAAAGCCGTCTGTTTCCACCGCCAAACCTTTCCAGGAAGAATGTGCAACAGTTTAGCACCATTTTTGAGTGAATTGGAGAATGTCAGATTTTTGCTGAAATTGTGACCCCGGGGCTTAGAATTTTTTTTTTTCACAGGTTAAGTTGTCGAGGGCTGATTTCATGTCCTATGATAAAAAGCCTTCTGTTACCACCGCCAAACCTTTCCAGGAAGAATGTGCAACAGTTTAGCACCATTTTTGAGTGAATTGGAGAATTGCAGATTTTTGCTGAAATTGTGACCCCGGGGCTTAGAAATTTTTTTTTTCACAGGTTAAGTTGTCGAGGGCTGATTTCTTGGCCTATGATAAAAAGCCTTCTGTTTCCACCGCCAAACCTTTCAGGGGAGAATTTACAACAATTTTGCACCATTTTTGAGTGAATTGGAGAATTTCAGATTTTTGCTGAAGCTGTGACCCCGGGGCTTAAAATTTTTTTTTTCACAGGTTAAGTTGTCGAGGGCTGATTTCATGTCCTATGATAAAAAGCCGTCTGTTTCCACCGCCAAACCTTTCCAGGAAGAATGTGCAACAGTTTAGCACGATTTTTGAGTGAATTGGAGAATTTCAGATTTTTGCTGAAGTTGTGACCCCGGGGCATAGAATTTTTTTTTTTCACAGGTTAAGTTGTCGAGGGCTGATTTCATGTCCTATGATAAAAAGCCTTCTGTTTCCACCTCCAAACCTTTCAGGGGAGTATTTGCAAAACTTTGGCACCCTCTTTGTGTGAATTGGAGAATTTCAGATTTTTGCTGAAGTTGTGACCCCGGGGCTTAGAAATTTTTTTTTTCACAGGTTAAGTTGTCGAGGGCTGATTTCATGTCCTATGATAAAAAGGCGTCTGTTTCCACCGCCAAACCTTTCCAGGAAGAATGTGCAACAGTTTAGCACCATTTTTGAGTGAATTGGAGAATGTCAGATTTTTGCTGAAATTGTGACCCCGGGGCTTAGAAATTTTTTTTTTCACAGGTTAAGTTGTCGAGGGCTGATTTCATGTCCTATGATAAAAAGCCTTCTGTTACCACCGCCAAACCTTTCCAGGAAGAATGTGCAACAGTTTAGCACCATTTTTGAGTGAATTGGAGAATTGCAGATTTTTGCTGAAATTGTGACCCCGGGGCTTAGAAATTTTTTTTTTCACAGGTTAAGTTGTCGAGGGCTGATTTCTTGGCCTATGATAAAAAGCCTTCTGTTTCCACCGCCAAACCTTTCAGGGGAGAATTTACAACAATTTTGCACCATTTTTGAGTGAATTGGAGAATTTCAGATTTTTGCTGAAGCTGTGACCCCGGGGCTTAAAATTTTTTTTTTCACAGGTTAAGTTGTCGAGGGCTGATTTCATGTCCTATGATAAAAAGCCGTCTGTTTCCACTGCCAAACCTTTCCAGGAAGAATGTGCAACAGTTTAGCACGATTTTTGAGTGAATTGGAGAATTTCAGATTTTTGCTGAAATTGTGACCCCGGGGCTTAGAATTTTTTTTTTTCACAGGTTAAGTTGTCGAGGGCTGATTTCATGTCCTATGATAAAAAGCCTTCTGTTACCACCGCCAAACCTTTCCAGGAAGAATGTGCAACAGTTTAGCACCATTTTTGAGTGAATTGGAGAATTTCAGATTTTTGCTGAAATTGTGACCCCGGGGCTTAGAAATTTTTTTTTTCACAGGTTAAGTTGTCGAGGGCTGATTTCTTGGCCTATGATAAAAAGCCTTCTGTTTCCACCGCCAAACCTTTCAGGGGAGAATTTACAACAATTTTGCACCATTTTTGAGTGAATTGGAGAATTTCAGATTTTTGCTGAAGTTGTGACCCCGGGGCTTAGAAATTTTTTTTTTTCACAGGTTAAGTTGTCGAGGCTTGATTTCTTGGCCTATGATAAAAAGCCTTCTGTTTCCACCGCCAAAATTTTCAGGGGAGTATTTGCAAAACTTTGGCACCATCTTTGAGTGAATTGGAGAATTTCAGATTTTTGCTGAAATTGTGACCCCGGGGCTTAGAATTTTTTTTTTTCACAGGTTAAGTTGTCGAGGGCTGATTTCATGTCCTATGATAAAAAGCCTTCTGTTTCCACCGCCAAACCTTTCCAGGAAGAATCTGCAACAGTTTAGCTCGATTTTTGAGTGAATTGGAGAATTTCAGATTTTTGCTGAAATTGTGACCCCGGGGCTTAGAAATTTTTTTTTCAACAGGTTAAGTTGTCGAGGGCTGATTTCATGTCCTATGATAAAAAGCCTTCTGTTTCCACCGCCAAACCTTTCAGGGGAGTATTTGCAACACGTTGCCACCATCTTTGAGTGAATTGGAGAATTTCAGATTTTTGCTGAAGTTGTGACCCCGGGGCTTAGAAATTTTTTTCCCCACAGGGTAAGTTGTCGAGGGCTGATTTCATGTCCTATGATAAAAAGCCTTCTGTTTCCACCGCCAAACCTTTCAGGGGAGTATTTGCAAAACTTTGGCACCATCTTTGAGTGAATTGGAGAATTTCAGATTTTTGCTGAAATTGTGACCCCGGGGCTTAGAATTTTTTTTTTTCACAGGTTAAGTTGTCGAGGGCTGATTTCATGTCCTATGATAAAAAGCCATCTGTTTCCAACGCCAAACCTTTCCAGGAAGAATGTGCAACAGTTTAGCACCATTTTTGAGAGAATTGGAGAATTTCAGATTTTTGCTGAAGTTGTGACCCCGGGGCTTAGAAATTTTGTTTTTCACAGGTTAAGTTGTCGAGGGCTGATTTCATGTCCTATGATAAAAAGCCTTCTGTTTCCACCGCCAAACCTTTCAGGGGAGTATTTGCAACACGTTGGCACCATCTTTGAGTGAATTGGAGAATTTCAGATTTTTGCTGAAGTTGTGACCCCGGGGCTTAGAAATTTTTTTTTTCACAGGTTAAGTTGTCGAGGGTTGATTTCTTGGCCTATGATAAAAAGCCTTCTGTATCCACCGCCAAACCTTTCCAGGAAGAATGTGCAACAGTTTAGCACCATTTTTGAGTGAATTGGAGAATTTCAGATTTTTGCTGAAGTTGTGACCCCGGGGCTTAGAATTTTTTTTTTTCACAGGTTAAGTTGTCGAGGGCTGATTTCATGTCCTATGATAAAAAGCCGTCTGTTTCCACCGCCAAACCTTTCCAGGAAGAATGTGCAACAGTTTAGCACCATTTTTGAGTGAATTGGAGAATTTCAGATTTTTGCTGAAATTGTGACCCCGGGGCTTAGAAATTTTTTTTTTCACAGGTTAAGTTGTTGAGGGCTGATTTCATGTCCTATGATAAAAAGCCTTCTGTTTCCACCGCCAAACCTTTCCAGGAAGAATGTGCAACAGTTTATCACCATTTTTGAGTGAATTGGAGAATTTCAGATTTTTGTTGAAATTGTGACCCCGGGGCTTAGAATATTTTTTTTTTCACAGGTTAAGTTGTCGAGGGCTGATTTCATGTCCTATGATAAAAAGCCTTCTGTTTCCACCGCCAAACCTTTCAGGGGAGTATTTGCAACACGTTGGCACCATCTTTGAGTGAATTGGAGAATTTCAGATTTTTGCTGAAGTTGTGACCCCGGGGCTTAGAAATTTTGTTTTTCACAGGTTAAGTTGTCGAGGGCTGATTTCATGTCCTATGATAAAAAGCCTTCTGTTTCCACCGCCAAACCTTTCAGGGGAGTATTTGCAACACGTTGGCACCATCTTTGAGTGAATTGGAGAATTTCAGATTTTTGCTGAAGTTGTGACCCCGGGGCTTAGAAATTTTGTTTTTCACAGGTTAAGTTGTCGAGGGCTGATTTCATGTCCTATGATAAAAAGCCTTCTGTTTCCACCGCCAAACCTTTCAGGGGAGTATTTGCAAAACATTGGCACCATTTTTGAGTGAATTGGAGAATTTCAGATTTTTGCTGAAGTTGTGACCCCGGGGCTTAGAATTTTTTTTTTTCACAGGTTAAGTTGTCGAGGGCTGATTTCATGTCCTATGATAAAAAGCCTTCTGTTTCCACCGCCAAACCTTTCAGGGGAGTATTTGCAAAACTTTGGCACCATTTTTGAGTGAATTGGAGAATTTCAGATTTTTGCTGAAGTTGTGACCCCGGGGCTTAGAATTTTTTTTTTCCACAGGTTAAGTTTTCGAGGGTTGATTTCGTGGCCTATGATAAAAAGCCTTCTGTTTCCACCGCCAAACCTTTCAGGGGAGTATTTGCAAAACTTTGGCACCATCTTTGAGTGAATTGGAGAATTTCAGATTTTTGCTGAAGTTGTGACCCCGGGGCTTAGAAATTTTTTTTTTCACAGGTTAAGTTGCCGAGGGCTGATTTCATGTCCTATTATAAAAAGCCTTCTGTTTCCACCGCCAAACCTTTCAGGGGAGAATTTACAACAGTATAGCACCATTTTTGAGTGAATTGGAGAATTTCAGATTTTTGCTGAAATTGTGACCACGGGGCTTAGAATTTTTCTTTTTCACAGGCTAAGTTGTCGAGGGCTGATTTTATGTCCTATGATAAAAAGCCTTCTGTTTCCACCGCCAAACCTTTCAGGGGAGTATTTGCAACACGTTGGCACCATCTTTGAGTGAATTGGAGAATTTCAGATTTTTGCTGAAGTTGTGACCCCGGGGCTTAGAAATTTTTTTTCCCACAGGTTAAGTTGTCGAGGGCTGATTTCATGTCCTATGATAAAAAGCCGTCTGTTTCCACCGCCAAACCTTTCCAGGAAGAATGTGCAACAGTTTAGCACCATTTTTGAGTGAATTGGAGAATTTCAGATTTTTGCTGAAATTGTGACCCCGGGGCTTAGAAATTTTTTGTCCCACACGTTAAGTTGTCGAGGGCTGATTTCATGTCCTATGATAAAAAGCCTTCTGTTTCCACCGCCAAACCTTTCCAGGAAGAATGTGCAACAGTTTAGCACCATTTTTGAGTGAATTGGAGAATTTCAGATTTTTGCTGAAGTTGTGTCCCCGGGGCTTAGAAATTTTTTTTTTCACAGGTTAAGTTGTCGAGGGCTGATTTCATGTCCTATGATAAAAAGCCTTCTGTTTCCACCGCCAAACCTTTCAGGGGAGTATTTGCAACACGTTGGCACCATCTTTGAGTGAATTGGAGAATTTCAGATTTTTGCTGAAGTTGTGACCCCGGGGCATAGAATTTTTTTTTTTCACAGGTTAAGTTGTCGAGGGCTGATTTCATGTCCTATGATAAAAAGCCTTCTGTTTCCACCTCCAAACCTTTCAGGGGAGTATTTGCAAAACTTTGGCACCCTCTTTGTGTGAATTGGAGAATTTCAGATTTTTGCTGAAGTTGTGACCCCGGGGCTTAGAAATTTTTTTTTTCACAGGTTAAGTTGTCGAGGGCTGATTTCATGTCCTATGATAAAAAGCCGTCTGTTTCCACCGCCAAACCTTTCCAGGAAGAATGTGCAACAGTTTAGCACCATTTTTGAGTGAATTGGAGAATGTCAGATTTTTGCTGAAATTGTGACCCCGGGGCTTAGAATTTTTTTTTTTCACAGGTTAAGTTGTCGAGGGCTGATTTCATGTCCTATGATAAAAAGCCTTCTGTTACCACCGCCAAACCTTTCCAGGAAGAATGTGCAACAGTTTAGCACCATTTTTGAGTGAATTGGAGAATTGCAGATTTTTGCTGAAATTGTGACCCCGGGGCTTAGAAATTTTTTTTTTCACAGGTTAAGTTGTCGAGGGCTGATTTCTTGGCCTATGATAAAAAGCCTTCTGTTTCCACCGCCAAACCTTTCAGGGGAGAATTTACAACAATTTTGCACCATTTTTGAGTGAATTGGAGAATTTCAGATTTTTGCTGAAGTTGTGACCCCGGGGCTTAGAAATTTTGTTTTTCACAGGTTAAGTTGTCGAGGGCTGATTTCATGTCCTATGATAAAAAGCCTTCTGTTTCCACCGCCAAACCTTTCAGGGGAGTATTTGCAAAACATTGGCACCATTTTTGAGTGAATTGGAGAATTTCAGATTTTTGCTGAAGTTGTGACCCCGGGGCTTAGAATTTTTTTTTTTCACAGGTTAAGTTGTCGAGGGCTGATTTCATGTCCTATGATAAAAAGCCTTCTGTTTCCACCGCCAAACCTTTCAGGGGAGTATTTGCAAAACTTTGGCACCATTTTTGAGTGAATTGGAGAATTTCAGATTTTTGCTGAAATTGTGACCACGGGGCTTAGAATTTTTCTTTTTCACAGGCTAAGTTGTCGACGGCTGATTTTATGTCCTATGATAAAAAGCCTTCTGTTTCCACCGCCAAACCTTTCAGGGGAGTATTTGCAACACGTTGGCACCATCTTTGAGTGAATTGGAGAATTTCAGATTTTTGCTGAAGTTGTGACCCCGGGGCTTAGAAATTTTTTTTCCCACAGGTTAAGTTGTCGAGGGCTGATTTCATGTCCTATGATAAAAAGCCGTCTGTTTCCACCGCCAAACCTTTCCAGGAAGAATGTGCAACAGTTTAGCACCATTTTTGAGTGAATTGGAGAATTTCAGATTTTTGCTGAAATTGTGACCCCGGGGCTTAGAAATTTTTTGTCCCACAGGTTAAGTTGTCGAGGGCTGATTTCATGTCCTATGATAAAAAGCCTTCTGTTTCCACCGCCAAACCTTTCCAGGAAGAATGTGCAACAGTTTAGCACCATTTTTGAGTGAATTGGAGAATTTCAGATTTTTGCTGAAGTTGTGTCCCCGGGGCTTAGAAATTTTTTTTTTCACAGGTTAAGTTGTCGAGGGCTGATTTCATGTCCTATGATAAAAAGCCTTCTGTTTCCACCGCCAAACCTTTCAGGGGAGTATTTGCAACACGTTGGCACCATCTTTGAGTGAATTGGAGAATTTCAGATTTTTGCTGAAGTTGTGACCCCGGGGCATAGAATTTTTTTTTTTCACAGGTTAAGTTGTCGAGGGCTGATTTCATGTCCTATGATAAAAAGCCTTCTGTTTCCACCTCCAAACCTTTCAGGGGAGTATTTGCAAAACTTTGGCACCCTCTTTGTGTGAATTGGAGAATTTCAGATTTTTGCTGAAGTTGTGACCCCGGGGCTTAGAAATTTTTTTTTTCACAGGTTAAGTTGTCGAGGGCTGATTTCATGTCCTATGATAAAAAGCCGTCTGTTTCCACCGCCAAACCTTTCCAGGAAGAATGTGCAACAGTTTAGCACCATTTTTGAGTGAATTGGAGAATGTCAGATTTTTGCTGAAATTGTGACCCCGGGGCTTAGAATTTTTTTTTTTCACAGGTTAAGTTGTCGAGGGCTGATTTCATGTCCTATGATAAAAAGCCTTCTGTTACCACCGCCAAACCTTTCCAGGAAGAATGTGCAACAGTTTAGCACCATTTTTGAGTGAATTGGAGAATTGCAGATTTTTGCTGAAATTGTGACCCCGGGGCTTAGAAATTTTTTTTTTCACAGGTTAAGTTGTCGAGGGCTGATTTCTTGGCCTATGATAAAAAGCCTTCTGTTTCCACCGCCAAACCTTTCAGGGGAGAATTTACAACAATTTTGCACCATTTTTGAGTGAATTGGAGAATTTCAGATTTTTGCTGAAGCTGTGACCCCGGGGCTTAAAATTTTTTTTTTCACAGGTTAAGTTGTCGAGGGCTGATTTCATGTCCTATGATAAAAAGCCGTCTGTTTCCACCGCCAAACCTTTCCAGGAAGAATGTGCAACAGTTTAGCACGATTTTTGAGTGAATTGGAGAATTTCAGATTTTTGCTGAAGTTGTGACCCCGGGGCATAGAATTTTTTTTTTTCACAGGTTAAGTTGTCGAGGGCTGATTTCATGTCCTATGATAAAAAGCCTTCTGTTTCCACCTCCAAACCTTTCAGGGGAGTATTTGCAAAACTTTGGCACCCTCTTTGTGTGAATTGGAGAATTTCAGATTTTTGCTGAAGTTGTGACCCCGGGGCTTAGAAATTTTTTTTTTCACAGGTTAAGTTGTCGAGGGCTGATTTCATGTCCTATGATAAAAAGGCGTCTGTTTCCACCGCCAAACCTTTCCAGGAAGAATGTGCAACAGTTTAGCACCATTTTTGAGTGAATTGGAGAATGTCAGATTTTTGCTGAAATTGTGACCCCGGGGCTTAGAAATTTTTTTTTTCACAGGTTAAGTTGTCGAGGGCTGATTTCATGTCCTATGATAAAAAGCCTTCTGTTACCACCGCCAAACCTTTCCAGGAAGAATGTGCAACAGTTTAGCACCATTTTTGAGTGAATTGGAGAATTGCAGATTTTTGCTGAAATTGTGACCCCGGGGCTTAGAAATTTTTTTTTTCACAGGTTAAGTTGTCGAGGGCTGATTTCTTGGCCTATGATAAAAAGCCTTCTGTTTCCACCGCCAAACCTTTCAGGGGAGAATTTACAACAATTTTGCACCATTTTTGAGTGAATTGGAGAATTTCAGATTTTTGCTGAAGCTGTGACCCCGGGGCTTAAAATTTTTTTTTTCACAGGTTAAGTTGTCGAGGGCTGATTTCATGTCCTATGATAAAAAGCCGTCTGTTTCCACTGCCAAACCTTTCCAGGAAGAATGTGCAACAGTTTAGCACGATTTTTGAGTGAATTGGAGAATTTCAGATTTTTGCTGAAATTGTGACCCCGGGGCTTAGAATTTTTTTTTTTCACAGGTTAAGTTGTCGAGGGCTGATTTCATGTCCTATGATAAAAAGCCTTCTGTTACCACCGCCAAACCTTTCCAGGAAGAATGTGCAACAGTTTAGCACCATTTTTGAGTGAATTGGAGAATTTCAGATTTTTGCTGAAATTGTGACCCCGGGGCTTAGAAATTTTTTTTTTCACAGGTTAAGTTGTCGAGGGCTGATTTCTTGGCCTATGATAAAAAGCCTTCTGTTTCCACCGCCAAACCTTTCAGGGGAGAATTTACAACAATTTTGCACCATTTTTGAGTGAATTGGAGAATTTCAGATTTTTGCTGAAACTGTGACCCCGGGGCTTAAATTTTTTTTTTTCACAGGATAAGTTGTCGAGGGCTGATTTCATGTCCTATGATAAAAAGCTTTCTGTTTCCACCGCCAAACCTTTCAGGGGAGTATTTGCAACACGTTGGCACCATCTTTGAGTGAATTGGAGAATTTCAGATTTTTGCTGAAGTTGTGACCCCGGGGCTTAGAATTTTTTTTTTTCACAGGTTAAGTTGTCGAGGGCTGATTTCATGTCCTATGATAAAAAGCCATCTGTTTCCACCGCCAAACCTTTCCAGGAAGAATGTGCAACAGTTTAGCACCATTTTTGAGAGAATTGGAGAATTTCAGATTTTTGCTGAAGTTGTGACCCCGGGGCTTAGAAATTTTGTTTTTCACAGGTTAAGTTGTCGAGGGCTGATTTCATGTCCTATGATAAAAAGCCTTCTGTTTCCACCGCCAAACCTTTCAGGGGAGTATTTGCAACACGTTGGCACCATCTTTGAGTGAATTGGAGAATTTCAGATTTTTGCTGAAGTTGTGACCCCGGGGCTTAGAAATTTTTTTTTTCACAAGTTAAGTTGTCGAGGGTTGATTTCTTGGCCTATGATAAAAAGCCTTCTGTATCCACCGCCAAACCTTTCAGGGGAGTATTTGCAAAACTTTGGCACCATCTTTGAGTGAATTGGAGAATTTCAGATTTTTGCTGAAATTGTGACCCCGGGGCTTAGAAATTTTTTTTTTCTCAGGTTAAGTTGTCGAGGGCTGATTTCATGTCCTATGATAAAAAGCCTTCTGTTTCCACCGCCAAACCTTTCCAGGAAGAATGTCCAACAGTTTAGCACCATTTTTGAGTGAATTGGAGAATTTCAGATTTTTGCTGAAGTTGTGACCCCGGGGCTTAGAAATTTTTTCTTCCACAGGTTAAGTTGTCGAGGGCTGATTTCATGTCCTATGATAAAAAGCCTTCTCTTTCCACCGCCAAACCTTTCAGGGGAGTATTTGCAAAACTTTGGGACCATTTTTGAGTGAATTGGAGAATTTCAGATTTTTGCTGAAGTTGTGACCCCGGGGCTTAGAAATTTTTTTTTTTCACAGGTTAAGTTGTCGAGGGCTGATTTCATGTCCTATGATAAAAAGCCTTCTGTTTCCACCGCGAAACCTTTCAGGGGAGTATTTGCAACACGTTGGCACCATCTTTGAGTGAATTGGAGAATTTCGGATTTTTGCTGAAGTTGTGACCCCGGGGCTTAGAAATTTTTTTCCCCACAGGTTAAGTTGTCGAGGGCTGATTTCATGTCCTATGATAAAAAGCCGTCTGTTTCCACCGCCAAACCTTTCCAGGAAGAATGTCCAACAGTTTAGCACCATTTTTGAGTGAATTGGAGAATTTCAGATTTTTGCTGAAATTGTGACCCCGGGGCTTAGAAATTTTTTTTCCCACAGGTTAAGTTGTCGAGGGCTGATTTCATGTCCTATGATAAAAAGCCTTCTGTTTCCACCGCCAAACCTTTCCAGGAAGAATGTGCAACAGTTTAGCACCATTTTTGAGTGAATTGGAGAATTTCAGATTTTTGCTGAACTTGTGACCCCGGGGCTTAGAAATTTTTTTTTTCACAGGTTAAGTTGTCGAGGGCTGATTTCATGTCCTATGATAAAAAGCCTTCTGTTTCCACCGCCAAACCTTTCAGGGGAGTATTTGCAAAACTTTGGCACCATTTTTGAGAGAATTGGAGAATTTCAGATTTTTGCTGAAGTTGTGACCCCGGGGCTTAGAAATTTTTTTTTTCACAGGTTAAGTTGTCGAGGGTTGATTTCTTGGCCTATGATAAAAAGCCTTCTGTTTCCACCGCCAAAATTTTCAGGGGAGTATTTGCAAAACTTTGGCACCATCTTTGAGTGAATTGGAGAATTTCAGATTTTTGCTGAAATTGTGACCCCGGGGCTTAGAATTTTTTTTTTTCACAGGTTAAGTTGTCGAGGGCTGATTTCATGTCCTATGATAAAAAGCCTTCTGTTTCCACCGCCAAACCTTTCCAGGAAGAATGTGCAACAGTTTAGCTCAATTTTTGAGTGAATTGGAGAATTTCAGATTTTTGCTGAAATTGTGACCCCGGGGCTTAGAAATTTTTTTTTCAACAGGTTAAGTTGTCGAGGGCTGATTTCATGTCCTATGATAAAAAGCCTTCTGTTTCCACCGCCAAACCTTTCAGGGGAGTATTTGCAACACGTTGCCACCATCTTTGAGTGAATTGGAGAATTTCAGATTTTTGCTGAAGTTGTGACCCCGGGGCTTAGAAATTTTTTTCCCCACAGGGTAAGTTGTCGAGGGCTGATTTCATGTCCTATGATAAAAAGCCTTCTGTTTCCACCGCCAAACCTTTCAGGGGAGTATTTGCAAAACTTTGGCACCATCTTTGAGTGAATTGGAGAATTTCAGATTTTTGCTGAAATTGTGACCCCGGGGCTTAGAATTTTTTTTTTTCACAGGTTAAGTTGTCGAGGGCTGATTTCATGTCCTATGATAAAAAGCCATCTGTTTCCAACGCCAAACCTTTCCAGGAAGAATGTGCAACAGTTTAGCACCATTTTTGAGAGAATTGGAGAATTTCAGATTTTTGCTGAAGTTGTGACCCCGGGGCTTAGAAATTTTGTTTTTCACAGGTTAAGTTGTCGAGGGCTGATTTCATGTCCTATGATAAAAAGCCTTCTGTTTCCACCGCCAAACCTTTCAGGGGAGTATTTGCAACACGTTGGCACCATCTTTGAGTGAATTGGAGAATTTCAGATTTTTGCTGAAGTTGTGACCCCGGGGCTTAGAAAATTTTTTTTTCACAGGTTAAGTTGTCGAGGGCTGATTTCATGTCCTATGATAAAAAGCCTTCTGTTTCCACCGCCAAACCTTTCAGGGGAGTATTTGCAAAACTTTGGCACCATTTTTGAGTGAATTGGATAATTTCAGATTTTTGCTGAAGTTGTGACCCCGGGGCTTAGAAATTTTTTTTTTCACAGGTTAAGTTGTCGAGGGTTGATTTCTTGGCCTATGATAAAAAGCCTTCTGTATCCACCGCCAAACCTTTCAGGGGAGTATTTGCAAAACTTTGGCACCATTTTTGAGTGAATTGGAGAATTTCAGATTTTTGCTGAAGTTGTGACCCCGGGGCTTAGAATTTTTTTTTTTCACAGGTTAAGTTGTCGAGGGCTGATTTCATGTCCTATGATAAAAAGCCTTCTGTTTCCACCGCCAAACCTTTCCAGGAAGAATGTGCAACAGTTTAGCACCATTTTTGAGTGAATTGGAGAATTTCAGATTTTTGCTGAAGTTGTGACCCCGGGGCTTAGAATTTTTTTTTTTCACAGGTTAAGTTGTCGAGGGCTGATTTCATGTCCTATGATAAAAAGCCGTCTGTTTCCACCGCCAAACCTTTCCAGGAAGAATGTGCAACAGTTTAGCACCATTTTTGAGTGAATTGGAGAATTTCAGATTTTTGCTGAAATTGTGACCCCGGGGCTTAGAAATTTTTTTTTTCACAGGTTAAGTTGTTGAGGGCTGATTTCATGTCCTATGATAAAAAGCCTTCTGTTTCCACCGCCAAACCTTTCCAGGAAGAATATGCAACAGTTTATCACCATTTTTGAGTGAATTGGAGAATTTCAGATTTTTGTTGAAATTGTGACCCCGGGGCTTAGAATATTTTTTTTTCACAGGTTAAGTTGTCGAGGGCTGATTTCATGTCCTATGATAAAAAGCCTTCTGTTTCCACCGCCAAACCTTTCAGGGGAGTATTTGCAACACGTTGGCACCATCTTTGAGTGATTTGGAGAATTTCAGATTTTTGCTGAAGTTGTGACCCCGGGGCTTAGAAATTTTGTTTTTCACAGGTTAAGTTGTCGAGGGCTGATTTCATGTCCTATGATAAAAAGCCTTCTGTTTCCACCGCCAAACCTTTCAGGGGAGTATTTGCAACACGTTGGCACCATCTTTGAGTGAATTGGAGAATTTCAGATTTTTGCTGAAGTTGTGACCCCGGGGCTTAGAAATTTTGTTTTTCACAGGTTAAGTTGTCGAGGGCTGATTTCATGTCCTATGATAAAAAGCCTTCTGTTTCCACCGCCAAACCTTTCAGGGGAGTATTTGCAACAAGTTGGCACCATCTTTGAGTGAATTGGAGAATTTCAGATTTTTGCTGAAGTTGTGACCCCGGGGCTTAGAAATTTTGTTTTTCACAGGTTAAGTTGTCGAGGGCTGATTTCATGTCCTATGATAAAAAGCCTTCTGTTTCCACCGCCAAACCTTTCAGGGGAGTATTTGCAACACGTTGGCAGCATCTTTGAGTGAATTGGAGAATTTCAGATTTTTGCTGAAGTTGTGACCCCGGGGCTTAGAAATTTTTTTTTTCACAGGTTAAGTTGTCGAGGGTTGATTTCTTGGCTTATGATAAAAAGCCATCTGTTTCCACCGCCAAACCTTTCAGGGGAGTATTTGCAACTCGTTGGCACCATCTTTGAGTGAATTGGAGAATTTCAGATTTTTGCTGAAGTTGTGACCCCGGGGCTTAGAAATTTTTTTTTCCACAATTTAAGTTGTCGAGGGTTGATTTCTTGGCCTATGATAAAAAGCCTTCTGTTTCCACCGCCAAACCTTTCAGGGGAGTATTTGCAAAACTTTGGGACCATTTTTGAGTGAATTGGAGAATTTCAGATTTTTGCTGAAGTTGTGACCCCGGGACTTAGAATTTTTTTTTTTCACAGGTTAAGTTGTCGAGGGCTGATTTCATGTCCTATGATAAAAAGCCGTCTGTTTCCAGCGCCAAACCTTTCCAGGAAGAATGTGCAACAGTTTAGCACCATTTTTGAGTGAATTGGAGAATTTCAGATTTTTGCTGAAATTGTGACCCCGGGGCTTAGAAATTTTTTTTTCCACAGGTTAAGTTGTTGAGGGCTGATTTCATCTCCTATGATAAAAAGCCTTCTGTTTCCACCGCCAAACCTTTCCAGGAAGAATGTGCAACAGTTTAGCACCATTTTTGAGTGAATTGGAGAATTTCAGATTTTTGCTGAAGTTGTGACCCCGGGGCTTAGAATTTTGTTTTTCACAGGTTAAGTTGTTGAGGGTTGATTTCTTGGCCTATGATAAAAAGCCTTCTGTTTCCACCGCCAAACCTTTCAGGGCAGTATTTGCAAAACTTTGGCACCATCTTTGAGTGAATTGGAGAATTTCAGATTTTTGCTGAAATTGTGACCCCGGGGCTTAGAAATTTTTTTTTTCACAGGTTAAGTTGTCGAGGGTTGATTTCTTGGCTTATGATAAAAAGCCTTCTGTATCCACCGCCAAACCTTTCAGGGGAGTATTTGCAAAAGTTTGGCACCATCTTTGAGTGAATTGGAGAATTTCAGATTTTTGCTGAAATTGTGACCCCGGGGCTTAGAAATTTTTTTTTTCACAGGTTAAGTTGTCGAGGGCTGATTTCATGTCCTATGATAAAAAGCCGTCTGTTTCCACCGCCAAACCTTTCAGGGGAGTATTTGCAACTCGTTGGCACCATCTTTGAGTGAATTGGAGAATTTCAGATTTTTGCTGAAGTTGTGACCCCGGGGCTTAGAAATTTTTTTTTCCACAATTTAAGTTGTCGAGGGTTGATTTCTTGGCCTATGATAAAAAGCCTTCTGTTTCCACCGCCAAAGCTTTTAGGGGAGAATTTACAACAGTTTAGCACCATTTTTGAGTGAATTGGAGAATTTCAGATTTTTGCTGAAGTTGTGACCCCGGGGCTTAGAATTTTTTTTTTTCACAGGTTAAGTTGTCGAGGGCTGATTTCATGTCCTATGATAAAAAGCCGTCTGTTTCCAGCGCCAAACCTCTCCAGGAAGAATGTGCAGCAGTTTAGCACCATTTTTGAGTGAATTGGAGAATTTCAGATTTTTGCTGAAGTTGTGATCCCGGGGCTTAGAAATTTTTTTTTTCACAGGTTAAGTTGTCGAGGGCTGATTTCATGTCCTATGATAAAAAGCCTTCTGTTTCCACCGCCAAACCTTTCAGGGGAGTATTTGCAACTCGTTGGCACCATCTTTGAGTGAATTGGAGAATTTCAGATTTTTGCTGAATGTGTGACCCCGGGGCTTAGAAATTTTTTTTTTCACAGGTTAAGTTGTCGAGGGTTGATTTCTTGGCCTATGATAAAAAGCCTTCTGTTTCCACCGCCAAACCTTTCATGGGAGAATTTACAACAGTTTAGCACAATTTTTGAGTGAATTGGAGAATTTCAGATTTTTGCTGAAGTTGTGACCCCGGGGCTTAGAAATTTTTTTTTTCACAGGTTAAGTTGTCGAGGGCTGATTTCATGTCCTATGCTAAAAAGCCGTCTGTTTCCACCGCCAAACCTTTCCAGGAAGAATATGCAACAGTTTAGCACCATTTTTGAGTGAATTGGAGAATTTCAGATTTTTCCTGAAATTGTGAACCCGGGGCTTAGAAATTTTTTTTTCACAGGTTAAGTTGTTGAGGGCTGATTTCATGTCCTATGATAAAAAGCCTTCTGTTTCCACCGCCAAACCTTTCCAGGAAGAATGTGCAACAGTTTAGCACCATTTTTGAGTGAATTGGAGAATTTCAGATTTTTGCTGAAGTTGTGACCCCGGGGCTTAGAAATTTTTTTTTCCACAGGTTAAGTTGTCGAGGGCTGATTTCATGTCCTATGATAAAAAGCCGTCTGTTTCCACCGCCAAACCTTTCAGGGGAGTATTTGCAAAACTTTGGCACCATTTTTGAGTGAATTGGAGAATTTCAGATTTTTGCTGAAGTTGTGACCCCGGGGCTTAGAAATTTTTTTTTCACAGGTTAAGTTGTCGAGGGCTGATTTCATGTCCTATGATAAAAAGCCTTCTGTTTCCACCGCCGAACCTTTCAGGGGAGAATGTGCAACAGTTTAGCACCATTTTTGAGTGAATTGGAGAATTTCAGATTTTTGCTGAAATTGTGACCCCGGGGCTTAGAATTTTTTTTTTCACAGGTTAAGTTGTCGAGGGCTGATTTCATGTCCTATGATAAAAAGCCTTCTGTTTCCACCGCGAAAACCTTCAGTGGAGTATTTGCAAAACTTTGGCACCATTTTTGAGTGAATTGGAGAATTTCAGATTTTTGCTGAAGTTTTGACCCCGGGGCTTAGAATTTTTTTTTTCACAGGTTAAGTTGTCGAGGGTTGATTTCTTGGCCTATGATAAAAAGCCTTCTGTTTCCACCGCCGAACCTTTCAGGGGAGAATTTACAACAGTTTAGCACCATTTTTGAGTGAATTGGAGAATTTCAGATTTTTGCTGAAATTGTGACCCCGGGGCTTAGAAATTTTTTTTTTCACAGGTTAAGTTGTCGAGGGCTGATTTCATGTCCTATGATAAAAAGCCTTCTGTTTCCACCGCGAAACCTTTCAGGGGAGTATTTGCAAAACTTTGGCACCATTTTTGAGTGAATTGGAGAATTTCAGATTTTTGCTGATGTTGTGACCCCGGGGCTTAGAATTATTTTTTTTCACAGGTTAAGTTGTCGAGGGCTGATTTCATGTCGTATGATAAAAAGCCGTCTGTTTCCACCGCCGAACCTTTCAGGGGAGAATTTGCAACAGTTTAGCACCATTTTTGAGTGAATTGGAGAATTTCAGATTTTTGCTGAAATTGTGACCCCGGGACTTAGAATTTTTTTTTTCACAGGTTAAGTTGTCGAGGGCTGAATTCATGTCCAATGATAAAAAGCCTTCTGTTTCCAGCGCCAAAACCTTCAGTGGAGTATTTGCAAAACTTTGGCACCATTTTTGAGTGAATTGGAGAATTTCAGATTTTTGCTGAAGTTGTGACCCCGGGGCTTAGAATTTTTTTTTTCACAGGTTAAGTTGTCGAGGGTTGATTTCTTGGCCTATGATAAAAAGCCTTCTGTTTCCACCGCCGAACCTTTCAGGGGAGAATTTACAACAGTTTAGCACCATTTTTGAGTGAATTGGAGAATTTCAGATTTTTGCTGAAGTTGTGACCCCGGGGCTTAGAAAAAATTTTTTTCACAAGTTAAGTTGCCGAGGGCTGATTTCATGTCCTATGATAAAAAGCCGTCTGTTTCCACCGCCAAACCTTTCCAGGAATAATGTGCAACAGTTTAGCACCATTTTTGAGTGAATTGGAGAATTTCAGATTTTTGCTGAAGTTGTGACCCCGGGGCTTAGAATTTTTTTTTTCACAGGTTAAGTTGTCGAGGGTTGATTTCTTGGCCTATGATAAAAAGCCTTCTGTTTCCACCGCCGAACCTTTCAGGGGAGTATTTGCAAAACTTTGGCACCATTTTTGAGTGAATTGGAGAATTTCAGATTTTTGCTGAAGTTGTGACCCCGGGGCTTAGAAATTTTTTTTTTCACAGGTTAAGTTGTCGAGGGCTGATTTCATATCCTATGATAAAAAGCCTTCTGTTTCCAACGCCGAACCTTTCAGGGGAGAATTTGCAACAGTTTAGCAGCATTTTTGAGTGAATTGGAGAATTTCAGATTTTTGCTGAAGTTGTGACCCCGGGGCTTAGAATTTTTTTTTTCCACAGGTTAAGTTGTCGAGGGCTGATTTCATGTCCTATGATAAAAAGTCGTCTGTTTCCACCGCCAAACCTTTCCAGGAGGAATGTGCAACAGTTTAGCACCATTTTTGAGTGAATTGGAGAATTTCAGATTTTTGCTGAAGTTGTGACCCCGGGGCTTAGAAATTTTTTTTTTTCACAGGTTAAGTTGTCGAGGGCTGATTTCATGTCCTATGATAAAAAGCCTTCTGTTTCCATCGCCAAACCTTTCAGGGGAGTATTTGCAAAACTTTGGCACCATTTTTGAATGAATTGGAGAATTTCAGATTTTTGCTGAAGTTGTGACCCCGGGGGCTTAGAAATTTTTTTTTTCACAGGTTAAGTTGTCGAGGGTTGATTTCTTGGCCTACAATAAAAAGCCTTCTGTTTCCACCGCCGAACCTTTCCAGGAAGAATGTGCAACAGTTTAGCACCATTTTTGAGTGAATTGGAGAATTTCAGATTTTTGCTGAAGTTGTGACCCCGGGGCTTAGAAATTTTTTTTTTCACAGGTTAAGTTGTCGAGGGCTGATTTAATGTCCTATGATAAAAAGCCTTCTGTTTCCACCGCCAAACCTTTCAGGGGAGTATTTGCAAAACTTTGGCACCATTTTTGAGTGAATTGGAGAATTTCAGATTTTTGCTGAAGTTGTGACCCCGGGGCTTAGAATTTTTTTTTTTCACAGGTTAAGTTTTCGAGGGTCGATTTCTTGGCCTATGATAAAAACCCTTCTGTTTCCACCGCCGAACCTTTCACGGGAGAATTTACAACAGTTTAGCACCATTTTTGAGTGAATTGGAGAATTTCAGATTTTTGCTGAAATTGTGACCCCGGGGCTTAGAAATTTTTTTTTTCACAGGTTAAGTTGTCGAGGGCTGATTTCATGTCCTATGATAAAAAGCCTTCTGTTTCCAACGCCGAACCTTTCAGGGGAGAATTTGCAACAGTTTAGCAGCATTTTTGAGTGAATTGGAGAATTTCAGATTTTTGCTGAAGTTGTGACCCCGGGGCTTAGAATTTTTTTTTTCCACAGGTTAATTTGTCGAGGGCTGATTTCATGTCCTATGATGAAAAGTCGTCTGTTTCCACCGCCAAACCTTTCCAGGAGGAATGTGCAACAGTTTAGCACCATTTTTGAGTGAATTGGAGAATTTCAGATTTTTGCTGAAGTTGTGACCCCGGGGCTTAGAAATTTTTTTTTTTCACAGGTTAAGTTGTCGAGGGCTGATTTCATGTCCTATGATAAAAAGCCTTCTGTTTCCATCGCCAAACCTTTCAGGGGAGTATTTGCAAAACTTTGGCACCATTTTTGAATGAATTGGAGAATTTCAGATTTTTGCTGAAGTTGTGACCCCGGGGGCTTAGAAATTTTTTTTTTCACAGGTTAAGTTGTCGAGGGTTGATTTCTTGGCCTACAATAAAAAGCCTTCTGTTTCCACCGCCGAACCTTTCCAGGAAGAATGTGCAACAGTTTAGCACCATTTTTGAGTGAATTGGAGAATTTCAGATTTTTGCTGAAGTTGTGACCCCGGGGCTTAGAAATTTTTTTTTTCACAGGTTAAGTTGTCGAGGGCTGATTTAATGTCCTATGATAAAAAGCCTTCTGTTTCCACCGCCAAACCTTTCAGGGGAGTATTTGCAAAACTTTGGCACCATTTTTGAGTGAATTGGAGAATTTCAGATTTTTGCTGAAGTTGTGACCCCGGGGCTTAGAATTTTTTTTTTTCACAGGTTAAGTTTTCGAGGGTCGATTTCTTGGCCTATGATAAAAACCCTTCTGTTTCCACCGCCGAACCTTTCAGGGGAGAATTTACAACAGTTTAGCACCATTTTTGAGTGAATTGGAGAATTTCAGATTTTTGCTGAAATTGTGACCCCGGGGCTTAGAAATCTTTTTTTTCCACAGCTTAAGTTGTCGAGGGCTGATTTCATGTCCTATGATAAAAAGCCTTCTGTTTCCACTGCCAAACCTTTCAGGGCAGTATTTGCAAAACTTTGGCACCATTTTTGAGTGAATTGGAGAATTTCAGATTTTTGCTGAAGTTGTGACCCCGGGGCTTACAAATTTTTTTTTTCACAGGTTAAGTTGTCGAGGGCTGATTTCATGTCCTATGATAAAAAGCCGTCTGTTTCCACCGCCAAACCTTTCCACGAAGAATGTGCAACAGTTTAGCACCATTTTTGAGTGAATTGGAGAATTTCAGATTTTTGCTGAAATTGTGACCCCGGGGCTTAGAAATTTTTTTTTTCACAGGTTAAGTTGTCGAGGGTTGATTTCTTGGCCTATGATAAAAAGCCTTCTGTTTCCACCGCCAAAACTTTCAGGGGAGAATTTACAAAAGTTTAGCACCATTTTTGAGTGAACTGGAGAATTTCAGATTTTTGCTGAAATTGTGACCCCGGGGCTTAGAAATTTTTTTTTTCACAGGTTAAGTTGTCGAGGGCTGATTTCATGTCCTATGATAAAAAGCCTTCTGTTTCCACCGCCGAACCTTTCAGGGGAGTATTTGCAAAACTTTGGCACCATTTTTGAGTTAATTGGAGAATTTCAGATTTTTGCTGAAGTTGTGACCCCGGGGCTTAGAAATTTTTTTTTTTTCACAGGTTAAGTTGTCGAGGGTTGATTTCTTGGCCTATGATAAAAAGCCTTCTGTTTCCACCGCCAAACCTTTCAGGGGAGAATTTGCAACAGTTTAGCAGCATTTTTGAGTGAATTGGAGAATTTCAGATTTTTGCTGAAGTTGTGACCCCGGGGCTTAGAATTTTTTTTTTCCACAGGTTAAGTTGTCGAGGGCTGATTTCATGTCCTATGATAAAAAGCCGTCTGTTTCCACCGCCAAACCTTTCCAGGAGGAATGTGCAACAGTTTAGCACCATTTTTGAGTGAATTGGAGAATTTCAGATTTTTGCTGAAGTTGTGACCCCGGGGCTTAGAAATTTTTTTTTTTCACAGGTTAAGTTGTCGAGGGCTGATTTCATGTCCTATGATAAAAAGCCTTCTGTTTCCATCGCCAAACCTTTCAGGGGAGTATTTGCAAAACTTTGGCACCATTTTTGAGTGAATTGGAGAATTTCAGATTTTTGCTGAAGTTGTGACCCCGGGGGCTTAGAAATTTTTTTTTCCCACAGGTTAAGTTGTCGAGGGTTGATTTCTTGGCCTACAATAAAAAGCCTTCTGTTTCCACCGCCGAACCTTTCCAGGAAGAATGTGCAACAGTTTAGCACCATTTTTGAGTGAATTGGAGAATTTCAGATTTTTGCTGAAGTTGTGACCCCGGGGCTTAGAAATTTTTTTTTCCACAGGTTAAGTTGTCGAGGGCTGATTTAATGTCCTATGATAAAAAGCCTTCTGTTTCCACCGCCAAACCTTTCAGGGGAGTATTTGCAAAACTTTGGCACCATTTTTGAGTGAATTGGAGAATTTCAGATTTTTGCTGAAGTTGTGACCCCGGGGCTTAGAAATTTTTTTTTTCACAGGTTAAGTTGTCGAGGGCTGATTTCATGTCCTATGATAAAAAGCCTTCTGTTTCCACCGCCGAACCTTTCAGGGGAGAATTTGCAACAGTTTAGCACCATTTTTGAGTGAATTGGAGAATTTCAGATTTTTGCTGAAATTGTGACCCCGGGGGCTTAGAAATTTTTTTTTTCACAGGTTAAGTTGTCGAGGGCTGATTTCATATCCTATGATAAAAAGCCTTCTGTTTCCACCGCCGAACCTTTCAGGGGAGTATTTGCAAAACTTTGGCACCATTTTTGAGTTAATTGGAGAATTTCAGATTTTTGCTGAAGTTGTGACCCCGGGGCTTAGAATTTTTTTTTTCACAGGTTAAGTTGTCGAGGGTTGATTTATTGGCCTATGATAAAAAGCCTTCTGTTTCCACCGCCAAAACTTTCAGGGGAGAATTTACAACAGTTTAGCACCATTTTTGAGTGAACTGGAGAATTTCAGATTTTTGCTGAAATTGTGACCCCGGGGCTTAGAATTTTTTTTTTTCACAGGTTAAGTTATCGAGGGCTGATTTCATGTCCTATGATAAAAAGCCTTCTGTTTCCACCGCGAAACCTTTCAGGGGAGTATTTGCAAAACTTTGGCACCATTTTTGAGTGAATTGGAGAATTTCAGATTTTTGCTGATGTTGTGACCCCGGGGCTTAGAATTATTTTTTTTCACAGGTTAAGTTGTCGAGGGCTGATTTCATGTCGTATGATAAAAAGCCGTCTGTTTCCACCGCCGAACCTTTCAGGGGAGAATTTGCAACAGTTTAGCACCATTTTTGAGTGAATTGGAGAATTTCAGATTTTTGCTGAAATTGTGACCCCGGGGCTTAGAATTTTTTTTTTCACAGGTTAAGTTGTCGAGGGCTGAATTCATGTCCAATGATAAAAAGCCTTCTGTTTCCAGCGCCAAAACCTTCAGTGGAGTATTTGCAAAACTTTGGCACCATTTTTGAGTGAATTGGAGAATTTCAGATTTTTGCTGAAGTTGTGACCCCGGGGCTTAGAATTTTTTTTTTCACAGGTTAAGTTGTCGAGGGTTGATTTCTTGGCCTATGATAAAAAGCCTTCTGTTTCCACCGCCGAACCTTTCAGGGGAGAATTTACAACAGTTTAGCACCATTTTTGAGTGAATTGGAGAATTTCAGATTTTTGCTGAAGTTGTGACCCCGGGGCTTAGAAAAAATTTTTTTCACAAGTTAAGTTGCCGAGGGCTGATTTCATGTCCTATGATAAAAAGCCATCTGTTTCCACCGCCAAACCTTTCCAGGAATAATGTGCAACAGTTTAGCACCATTTTTGAGTGAATTGGAGAATTTCAGATTTTTGCTGAAGTTGTGACCCCGGGGCTTAGAATTTTTTTTTTCACAGGTTAAGTTGTCGAGGGTTGATTTCTTGGCCTATGATAAAAAGCCTTCTGTTTCCACCGCCGAACCTTTCAGGGGAGTATTTGCAAAACTTTGGCACCATTTTTGAGTGAATTGGAGAATTTCAGATTTTTGCTGAAGTTGTGACCCCGGGGCTTAGAAATTTTTTTTTTCACAGGTTAAGTTGTCGAGGGCTGATTTCATATCCTATGATAAAAAGCCTTCTGTTTCCACCGCCGAACCTTTCAGGGGAGTATTTGGAAAACTTTGGCAGCATTTTTGAGTGAATTGGAGAATTTCAGATTTTTGCTGAAGTTGTGACCCCGGGGCTTAGAAATTTTTTTTTTCACAGGTTAAGTTGTCGAGGGCTGATTTCATGTCCTATGATAAAAAGCCTTCTGTTTCCAACGCCGAACCTTTCAGGGGAGAATTTGCAACAGTTTAGCAGCATTTTTGAGTGAATTGGAGAATTTCAGATTTTTGCTGAAGTTGTGACCCCGGGGCTTAGAATTTTTTTTTTCCACAGGTTAAGTTGTCGAGGGCTGATTTCATGTCCTATGATAAAAAGTCGTCTGTTTCCACCGCCAAACCTTTCCAGGAGGAATGTGCAACAGTTTAGCACCATTTTTGAGTGAATTGGAGAATTTCAGATTTTTGCTGAAGTTGTGACCCCGGGGCTTAGAAATTTTTTTTTTTCACAGGTTAAGTTGTCGAGGGCTGATTTCATGTCCTATGATAAAAAGCCTTCTGTTTCCATCGCCAAACCTTTCAGGGGAGTATTTGCAAAACTTTGGCACCATTTTTGAATGAATTGGAGAATTTCAGATTTTTGCTGAAGTTGTGACCCCGGGGGCTTAGAAATTTTTTTTTTCACAGGTTAAGTTGTCGAGGGTTGATTTCTTGGCCTACAATAAAAAGCCTTCTGTTTCCACCGCCGAACCTTTCCAGGAAGAATGTGCAACAGTTTAGCACCATTTTTGAGTGAATTGGAGAATTTCAGATTTTTGCTGAAGTTGTGACCCCGGGGCTTAGAAATTTTTTTTTCCACAGGTTAAGTTGTCGAGGGCTGATTTAATGTCCTATGATAAAAAGCCTTCTGTTTCCACCGCCAAACCTTTCAGGGGAGTATTTGCAAAACTTTGGCACCATTTTTGAGTGAATTGGAGAATTTCAGATTTTTGCTGAAGTTGTGACCCCGGGGCTTAGAAATTTTTTTTTTCACAGGTTAAGTTGTCGAGGGCTGATTTCATGTCCTATGATAAAAAGCCTTCTGTTTCCACCGCCGAACCTTTCAGGGGAGAATTTGCAACAGTTTAGCACCATTTTTGAGTGAATTGGAGAATTTCAGATTTTTGCTGAAATTGTGACCCCGGGGGCTTAGAAATTTTTTTTTTCACAGGTTAAGTTGTCGAGGGCTGATTTCATATCCTATGATAAAAAGCCTTCTGTTTCCACCGCCGAACCTTTCAGGGGAGTATTTGCAAAACTTTGGCACCATTTTTGAGTGAATTGGAGAATTTCAGATTTTTGCTGAAGTTGTGACCCCGGGGCTTAGAATTTTTTTTTTCACAGGTTAAGTTGTCGAGGGTTGATTTATTGGCCTATGATAAAAAGCCTTCTGTTTCCACCGCCAAAACTTTCAGGGGAGAATTTACAACAGTTTAGCACCATTTTTGAGTGAACTGGAGAATTTCAGATTTTTGCTGAAATTGTGACCCCGGGGCTTAGAAATTTTTTTTTCCACAGGTTAAGTTGTCGAGGGCTGATTTCATGTCCTATGATAAAAAGCCTTCTGTTTCCACCGCCGAACCTTTCAGGGGAGTATTTGCAAAACTTTGGCACCATTTTTGAGTGAATTGGAGAATTTCAGATTTTTGCTGAAGTTGTGACCCCGGGGCTTAGAAATTTTTTTTTTCACAGGTTAAGTTGTCGAGGGCTGATTTCATATCCTATGATAAAAAGCCTTCTGTTTCCACCGCCGAACCTTTCAGGGGAGTATTTGCAAAACTTTGGCACCATTTTTGAGTGAATTGGAGAATTTCAGATTTTTGCTGAAGTTGTGACCCCGGGGCTTAGAAATTTTTTTTTTCACAGGTTAAGTTGTCGAGGGTTGATTTCTTGGCCTATGATAAAAAGCCTTCTGTTTCCACCGCCAAACCTTTCAGGGGAGTATTTGCAAAACTTTGGCACCATTTTTGAGTGAATTGGAGAATTTCAGATTTTTGCTGAAGTTGTGACCCCGGGGCTTAGAATTTTTTTTTTCACAGGTTAAGTTGTCTAGGGCTGATTTCTTGGCCTATGATAACAAGCCTTCTGTTTCCACCGCCAAACCTTTCCAGGAAGAATGTGCAACAGTTTAGCACCATTTTTGAGTGAATTGGAGAATTTCAGATTTTTGCTGAAGTTGTGACCCCGGGGCTTAGAATTTTTTTTTTCACAGGTTAAGTTGTCGAGGGCTGATTTCTTGGCCTATGATAACAAGCCTTCTGTTTCCACCGCCAAACCTTTCCAGGAAGAATGTGCAACAGTTTAGCACCATTTTTCAGTGAATTGGAGAATTTCAGATTTTTGCTGAAATTGTGACCCCGGGGCTTAGAAATTTTTTTTTTCACAGGTTAAGTTGTCGAGGGTTGATTTCTTGGCCTATGATAAAAAGCCTTTTGTTTCCACCGCCGAACCTTTCAGGGGAGTATTTGCAACAGTTTAGCACCATTTTTGAGTGAATTGGAGAACTTCAGATTTTTGCTGAAGTTGTGACCCCGGGGCTTAGAATTTTTTTTTTTCACAGGTTAAATTGTCGAGGGTTGATTTATTGGCCTATGATAACAAGCCTTCTGTTTCCACCGCCAAACCTTTCAGCGGAGTATTTGCAAAACTTTGGCACCATCTTTGAGTGAATTGGAGAATTTCAGATTTTTGCTGAAATTGTGACCCCGGGGATTAGAAATTTTTTTTTTCACAGGTTAAGTTGTCGAGGGCTGATTTCATGTCCTATGATAAAAAGCCTTCTGTTTCCACCGCCAAACCTTTCAGGGGAGTATTTGCAAAACTTTGGCACCATTTTTGAGTGAATTGGAGAATTTCAGATTTTTGCTGAAGTTGTGACCCCGGGGCTTAGAAATTTTTTTTTTCACAGGTTAAGTTGTCGAGGGCTGATTTCATATCCTATGATAAAAAGCCTTCTGTTTCCACCGCCGAACCTTTCAGGGGAGTATTTGCAAAACTTTGGCACCATTTTTGAGTGAATTGGAGAATTTCAGATTTTTGCTGAAGTTGTGACCCCGGGGCTTAGAAATTTTTTTTTTCACAGGTTAAGTTGTCGAGGGTTGATTTCTTGGCCTATGATAAAAAGCCTTCTGTTTCCACCGCCAAACCTTTCAGGGGAGTATTTGCAAAACTTTGGCACCATTTTTGAGTGAATTGGAGAATTTCAGATTTTTGCTGAAGTTGTGACCCCGGGGCTTAGAATTTTTTTTTTCACAGGTTAAGTTGTCGAGGGTTGATTTCTTGGCCTATGATAAAAAGCCTTTTGTTTCCACTGCCAAACCTTTCAGGGGAGTATTTGCAACAGTTTAGCACCATTTTTGAGTGAATTGGAGAATTTCAGATTTTTGCTGAAGTTGTGACCCCGGGGTTAGAAATTTTTTTTTTCACAGGTTAAGTTGTCGAGGGTTGATTTCTTGGCCTATGATAACAAGCCTTCTGTTTCCAACGCCAAACCTTTCAGGGGAGTATTTGCAAAACTTTGGCACCATTTTTGAGTGAATTGGAGAATTTCAGATTTTTGCTGAAATTGTGACCCCGGGGCTTAGAATTTTTTTTTTCACAGGTTAAGTTGTCGAGGGCTGATTTCATGTCCTATGATAAAAAGCCTTCTGTTTCCACCGCCAAAACCTTCAGTGGAGTATTTGCAAAACTTTGGCACCATTTTTGAGTGAATTGGAGAATTTCAGATTTTTGCTGAAGTTGTGACCCCGGGGCTTAGAATTTTTTTTTTCACAGGTTAAGTTGTCGAGGGTTGATTTCTTGGCCTATGATAAAAAGCCTTCTGTTTCCACCGCCAAAACTTTCAGGGGAGAATTTACAACAGTTTAGGACCATTTTTGAGTGAACTGGAGAATTTCAGATTTTTGCTGAAATTGTGACCCCGGGGCTTAGAAATTTTTTTTTTCACAGGTTTAGTTGTCGAGGGCTGATTTCATGTCCTATGATAAAAGGCCTTCTGTTTCCACCGCCAAACCTTTCAGGGGAGTATTTGCAACACGTTGGCACCATCTTTGAGTGAATTGGAGAATTTCACATTTTTACTGAAGTTGTGACCCCGGGGCTTAGAAATTTTTTTTTTCACAGGTTAAGTTGTTGAGGGCTGATTTCATGTCCTATGATAAAAAGCCTTCTGTTTCCACCGCCAAACCTTTCAGGGGAGTATTTGCAACAGTTTAGCACCATTTTTGAGTGAATTGGAGAATTTCAGATTTTTGCTGAAGTTGTGACCCCGGGGCTTAGAAATTTTTTTTTTCACAGGTTAAATTGTCGAGGGTTGATTTCTTGGCCTATGATAACAAGCCTTCTGTTTCCACCGCCAAACCTTTCAGGGGAGTATTTGCAAAACTTTGGCACCATTTTTGAGTGAATTGGAGAATTTCAGATTTTTGCTGAAGTTGTGACCCCGGGGCTTAGAAATATTTTTTTTCACAGGTTAAGTTGTCGAGGGCTGATTTCACGTCCTATGATAAAAAGCCGTCTGTTTCCACCGCTGAACCTTTCAGGGGAGAATTTGCAACAGTTTAGCACCATTTTTGAGTGAATTGGAGAATTTCAGATTTTTGCTGAAATTGTGACCCCGGGGCTTAGAATTTTTTTTTTCACAGGTTAAGTTGTCGAGGGCTGATTTCATGTCCTATGATAAAAAGCCTTCTGTTTCCACCGCCAAAACCTTCAGTGGAGTATTTGCAAAACTTTGGCACCATTTTTGAGTGAATTGGAGAATTTCAGATTTTTGCTGAAGTTGTGACCCCGGGGCTTAGAATTTTTTTTTTCACAGGTTAAGTTGTCGAGGGTTGATTTCTTGGCCTATGATAAAAAGCCTTTTGTTTCCACTGCCAAACCTTTCAGGGGAGTATTTGCAACAGTTTAGCACCATTTTTGAGTGAATTGGAGAATTTCAGATTTTTGCTGAAGTTGTGACCCCGGGGTTAGAAATTTTTTTTTTCACAGGTTAAGTTGTCGAGGGTTGATTTCTTGGCCTATGATAACAAGCCTTCTGTTTCCAACGCCAAACCTTTCAGGGGAGTATTTGCAAAACTTTGGCACCATTTTTGAGTGAATTGGAGAATTTCAGATTTTTGCTGAAATTGTGACCCCGGGGCTTAGAATTTTTTTTTTCACAGGTTAAGTTGTCGAGGGCTGATTTCATGTCCTATGATAAAAAGCCTTCTGTTTCCACCGCCAAAACCTTCAGTGGAGTATTTGCAAAACTTTGGCACCATTTTTGAGTGAATTGGAGAATTTCAGATTTTTGCTGAAGTTGTGACCCCGGGGCTTAGAATTTTTTTTTTCACAGGTTAAGTTGTCGAGGGTTGATTTCTTGGCCTATGATAAAAAGCCTTCTGTTTCCACCGCCAAAACTTTCAGGGGAGAATTTACAACAGTTTAGCACCATTTTTGAGTGAACTGGAGAATTTCAGATTTTTGCTGAAATTGTGACCCCGGGGCTTAGAAATTTCTTTTTTCACAGGTTTAGTTGTCGAGGGCTGATTTCATGTCCTATGATAAAAGGCCTTCTGTTTCCACCGCCAAACCTTTCAGGGGAGTATTTGCAACACGTTGGCACCATCTTTGAGTGAATTGGAGAATTTCACATTTTTACTGAAGTTGTGACCCCGGGGCTTAGAAATATTTTTTTTTCACAGGTTAAGTTGTCGAGGGCTGATTTCATGTCCTATGATAAAAAGCCTTCTGTTTCCACCGCCAAACCTTTCAGGGGAGTATTTGCAACAGTTTAGCACCATTTTTGAGTGAATTGGAGAATTTCAGATTTTTGCTGAAGTTGTGACCCCGGGGCTTAGAAATTTTTTTTTTCACCGGTTAAATTGTCGAGGGTTGATTTCTTGGCCTATGATAACAAGCCTTCTGTTTCCACCGCCAAACCTTTCAGGGGAGTATTTGCAAAACTTTGGCACCATTTTTGAGTGAATTGGAGAATTTCAGATTTTTGCTGAAGTTGTGACCCCGGGGCTTAGAAATTTTTTTTTTCACAGGTTAAGTTGTCGAGGGCTGATTTCACGTCCTATGATAAAAAGCCGTCTGTTTCCACCGCCGAACCTTTCAGGGGAAAATTTGCAACAGTTTAGCACCATTTTTGAGTGAATTGGAGAATTTCAGATTTTTGCTGAAGTTGTGACCCCGGGGCTTAGAATTTTTTTTTTCACAGGTTAAGTTGTCGAGGGTTGATTTCTTTGCCTATGATAAAAAGCCTTCTGTTTCCACCGCCAAACCTTTCCAGGAAGAATGTGTAACAGTTTAGCACCATTTTTGAGTGAACTGGAGAATTTCAGATTTTTGCTGAAATTGTGACCCCGGGGCTTAGAAATTTTTTTTTTCACAGGTTAAGTTGTCGAGGGCTGATTTCATGTCCTATGATAAAAAGCCGTCTGTTTCCACCGCCAAACCTTTCCAGGAAGAATGTGCAACAGTTTAGCACCATTTTTCAGTGAATTGGAGAATTTCAGATTTTTGCTGAAATTGTGACCCCGGGGCTTAGAATTTTTTTTTTTCACAGGTTACGTTGTCGAGGGTTGATTTCTTGGCCTATGATAAAAAGCCTTCTGTTTCCACCGCCGAACCTTTCAGGGGAGAATTTACAACAGTTTAGCACCATTTTTGAGTGAATTGGAGAATTTCAGATTTTTGCTGAAATTGTGACCCCGGGGCTTAGAAATTTTTTTTTCACAGGTTAAGTTGTCGAGGGCTGATTTCATATCCTATGATAAAAAGCCTTCTGTTTCCACCGCCGAACCTTTCAGGGGAGAATTTGCAACAGTTTAGCACCATTTTTGAGTGAATTGGAGAATTTCAGATTTTTGTGGAATTGTGACCCCGGGGCTTAGAATTTTTTTTTTTCACAGGTTAAGTTGTCGAGGGCTGATTTCATGTCCTATGATAAAAAGCCTTCTGTTTCCACCGCCGAACCTTTCAGGGGAGTATTTGCAAAACTTTGGCACCATTTTTGAGTGAATTGGAGAATTTCAGATTTTTGCTGAAATTGTGACCCCGGGGCTTAGAAATTTTTTTTTTCACAGGTTAAGTTGTCGAGGGCTGATTTCATGTCCTATGATAAAAAGCCGTCTGTTTCCACCGCCGAACCTTTCAGGGGATAATTTGCAACAGTTTAGCACCATTTTTGAGTGAATTGGAGAATTTCAGATTTTTGCTGAAATTGTGACCCCGGGGCTTAGAATTTTTTTTTTCACAGGTTAAGTTGTCGAGGGCTGATTTCATGTCCTATGATAAAAAGCCTTCTGTTTCCACCGCCAAAACCTTCAGTGGAGTATTTGCAAAACTTTGGCACCATTTTTGAGTGAATTGGAGAATTTCAGATTTTTGCTGAAGTTGTGACCCCGGGGCTTAGAATTTTTTTTTTCACAGGTTAAGTTGTCGAGGGTTGATTTCTTGGCCTATGATAAAAAGCCTTCTGTTTCCACCGCCAAAACTTTCAGGGGAGAATTTACAACAGTTTAGCACCATTTTTGAGTGAACTGGAGAATTTCAGATTTTTGCTGAAATTGTGACCCCGGGGCTTAGAAATTTTTTTTTTCACAGGTTAAGTTGTCGAGGGCTGATTTCATGTCCTATGATAAAAAGCCGTCTGTTTCCACCGCCAAACCTTTCCAGGAAGAATGTGCAACAGTTTACCACCATTTTTCAGTGAATTGGAGAATTTCAGATTTTTGCTGAAATTGTGACCCCGGGGCTTAGAAATTTTTTTTTCACAGGTTAAGTTGTCGAGGGCTGATTTCATATCCTATGATAAAAAGCCTTCTGTTTCCACCGCCGAACCTTTCAGGGGAGAATTTGCAACAGTTTAGCACCATTTTTGAGTGAATTGGAGAATTTCAGATTTTTGTGGAATTGTGACCCCGGGGCTTAGAATTTTTTTTTTTCACAGGTTAAGTTGTCGAGGGCTGATTTCATGTCCTATGATAAAAAGCCTTCTGTTTCCACCGCCGAACCTTTCAGGGGAGTATTTGCAAAACTTTGGCACCATTTTTGAGTGAATTGGAGAATTTCAGATTTTTGCTGAAATTGTGACCCTGGGGCTTAGAAATTTTTTTTTTCACAGTTTAAGTTGTCGAGGGCTGATTTCATGTCCTATGATAAAAAGCCGTCTGTTTCCACCGCCGAACCTTTCAGGGGATAATTTGCAACAGTTTAGCACCATTTTTGAGTGAATTGGAGAATTTCAGATTTTTGCTGAAATTGTGACCCCGGGGCTTAGAATTTTTTTTTTCACAGGTTAAGTTGTCGAGGGCTGATTTCATGTCCTATGATAAAAAGCCTTCTGTTTCCACCGCCAAAACTTTCAGGGGAGAATTTACAACAGTTTAGCACCATTTTTGAGTGAACTGGAGAATTTCAGATTTTTGCTGAAATTGTGACCCCGGGGCTTAGAAATTTATTTTTTCACAGGTTAAGTTGTCGAGGGCTGATTTCATGTCCTATGATAAAAAGCCGTCTGTTTCCACCGCCAAACCTTTCCAGGAAGAATGTGCAACAGTTTACCACCATTTTTCAGTGAATTGGAGAATTTCAGATTTTTGCTGAAATTGTGACCCCGGGGCTTAGAAATTTTTTTTTCACAGGTTAAGTTGTCGAGGGTTGATTTCTTGGCCTATGATAAAAAGCCTTTTGTTTCCACCGCCAAACCTTTCAGGGGAGTATTTGCAACAGTTTAGCACCATTTTTGAGTGAATTGGAGAATTTCAGATTTTTGCTGAAGTTGTGACCCCGGGGCTTAGAAATTTTTTTTTTCACAGGTTAAATTGTCGAGGGTTGATTTCTTGGCCTATGATAACAAGCCTTCTGTTTCCACCGCCAAACCTTTCAGGGGAGTATTTGCAAAACTTTGGCACCATCTTTGAGTGAATTGGAGAATTTCAGATTTTTGCTGAAATTGTGACCCCGGGGCTTAGAAATTTTTTTTTTCACAGGTTAAGTTGTCGAGGGCTGATTTCATGTCCTATGATAAAAAGCCTTCTGTTTCCACCGCCGAACCTTTCAGGGGATAATTTGCAACAGTTTAGCACCATTTTTGAGTGAATTGGAGAATTTCAGATTTTTGCTGAAATTGTGACCCCGGGGCTTAGAAATTTTTTTTTTCACAGGTTAAGTTGTCGAGGGCTGATTTCATGTCCTATGATAAAAAGCCTTCTGTTTCCACCGCCAAACCTTTCAGGGGAGTATCCGCAAAACTTTGGCACCATTTTTGATTGAATAGGAGAATTTCAGATTTTTGCTGAAGTTGTGACCCCGGGGCTTAGAATTTTTTTTTTTCACAGGTTAAGTTGTCGAGGGCTGATTTCACGTCCTATGATAAAAAGCCGTCTGTTTCCACCGCCGAACCTTTCAGGGGATAATTTGCAACAGTTTAGCACCATTTTTGAGTGAATTGGAGAATTTCAGATTTTTTGCTGAAATTGTGACCCCGGGGCTTAGAATTTTTTTTTTCACAGGTTAAGTTGTCGAGGGCTGATTTCATGTCCTATGATAAAAAGCCTTCTGTTTCCACCGCCAAAACCTTCAGTGGAGTATTTGCAAAACTTTGGCACCATTTTTGAGTGAATTGGAGAATTTCAGATTTTTGCTGAAGTTGTGACCCCGGGGCTTAGAATTTTTTTTTTCACAGGTTAAGTTGTCGAGGGTTGATTTCTTGGCCTATGATAAAAAGCCTTCTGTTTCCACCGGCAAAACTTTCAGGGGAGAATTTACAACAGTTTAGCACCATTTTTGAGTGAACTGGAGAATTTCAGATTTTTGCTGAAATTGTGACCCCGGGGCTTAGAAATTTTTTTTTTCACAGGTTAAGTTGTCGAGGGCTGATTTCATGTCCTATGATAAAAAGCCGTCTGTTTCCACCGCCAAACCTTTCCAGGAAGAATGTGCAACAGTTTACCACCATTTTTCAGTGAATTGGAGAATTTCAGATTTTTGCTGAAATTGTGACCCCGGGGCTTAGAAATTTTTTTTTTCACAGGTTAAATTGTCGAGGGTTGATTTCTTGGCCTATGATAACAAGCCTTCTGTTTCCACCGCCAAACCTTTCAGGGGAGTATTTGCAAAACTTTGGCACCATCTTTGAGTGAATTGGAGAATTTCAGATTTTTGCTGAAATTGTGACCCCGGGGCTTAGAAATTTTTTTTTTCACAGGTTAAGTTGTCGAGGGCTGATTTCATGTCCTATGATAAAAAGCCTTCTGTTTCCACCGCCAAACCTTTCAGGGGAGTATCTGCAAAACTTTGGCACCATTTTTGATTGAATAGGAGAATTTCAGATTTTTGCTGAAGTTGTGACCCCGGGGCTTAGAAATTTTTTTTTTCACAGGTTAAGTTGTCGAGGGCTGATTTCACGTCCTATGATAAAAAGCCGTCTGTTTCCACCGCCGAACCTTTCAAGGGAGAATTTGCAACAGTTTAGCACCATTTTTGAGTGAATTGGAGAATTTCAGATTTTTGCTGAAATTGTGACCCCTGGGCTTAGAATTTTTTTTTTCACAGGTTAAGTTGTCGAGGGCTGATTTCATGTCCTATGATAAAAAGCCTTCTGTTTCCACCGCCAAAACCTTCAGTGGAGTATTTGCAAAACTTTGGCACCATTTTTGAGTGAATTGGAGAATTTCAGATTTTTGCTTAAGTTGTGATCCTGGGGCTTAGAATTTTTTTTTTCACAGGTTAAGTTGTCGAGGGTTGATTTCTTTGCCTATGATAAAAAGCCTTCTGTTTCCACCGCCAAAACTTTCAGGGGAGAATTTACAACAGTTTAGCACCATTTTTGAGTGAACTGGAGAATTTCAGATTTTTGCTGAAATTGTGACCCCGGGGCTTAGAAATTTTTTTTTTCACAGGTTAAGTTGTCGAGGGCTGAATTCATGTCCTATGACTAAAAGGCTTCTGTTTCCACCGCCAAACCTTTCCAGGAAGAATGTGCAACAGTTTAGCACCATTTTTCAGTGAATTGGAGAATTTCAGATTTTTGCTAAAATTGTGACCCCGGGGCTTAGAAATTTTTTTTTCCACAGGTTAAGTTGTCGAGGGTTGATTTCTTGGCCTATGATAAAAAGCCTTTTGTTTCCACCGCCAAACCTTTCAGGGGAGTATTTGCAACAGTTTAGCACCATTTTTGAGTGAATTGGAGAATTTCAGATTTTTGCTGAAGTTGTGACCCCGGGGCTTAGAAATTTTTTTTTTCACAGGTTAAGTTGTCGAGGGCTGATTTCATGTCCTATAATAAAAAGCCTTCTGTTTCCACCGCCAATCCTTTCAGTGGAGAATTTGCAACAGTTTAGCACCATTTTTGAGTGAATTGGAGAATTCAGATTTTTGCTGAAATTGTGACCCCGGGGCTTAGAAATTTTTTTTTTCACAGGTTAAGTTGTCGAGGGCTGATTTCATATCCTATGATAAAAAGCCGTCTGTTTCCACCGCCAAACCTTTCCAGGAAGAATGTGCAACAATTTAGCACCATTTTTCAGTGAATTGGAGAATTTCAGATTTTTGCTGAAATTGTGGCCCCGGGGCTTAGAAATTTTTTTTTTCACAGGTTAAGTTGTCGAGGGCTGATTTCTTGGCCTATGATAAAAAGCCTTCTGTTTCCACCGCCAAAACTTTCAGGGGAGAATTTACAACAGTTTAGCACCATTTTTGAGTGAATTGGAGAATTTCAGATTTCTGCTGAAGTTGTGACCCCGGGGCTTAGAAATTTTTTTTTTCACAGGTTAAGTTGTCGAGGGATGATTTCATGTCCTATGATAAAAAGCCGTCTGTTTCCACCGCCAAACCTTTCCAGGAAGAATGTGCAACAGTATAGCACCATTTTTGAGTGAATTGGAAAATTTCAGATTTTTGCTGAAGTTGTGACCCTGGGGCTTAGAAAATTTTTTTTTCACAGGTTAAGTTGTCGAGGGTTGATTTCTTGGCCTATGATAAAAAGCCTTCTGTTTCCACCGCCGAACCTTTCAGCGGAGAATTTACAACAGTTTAGCACCATTTTTGAGTGAATTGGAGAATTTCAGATTTTTGCTGAAGTTGTGACCCCGGGGCTTAGAAATTTTTTTTTTCACAGGTTAAGTTGTCGAGTGCTGATTTCATGTCCTATGATAAAAAGCCTTCTGTTTCCACCGCCAAACCTTTCAGGGGAGTATTTGCAACACGTTGGCACCATTTTTGAGTGAATTGGAGAATTTCAGATTTTTGCTGAAGTTGTGACCCCGGGGCTTAGAAATTTTTTTTTCACAGGTTAAGTTGTCGAGGGCTGATTTCATGTCCTATGATAAAAAGCCTTCTGTTTCCACCGCCGAACCTTTCAGGGGAGAATTTGCAACAGTTTAGCAGCATTTTTGAGTGAATTGGAGAATTTCAGATTTTTGCTGAAGTTGTGACCCCGGGGCTTAGAAATTTTTTTTTCCACAGGTTAAGTTGTCGAGGGCTGATTTCATGTCCTATGATAAAAAGCCGTCTGTTTCCACCGCCAAACCTTTCCAGGAAGAATGTGCAACAGTTTAGCACCATTTTTGAGTGAATTGGAGAATTTCAGATTTTTGCTGAAATTGTGACCCCGGGGCTTAGAAATTTTTTTTTTCACAGGTTAAGTTGTCGAGGGCTGATTTCATGTCCTATGATAAAAGTCCTTCTGTTTCCACCGCCAAACCTTTCAGGGGAGTATTTGCAACACGTTGGCACCATCTTTGAATGAATTGGAGAATTTCAGATTTTTGCTGAAATTGTGACCCCGGGGCTTAGAAATTTTTTTTTCCACAGGTTAAGTTGTCGAGGCTTGATTTCTTGGCCTATGATAAAAAGCCTTCTGTTTCCACCGCCGAACCTTTCAGGGGAGAATTTGCAACAGTTTAGCACCATTTTTGAGTGAATTGGAGAATTTCAGATTTTTGCTGAAATTGTGACCCCGGGGCTTAGAAATTTTTTTTTTCACAGGTTAAGTTGTCGAGGGCTGATTTCATGTCCTATGATAAAAAGCCTTCTGTTTCCACCGCCAAAACCTTCAGTGGAGTATTTGCAAAACTTTGACACCATTTTTGAGTGAATTGGAGAATTTCAGATTTTTGCTGAAGTTTTGACCCCGGGGCTTAGAAATTTTTTTTTTCACAAGTTAAGTTGTCGAGGGCTGATTTCATGTCCTATGATAAAAAGCCTTCTGTTTCCACCGCCAAACCTTTCAGGGGAGTATTTGCGAAACTTTGGCACCATTTTAGAGTGAATTGGAGAATTTCAGATTTTTGCTGAAGTTTTGACCCCAGGGCTTAGAAATTTTTTTTTTCACAGGTTAAGTTGTCGAGGGCTGATTTCATGTCCTATGATAAAAAGCCTTCTGTTTCCACCGCCAAACCTTTCAGGGGAGTATTTGCAAAACTTTGGCACCATTTTTGAGTGAATTGGAGAATTTCAGATTTTTGCTGAAGTTGTGACCCCGGGGCTTAGAATTTTTTTTTTTTCACAGGTTAAGTTGTCGAGGGCTGATTTCATGTCCTATGATAAACAGCCTTCTGTTTCCACCGCCAAACCTTTCAGGGGAGTATTTGCGAAACTTTGGCACCATTTTAGAGTGAATTGGAGAAGTTCAGATTTTTGCTGAAGTTGTGACCCCGGGGCTTAGAAATTTTTTTTTTCACAGGTTAAGTTGTCGAGGGCTGATTTCATGTCCTATGATAAAAAGCCTTCTGTTTCCACCGCCAAACCTTTCAGGGGAGTATTTGCAAAACTTTGGCACCATTTTTGAGTGAATTGGAGAATTTCAGATTTTTGCTGAAGTTGTGAGCCCGGGGGTTAGAAATTTTTTTTTTCACAGGTTAAGTTGTCGAGGGCTGATTTCATGTCCTATGATAAAAAGCCTTCTGTTTCCACCGCCGAACCTTTCAGGGGAGAATTTGCAACAGTTTAGCAGCATTTTTGAGTGAATTGGAGAATTTCAGATTTTTGCTGAAGTTGTGACCCCGGGGCTTAGAAATTTTTTTTCCACAGGTTAAGTTGTCGAGGGCTGATTTCATGTCCTATGATAAAAAGCCGTCTGTTTCCACCGCCAAACCTTTCCAGGAAGAATGTGCAACAGTTTAGCACCATTTTTGAGTGAATTGGAGAATTTCAGATTTTTGCTGAAATTGTGACCCCGGGGCTTAGAAATTTTTTTTTTCACAGGTTTAGTTGTCGAGGGCTGATTTCATGTCCTATGATAAAAAGCCTTCTGTTTCCACCGCCAAACCTTTCAGGGGAGTATTTGCGAAACTTTGGCACCATTTTAGAGTGAATTGGAGAAGTTCAGATTTTTGCTGAAGTTGTGACCCCGGGGCTTAGAAATTTTTTTTTTTCACAGGTTAAGTTGTCGAGGGCTGATTTCATGTCCTATGATAAAAAGCCTTCTGTTTCCACCGCCAAACCTTTCAGGGGAGTATTTGCAAAACTTTGGCACCATTTTTGAGTGAATTGGAGAATTTCAGATTTTTGCTGAAGTTGTGACCCCGGGGCTTAGAAATTTTTTTTTTCACAGGTTAAGTTGTCGAGGGCTGATTTCATGTCCTATGATAAAAAGCCTTCTGTTTCCACCGCCGAACCTTTCAGGGGAGAATTTGCAACAGTTTAGCAGCATTTTTGAGTGAATTGGAGAATTTCAGATTTTTGCTGAAATTGTGACCCCGGGGCTTAGAATTTTTTTTTTTCACAGGTTTAGTTGTCGAGGGCTGATTTCATGTCCTATGATAAAAGGCCTTCTGTTTCCACCGCCAAACCTTTCAGGGGAGTATTTGCAACACGTTGGCACCATCTTTGAGTGAATTGGAGAATTTCAGATTTTTGCTGAAGTTTTGACCCCGGGGCTTAGAAATTTTTTTTTTCACAAGTTAAGTTGTCGAGGGCTGATTTCATGTCCTATGATAAAAAGCCTTCTGTTTCCACCGCCAAACCTTTCAGGGGAGTATTTGCGAAACTTTGGCACCATTTTAGAGTGAATTGGAGAATTTCAGATTTTTGCTGAAGTTTTGACCCCGGGGCTTAGAAATTTTTTTTTTCACAGGTTAAGTTGTCGAGGGCTGATTTCATGTCCTATGATAAAAAGCCTTCTGTTTCCACCGCCAAACCTTTCAGGGGAGTATTTGCAAAACTTTGGCACCATTTTTGAGTGAATTGGAGAATTTCAGATTTTTGCTGAAGTTGTGACCCCGGGGCTTAGAAATTTTTTTTTTCACAGGTTAAGTTGTCGAGGGCTGATTTCATGTCCTATGATAAACAGCCTTCTGTTTCCACCGCCAAACCTTTCAGGGGAGTATTTGCGAAACTTTGGCACCATTTTAGAGTGAATTGGAGAAGTTCAGATTTTTGCTGAAGTTGTGACCCCGGGGCTTAGAAATTTTTTTTTTCACAGGTTAAGTTGTCGAGGGCTGATTTCATGTCCTATGATAAAAAGCCTTCTGTTTCCACCGCCAAACCTTTCAGGGGAGTATTTGCAAAACTTTGGCACCATTTTTGAGTGAATTGGAGAATTTCAGATTTTTGCTGAAGTTGTGACCCCGGGGGTTAGAAATTTTTTTTTTCACAGGTTAAGTTGTCGAGGGCTGATTTCATGTCCTATGATAAAAAGCCTTCTGTTTCCACCGCCGAACCTTTCAGGGGAGAATTTGCAACAGTTTAGCAGCATTTTTGAGTGAATTGGAGAATTTCAGATTTTTGCTGAAGTTGTGACCCCGGGGCTTAGAAATTTTTTTTCCACAGGTTAAGTTGTCGAGGGCTGATTTCATGTCCTATGATAAAAAGCCGTCTGTTTCCACCGCCAAACCTTTCCAGGAAGAATGTGCAACAGTTTAGCACCATTTTTGAGTGAATTGGAGAATTTCAGATTTTTGCTGAAATTGTGACCCCGGGGCTTAGAAATTTTTTTTTTCACAGGTTTAGTTGTCGAGGGCTGATTTCATGTCCTATGATAAAAAGCCTTCTGTTTCCACCGCCAAACCTTTCAGGGGAGTATTTGCGAAACTTTGGCACCATTTTAGAGTGAATTGGAGAATTTCAGATTTTTGCTGAAGTTGTGACCCCGGGGGTTAGAAATTTTTTTTTTCACAGGTTAAGTTGTCGAGGGCTGATTTCATGTCCTATGATAAAAAGCCTTCTGTTTCCACCGCCGAACCTTTCAGGGGAGAATTTGCAACAGTTTAGCAGCATTTTTGAGTGAATTGGAGAATTTCAGATTTTTGCTGAAGTTGTGACCCCGGGGCTTAGAAATTTTTTTTCCACAGGTTAAGTTGTCGAGGGCTGATTTCATGTCCTATGATAAAAAGCCGTCTGTTTCCACCGCCAAACCTTTCCAGGAAGAATGTGCAACAGTTTAGCACCATTTTTGAGTGAATTGGAGAATTTCAGATTTTTGCTGAAATTGTTACCCCGGGGCTTAGAAATTTTTTTTTTCACAGGTTTAGTTGTCGAGGGCTGATTTCATGTCCTATGATAAAAAGCCTTCTGTTTCCACCGCCAAACCTTTCAGGGGAGTATTTGCGAAACTTTGGCACCATTTTAGAGTGAATTGGAGAAGTTCAGATTTTTGCTGAAGTTGTGACCCCGGGGCTTAGAAATTTTTTTTTTCACAGGTTAAGTTGTCGAGGGCTGATTTCATGTCCTATGATAAAAAGCCTTCTGTTTCCACCGCCAAACCTTTCAGGGGAGTATTTGCAAAACTTTGGCACCATTTTTGAGTGAATTGGAGAATTTCAGATTTTTGCTGAAGTTGTGACCCCGGGGCTTAGAAATTTTTTTTTTCACAGGTTAAGTTGTCGAGGGCTGATTTCATGTCCTATGATAAAAAGCCTTCTGTTTCCACCGCCGAACCTTTCAGGGGAGAATTTGCAACTGTTTAGCAGCATTTTTGAGTGAATTGGAGAATTTCAGATTTTTGCTGAAATTGTGACCCCGGGGCTTAGAAATTTTTTTTTCCACAGGTTTAGTTGTCGAGGGCTGATTTCATGTCCTATGATAAAAGGCCTTCTGTTTCCACCGCCAAACCTTTCAGGGGAGTATTTGCAACACGTTGGCACCATCTTTGAGTGAATTGGAGAATTTCACATTTTTACTGAAGTTGTGACCCTGGGGCTTAGAAATTTTTTTTTTCACAGGTTAAGTTGTCGAGGGCTGATTTCATGTCCTATGATAAAAGGCCTTCTGTTTCCACCGCGAAACCTTTCAGGGGAGTATTTGCAACACGTTGGCACCATCTTTGAATGAATTGGAGAATTTCAGATTTTTGCTTAAATTGTGACCCCGGGGCTTAGAATTTTTTTTTTCCACAGGTTAAGTTGTCGAGGCTTGATTTCTTGGCCTATGATAAAAAGCCTTCTGTTTCCACCGCCAAACCTTTCAGGGGAGTATTTGCAAAACTTTGGCACCATTTTTGAGTGAATTGGAGAATTTCAGATTTTTGCTGAAATTGTGACCCCGGGGCTTAGAAATTTTTTTTCCCACAGCTTAAGTTATCGAGGGCTGATTTCATGTCCTATGATAAAAAGCCTTCTGTTTCCACCGCCGAACCTTTCAGGGGAGAATTTGAAACAGTTTAGCACCATTTTTGAGTGAATTGGAGAATTTCAGATTTTTGCTGAAATTGTGACCCCGGGGCTTAGAAATTTTTTTTTCCACAGGTTAAGTTGTCGAGGGCTGATTTCATGTCCTATGATAAAAAGCCGTCTGTTTCCACCGCCAAACCTTTCCAGGAAGAATGTGCAACAGTTTAGCACCATTTTTGAGTGAATTGGAGAATTTCAGATTTTTGCTGAAATTGTGACCCCGGGGCTTAGAATTTTTTTTTTTCACAGGTTAAGTTGTCGAGGGCTGATTTCATGTCCTATGATAAAAGGCCTTCTGTTTCCACCGCGAAACCTTTCAGGGGAGTATTTGCAACACGTTGGCACCATCTTTGAATGAATTGGAGAATTTCAGATTTTTGCTGAAATTGTGACCCCGGGGCTTAGAAATTTTTTTTTCCACAGGTTTAGTTGTCGAGGGCTGATTTCATGTCCTATGATAAAAAGCCTTCTGTTTCCACCGCCAAACCTTTCAGGGGAGTATTTGCAAAACTTTGGCACCATTTTTGAGTGAATTGGAGAATTTCAGATTTTTGCTGAAATTGTGACCCCGGGGCTTAGAAATTTTTTTCCCCACAGCTTAAGTTATCGAGGGCTGATTTCATGTCCTATGATAAAAAGCCTTCTGTTTCCACCGCCGAACCTTTCAGGGGAGAATTTGAAACAGTTTAGCACCATTTTTGAGTGAATTGGAGAATTTCAGATTTTTGCTGAAATTGTGACCCCGGGGCTTAGAAATTTTTTTTTTCACAGGTTAAGTTGTCGAGGGCTGATTTCATGTCCTATGATAAAAAGCCGTCTGTTTCCACCGCCAAACCTTTCCAGGAAGAATGTGCAACAGTTTAGCACCATTTTTGAGTGAATTGGAGAATTTCAGATTTTTGCTGAAATTGTGACCCCGGGGCTTAGAAATTTTTTTTTTCACAGGTTTAGTTGTCGAGGGCTGATTTCATGTCCTATGATAAAAGGCCTTCTGTTTCCACCGCCAAACCTTTCAGGGGAGTATTTGCAACACGTTGGCACCATCTTTGAGTGAATTGGAGAATTTCACATTTTTACTGAAGTTGTGACCCCGGGGCTTAGAATTTTTTTTTTTCACAGGTTAAGTTGTCGAGGGCTGATTTCATGTCCTATGATAAAAAGCCTTCTGTTTCCACCGCCAAACCTTTCAGGGGAGTATTTGCAACAGTTTAGCACCATTTTTGAGTGAATTGGAGAATTTCAGATTTTTGCTGAAATAGTGACCCCGGGGCTTAGAAATTTTTTTTTTCACAGGTTAAGTTGTCGAGGGCTGATTTCATATCCTATGATAAAAAGCCTTCTGTTTCCGCCGCCGAACCTTTCAGGGGAGAATTTGCAACAGTTTAGCAGCATTTTTGAGTGAATTGGAGAATTTCAGATTTTTGCTGAAGTTGTGACCCCGGGGCTTAGAATTTTTTTTTTTCACAGGTTAAGTTGTCGAGGGCTGATTTCATGTCCTATGATAAAAAGCCGTCTGTTTCCACCGCCAAACCTTTCCAGGAAGAATGTGCAACAGTTTAGCACCATTTTTGAGTGAATCGGAGAATTTCAGATTTTTGCTGAAATTGTGACCCCGGGGCTTAGAAATTTTTTTTTTCACAGGTTAAGTTGTCGAGGGCTGATTTCATGTCCTATGATAAAAAGCCTTCTGTTTCCACCGCCAAAACCTTTCAGGGGAGTATTTGCAACACGTTGGCACCATTTTTGAGTGAATTGGAGAATTTTAGATTTTTGCTGAAGTTGTGACCCCGGGGCTTAGAAATTTTTTTTTTCACAGGTTAAGTTGTCGAGGCTTGATTTCTTGGCCTATGATAAAAAGACTTCTGTTTCCACCGCCAAACCTTTCAGGGGAGTATTTGCAAAACTTTGGCACCATTTTTGAGTGAATTAGAGAATTTCAGATTTTTGCTGAAGTTGTGACCCCGGGGCTTAGAAATTTTTTTTTCACAGGTTAAGTTGTCGAGGGCTGATTTCATGTCCTATGATAAAAAGCCTTCTGTTTCCACCGCTGAACCTTTCAGGGGAGAATTTGCAACAGTTTAGCACCATTTTTGAGTGAATTGGAGAATTTCAGATTTTTGCTGAAGTTGTGATCCCGGGGCTTAGAAATTTTTTTTTCCCACAGGTTAAGTTGTCGAGGGCTGATTTCATGTCCTATGATAAAAAGCCTTCTGTTTCCACCGCCAAACCTTTCAGGGGAGTATTTGCAAAACTTTGGCACCATTTTTGAGTGAATTGGAGAATTTCAGATTTTTGCTGAAGTTGTGACCCCGGGGCTTAGAAATTTTTTTTTCACAGGTTAAGTTGTCGAGGGCTCATTTCATGTCCTATCATAAAAAGCCTTCTGTTTCCACCGCCGAACTTTTCAGGGGAGAATTTGCAACAGTTTAGCACCATTTTTGAGTGAATCGGAGAATTTCAGATTTTTGCTGAAATTGTGACCCCGGGGCTTAGAAATTTTTTTTTTCACAGGTTAAGTTGTCGAGGGCTGATTTCATGTCCTATGATAAAAAGCCTCCTGTTTCCACCGCCAAACCTTTCAGGGGAGTATTTGCAACACGTTGGCACCATCTTTGAGTGAATTGGAGAATTTCAGATTTTTGCTGAAGTTGTGACCTCGGGGCTTAGAAATTTTTTTTTTCACAGGTTAAGTTGTCGAGGGCTGATTTCATGTCCTATGATAAAAAGCCTTCTGTTTCCACCGCCAAACCTTTCAGGGGAGTATTTGCAACACGTTGGCACCATCTTTGAGTGAATTGGAGAATTTCAGATTTTTGCTGAAGTTGTGACCCCGGAGTTGAGAAATTTTTTTTTTCACACGTTAAGTTGTCGAGGGCTGATTTCATCTCCTATGATAAAAAGCCGTCTGTTTCCACCGCCAAACCTTTCCATGAAGAATGTGCAACAGTTTAGCAGCATTTTTGAGTGAATTGGAGAATTTCAGATTTTTGCTGAAGTTGTGACCCCGGGGCTTAGAATTTTTTTTTTTCACAGGTTAAGTTGTCGAGGGCTGATTTCATGTCCTATGATAAAAAGCCGTCTGTTTCCACCGCCAAACCTTTCCAGGAAGAATGCGCAACAGTTTAGCACCATTTTTGAGTGAATTGGAGAATTTCAGATTTTTGCTGAAGTTGTGACCCCGGGGCTTAGAAATTTTTTTTTTCACAGTTGAAGTTGTCGAGGGTTGATTTCTTGGCCTATGATAAGAAGCCTTCTGTTTCCACCGCCAATCCTTTCAGGGGAGAATTTCCAACAGTTTAGCACCATTTTTGAGTGAATTGCAGAATTTCAGATTTTTGCTGAAGTTGTGACCCCGGGGCTTAGAAATTTTTTTTTCCACAGGTTAAGTTGTCGAGGGCTGATTTCATGTCCTATGATAAAAAGCCGTCTGTTTCCACCGCCAAACCTTTCCAGGAAGAATGTGCAACAGTTTAGCACCATTTTTGAGTGAATTGGAGAATTTCAGATTTTTGCAGAAATTGTGACCCCGGGGCTTAGAAATTTTTATTTCCACAGGTTCAGTTGTCGAGGGCTGATTTCATGTCCTATGATAAAAAGCCTTCTGTTTCCACCGCCAAAACCTTCAATGGAATATTTGCAAAACTTTGGCACCATTTTTGAGTGAATTGGAGAATTTCAGATTTTTGCTGAAGTTGTGACCCTGGGGCTTAGAAATTTTTTTTTTTTCACAGGTTAAGTTGTCGAGGGTTGATTTCTTGGCCTATGATAAAAAGCCTTCTGTTTCCACCGCCAAACCTTTCAGGGGAGTATTTGCAAAACTTTGGCACCATTTTTGAGTGAATTGGAGAATTTCAGATTTTTGCTGAAGTTGTGACCCCGGGGCTTAGAATTTTTTTTTTTCACAGGTTAAGTTGTCAAGGGTTGATTTCTTGGCCTATGATAAAAAGCCTTCTGTTTCCACCGCCAAAACTTTCAGGGGAGAATTTACAACAGTTTAGCACCATTTTTGAGTGAATTGGAGAATTTCAGATTTTTGCTGAAGTTGTGACCCCGGGGCTTTTTTTTTTTTTTTCACAGGTTAAGTTGTCGAGGGCTGATTTCATGTCCTATGATAAAAAGCCGTCTGTTTCCACCGCCAAACCTTTCCAGGAAGAATGTGCAACAGTTTAGCACCATTTGTGAGTGAATTGGAGAATTTCAGATTTTTGCTGAAATTGTGACCCCGGGGCTTAGAAATTTTTTTTTTTCACAGGTTAAGTTGTCGAGGGTTGATTTCTTGGCCTATGAAAAAAAGCCTTCTGTTTCCACCGCCAAACCTTTCAGGGGAGTATTTGCAAAACTTTGGCACCATCTTTGAGTGAATTGGAGAATTTCAGATTTTTGCTGAAATTGTGACCCCGGGGCTCAGAATTTTTTTTTTTTTCACAGGTTAAGTTGTCGAGGGCTGATTTCATGTCCTATGATAAAAAGCCTTCTGTTTCCCCCGCCAAACCTTTCAGGGGAGAATTTACAACAGTTTAGCACCATTTTTGAGTGAATTGGAGAATTTCAGATTTTTGCTGAAATTGTGACCCCGGGGCTTAGAAATTTTTATTTCCACAGGTTCAGTTGTCGAGGGCTGATTTCATGTCCTATGATAAAAAGCCTTCTGTTTCCACCGCCAAAACTTTCAGGGGAGAATTTACAACAGTTTAGCACCATTTTTGAGTGAATTGGAGAATTTCAGATTTTTGCTGAAGTTGTGACCCCGGGGCTTTTTTTTTTTTTTCACAGGTTAAGTTGTCGAGGGCTGATTTCATGTCCTATGATAAAAAGCCGTCTGTTTCCACCGCCAAACCTTTCCAGGAAGAATGTGCAACAGTTTAGCACCATTTTTGAGTGAATTGGAGAATTTCAGATTTTTGCTGAAATTGTGACCCCGGGGCTTAGAAATTTTTTTTTTTCACAGGTTAAGTTGTCAAGGGTTGATTTCTTGGCCTATGATAAAAAGCCTTCTGTTTCCACCGCCAAACCTTTCAGGGGAGTATTTGCAACAGTTTAGCACCATTTTTGAGTGGATTGGAGAATTTCAGATTTTTGCTGAAGTTGTGACCCCGGGGCTTTTTTTTTTTTTTCCACAGGTTAAGTTGTCGAGGGCTGATTTCATGTCCTATGATAAAAAGCCGTCTGTTTCCACCGCCAAACCTTTCCATGAAGAATGTGCAACAGTTTAGCACCATTTTTGAGTGAATTGGAGAATTTCAGATTTTTGCTGAAATTGTGACCCCGGGGCTTAGAAATTTTTATTTCCACAGGTTCAGTTGTCGAGGGCTGATTTCATGTCCTATGATAAAAAGCCTTCTGTTTCCACCGCCAAACCTTAAAGGGGGGTATTTGCAACACGTTGGCACCATCTTTGAGTGAATTGGAGAATTTCAGATTTTTGCTGAAGTTGTGACCCCGGGGCTGAGAATTTTTTTTTTCCACACGTTAAGTTGTCGAGGGCTGATTTCATGTCCTATGATAAGAAGCCGTCTGTTTCCACCGCCAAACCTTTCCAGGAAGAATGTGCAACAGTTTAGCACCATTTTTGAGTGAATTGGAGAATTTCAGATTTTTGCTGAAATTGTGACCCCGGGGCTTAGAAATTTTTTTTTCACAGGTTTTGTCGAGGGCTGATTTCATGTCCTATGATAAAAAGCCTTCTATTTCCACCGCCAAGCCTTTCAGGGGAGAATTTACAACAGTTTAGCACCATTTTTGAGTGAATTGGAGAATTTCAGATTTTTGCTGAAGTTGTGACCCCGGGGCTTAGAATTTTTTTTTTCACAGGTTAAGTTGTCGAGGGCTGATTTCATGTCCTATGATAAAAAGCCGTCTGTTTCCACCTGCAAACCTTTCCAGGAAGAGTGTGCAACAGTTTAGCACCATTTTTCAGTGAATTGGAGAATTTCAGGTTTTTGCTGAAATTGTGACCCCGGGGCTTAGAAATTTTTTTTTTTGACAGGTTAAGTTGTAGAGGGCTGATTTCATGTCCTATGATAAGAAGCCTTCTGTTTCCACCGCCAAACCTTTCAGGGGAGTATTTGCAAAACTTTCGCACCATCTTTGAGTGAATTGGAGAATTTCAGATTTTTGCTGAAGTTGTGACCTCGGGGCTTAGAAATTTTTTTTTTCACACGTTACGTCTTCGAAGGCTGATTTCATGTCCTATGATAAAAAGCCGTCTGTTACCACAGCCAAACCTTTCCGGGAATAATTTGCAACACGTTAGCACCATCTTTGAGTGAATTGGAGAATTTCAGTTTTTTGCTGAAGTTGTGACCCTGGGGCTTAGAAAAAAAATTTTCACACGTTACGTCTTCGAAGGCTGATTTCATGTCCTGTGATAAAAAGCCTTCTATTACCACCGCCAAAACTTTCAGGGGAGTATTTGCAAAACTTTGGCACCATCTTTCAGTGAATTGGAGAATTTCAGATTTTTGCTGAAGTTGTGACCCCGGGGCTTAGAATTTTTTTTCCCCACAGGTTAAGTTGTCGAGGGTTGATTTCTTGGCCTATGATAAAAAGCCTTCTGTTTCCACTGCCAAACCTTTCAGGGGAGAATTTGCAACAGTTTAGCACCATTTTTGAGTGAATTGGAGAATTTCAGATTTTTGCTGAAGTTGTGACCCCGGGGCTTAGAAATTTTTTTTTCACAGGTTAAGTTGTCGAGGGCTGATTTCATGTCCTATTATAAAAAGCCTTCTGTTTCCACCGCCAAACCTTTCAGGGGAGAATTTGCAACAGTTTAGCACCATTTTTGAGTGAATTGGAGAATTTCAGATTTTTGCTGAAATTATGACCCCGGGGCTTAGAAATTTTTTTCCCCACAGGTTAAGTTGTCGAGGGCTGATTTCATGTCCTATCATAAAAAGCCTTCTGTTTCCACCGCCAAACCTTTCAGGGGAGTATTTGCAACACGTTGGCACCATCTTTGAGTGAATTGGAGAATTTCAGATTTTTGCTGAAATTGTGACCCTGGGGCTTAGAAAATTTTTTTTTCACACGTTACATCTTCGAAGGCTGATTTCATGTCCTGTGATAAAAAGCCTTCTATTACCACCGCCAAACCTTTCAGGGGAGTATTTGCAAAACCTTGGCACCATCTTTCAGTGAATTGGAGAATTTCAGATTTTTGCTGAAGTTGTGACCCCGGGGCTTAGATTTTTTTTTTTTCACAGGTTAAATTGTCGAGGGCTGATTTCTTGGCCTATGATAAAAAGCCTTCTGTTTCCACTGCCAAACCTTTCAGGGGAGAATTTGTAACAGTTTAGCACCATTTTTGAGTGAATTGGAGAATTTCAGATTTTTGCTGAAATTGTGACCCCGGGGCTTAGAAATTTTTTTTCCCACAGGTTAAGTTGTCGAGAGCTGATTTCATGTCCTATGATGAAAACCTTCTATTTCCACCGCCAAACCTTTCAGGGGAGTATTTGCAAAACTTTGGCACCATCTTTCAGTGAATTGGAGAATTTCAGATTTTTTTTGAAGTTGTGACCCCGGGGCTTAGAATTTTTTTTTTCCACAGGTTAAGTTGTCGAGGGTTGATTTCTTGGCCTATGATAAAAAGCCTTCTGTTTCCACTGCCAAACCTTTCAGGGGAGAATTTGCAACAGTTTAGCACCATTTTTGAGTGAATTGGAGAATTTCAGATTTTTGCTGAAGTTGTGACCCCGGGGCTTAGAAATTTTTTTTTCACAGGTTAAGTTGTCGAGGGCTGATTTCATGTCCTATTATAAAAAGCCTTCTGTTTCCACCGCCAAACCTTTCAGGGGAGAATTTGCAACAGTTTAGCACCATTTTTGAGTGAATTGGAGAATTTCAGATTTTTGCTGAAATTATGACCCCGGGGCTTAGAAATTTTTTTTTCCACAGGTTAAGTTGTCAAGGGCTGATTTCATGTCCTATGATAAGAAGCCTTCTGTTTCCACCGCCAAACCTTTCAGGGGAGTATTTGCAAAACTTTGGCACCATCTTTGAGTGAATTGGAGAATTTCAGATTTTTGCTGAAGTTGTGACCCTGGGGCTTAGAAAATTTTTTTTTCACACGTTACATCTTCGAAGGCTGATTTCATGTCCTGTGATAAAAAGCCTTCTATTACCACCGCCAAACCTTTCAAGGGAGTATTTGCAAAACTTTGGCACCATCTTTCTGTGAATTGGAGAATTTCAGATTTTTGCTGAAGTTGTGACCCCGGGGCTTAGAAATTTTTTTCCCCACAGGTTAAGTTGTCGAGAGCTGATTTCATGTCCTATGATGAAAAGCCTTCTGTTTCCACCGCCAAACCTTTCAGGGGAGTATTTGCAAAACTTTGGCACCATCTTTCAGTGAATTGGAGAATTTCAGATTTTTGTTGAAGTTGTGACCCCGGGGCTTAGAATTTTTTTTTTCACAAGTTAAGTTGTCGAGGGCTGATTTCATGTCCTATCATAAAAAGCCCTCTGTTTCCACCGCCAAACCTTTTAGGGGAGAATTTGCAACAGTTTAGCACCATTTTTGAGTGAATTGGAGAATTTCAGATTTTTGCTGAAATTATGACCCTGGGGCTTAGAAATTTTTTTTTTCACAGGTTAAGTTGTCGAGGGCTGATTTCATGTCCTATCATAAAAAGCCTTCTGTTTCCACCGCCAAACCTTTCAGGGGAGTATTTGCAACACGTTGGCACCATCTTTGAGTGAATTGGAGAATTTCAGATTTTTGCTGAAATTGTGACCCCGGGGCTTAGAATTTTTTTTTTTTGACAGGTTAAGTTGTCAAGGGCTGATTTCATGTCCTATGATAAGAAGCCTTCTGTTTCCACCGCCAAACCTTTCAGGGGAGTATTTGCAAAACTTTGGCACCATCTTTGAGTGAATTGGAGAATTTCAGATTTTTGCTGAAGTTGTGACCCTGGGGCTTTAGAAATTTTTTTTTTCACACGTTACATCTTCGAAGGCTGATTTCGTGTCCTGTGATAAAAAGCCTTCTATTACCACCGCCAAACCTTTCAGGGGAGTATTTGCAAAACTTTGGCACCATCTTTCAGTGAATTGGAGAATTTCAGATTTTTGCTGAAGTTGTGACCCCGGGACTTAGAATTTTTTTTTTTCACAGGTTAAGTTGTCGAGGGCTGATTTCATGTCCTATGATAAAAAGCCTTCTGTTTCCACCGCCAAACCTTTCAGGGGAGTATTTGCAAAACTTTGGCACCATCTTTGAGTGAATTGGAGAATTTCAGATTTTTGCTGAAGTTGTGACCCTGGGGCTTAGAAATTTTTTTTTCCACACGTGTCAGAGCTGCTTAAAGATCCTAGCTCACAGAGGATCACGCTAGCCAGCGATCATTAAGTAAAAGTCTTTATTGAGTTACAGTTTCCATTCTCAAGCTGCTGCGTGCAACTCTACATCTAGTGACTAGATCGGCGAAGCTCCGTCTGAGTCTCCGCCCCTTGTGCACCAACTTAATATCCTAGCCCGGCTCCACCTTTTCCGCCTGACTGTCCTCCTCTGGGTCCCTCTACCCCCCGGGGTCTCTTCCTTCCTGGATTCTTCTGACGCCGACCCCCCGGACCCTCCTGTCTCCTTGCGCCGGGCTTTAGGACCTGGCTCTCTTTCAGGGCTGCCCACTGCGTCACTTTCCTGTGCATTTGAACTTGGCGCGCGCGCCCAATTTTCCACTTTCCGTTTGACCGTTTCCTCGCTCCCCGATGGAGGTGTGGCCACTCCTGACTCATGCCCTCCCTCCTGTGGTGAGCTGCCAGCGCTTGCCCCCTGGCTCCCTTCCTCTTCCCTGCTCTCTGGCGGTGACGCTGGTCCCGATTTCCAACTGCTCTCCTCTGAGTCCCCTCTGGCTCTATCTTCCTGGGGTGCCCCCCTAGGCTCCCCCCTTGCCCTGGCCACTGGTGCTCCTTTCTGTGAATCTTCTGATTCACTGGAAAGACTCGGAGATCTCGGGTCGTCGTCATCACTCATCTTTTCTTCTGCCTCCTCCCCTTCGCTCTCTGTTTCCTCCCTTGCCCTTGCCTCTGCTCCTGAACCCCTGACATCCATCCCCCCTCGAAGCCCCCCATTCCCCCCTCCCCTCCTTCTGGTGTGGGAGCTGGGTTCTGCTGTGTCAAAGGGACGAACGTCGGATATCGTTCGCTTCCCGTGGCGGGCCTCCATCTGAAGTCTCCCGGGTCTTCCTCCCTGCTCTCGTCGACGACGGTCACCTCCGCTTCCATCTCTGTGCCGCCGTGCTCGAAACCAGGGTCGTCCCCGAAAACGTCCATGTCTGTCTCTCCCTCACTTCCTCCTGGTGGCGTCGCTCGTCCTGGACCTTCCAGCCACTTCCTGCGCCACTGCTCCTCTGGTCTATCGTCCCACCAATACGAGGGTTCTGAGGCAGATCCCGAGGGTGACCCCTCCGGGGAACGGGCGGCTCGTGTCGGGTCCTCGTCCGAGTCGAACCCCCGGAACGTGCTGGCCGAAAGCGTGGGCGTGAAAAGCCAGTCGTCGAAAAAGTCTGCTGGCATTGGTCTATGTGGGAAGAGGGCATGAAACTCGTCTTTGAGCAGAGGTTCGTCCAAGGCGTAGCCCGGTACCCAGCTGTTCGCACTGGCCGGGGTGCCCTCCTTGGCGAGAAAGTATTCTACCCCCTCTTCCCCCCATCTGGAGTCCAAAATCTCCGTGACTTCGTTGATGCGCTCCTCCTGTGCCACTCCCGCGTGCCCGGTTCTGTCTCTGAACGGACTCGGTGCCGTTCCGGGTTCCTGAAACCTGTGCGGTGCCTTGTAGGGAGTGAGCACCGATCTGTGGAACACCGGATGCATCCTGGAACCCTCCGGAAGCGCCAGCCTGAAAGCTACCGGGTTGACCCGCTCTTCGACTTGGTAGGGCCCCAGTTGCTTATGCCCTAGCTTCTTCTTGGCCAACGACCTGGCCGGCACTGCGTGGGCTGCTAACCAGACCCAGTCTCCCACGTGGATCTCTTCGCCAACCCTCCTGTGTTTGTCCGCTTGTACCTTGTATGCGTGTTTGGCCAGCTCCAGGTGGCGCCGCAGCTGATCGTGGACTTCCTGCAACTCCGACGCGAACGCATCTGCCGTCTGCGGCTCCCCCTCCCCCAGTCTTTCCAGTCCCGGGAAGGTTCTGGGGTGCCTCCCGTTGTTGGCAAAGAACGGCGTGACCCCCGTGGACACGTGCTTCGTGTTGTTGTAGGCGAACTCGGTGAGCGGCAGGTAATCCACCCACGTCGCAGGCTGTTGATTCGCATAACATCTCAGGTACTGCTGCATGATGGCATTGACCCGCTCCGCTTGCCCGTTGGTCTGCGGGTGTCTCGCCGACGCCAGGTTGATCTTGACGTGGAAAGCATGGCCTCCATGGGGCTGTCCCTGAATAAGTTTAGCCCAACCCATAGCCGCGGACATGCCTTGGACCTGGTGTTTACCTCCATGGATGTTGGTGATCTGACACTAAGTAAAAGCAAAACGAAAGAAGTGCCATGGTCAGATCACTTCCTGGTGCAACTGGACTTCTCCGTGACCCTTCCCCTCTGCAGGAAGCTGGGACCGATTCGGATGGTCCGCCCCCACCACTTAATGGATCCAAATGGTTTCCAAAGAGTGGTAGGGGATGTTTTATCCCATGTTGATGGCCTTTCAGCTGATTCCCTGGTGGCCCGCTGGAATGTGGAGTTAACCAGGGCTATTGACTGTTTGGCGCTGAAGCGTCCTCTCCGATTGCATGGAGCCCGGACAGCCCCATGGTTTTCCACGGAGCTGAGGGCAATGAAACAATCGTTGAGACGGCTAGAGCGTCGGTGGCGGATAACTCATTCTGAAGCTGACTGGACACAGGTTAGAGCTCAATGTCGACCCTACCAAGTGGCGATAGCGACGGCGAAGAAGACTTTCTTGACCGGCTCTATTGCATCTGCAGAAAACAGCAGCAGGAGACTTTTTCAGGTGGTTCGCAATTTAGCGGAACCACCTGCTCCAACAGGGCCCAGTACGGGCCACATGATCTCCTGCAATGATTTTGCAAAGTTTTTTGCAGATAAAGTCGCTCAGATTCGAGAAGAGGTAGACTCCACCGTGTGAGCAGGGCCGGGGCGGGAGAGTGCTAGAGTCCTGTCTAGTCAAGTTGTATGGGATCAATTCCAATCTGTTACACCTGAGGATGTGGACAGGCTGCTTGGATGAGTGAAACCAACCACTTGTCTCCTTGATCCTTGCCCATCCTGGCTTATAAAAGCTAGCCGGGAAGGACTGGGCAATGGGCTTCGTGGGGTGGTGAATGCTTCCCTCCGTGAGGGAGCCTTCCCAGACCCACTGAAAGAGGTGGTTATTAAACCGCTTCTTAAAAAACCATCTTTGGATGCGGCCACGATGGCCAACTATCGCCCAGTCTCAAATCTTCCATTCTTGGGCAAGGTGATTGAGCGAGTGGTTGCTGAACAACTCCAGGCACGCCTGGAAGAAGCGGACCATTTGGATCCCTTCCAGTCGAGATTCAGGCCTCATCATGGGACTGAAACTGCCTTGGTCGCACTGGTTGATGATCTCCGGCGGGCTAGGGACAAAGGTGAGAGCTGTTTCCTAGTTCTGCTGGATCTCTCAGCGGCGTTTGATACCATCGACCATAACATCCTTCTGGACCGTCTTGAGGGGCTGGGAGCTGGGGGCACTGTTATACAGTGGTTCCTCTCCTTTCTCCTGGGCCGTGTTCAGAAAGTGGTGGTGGGGGATGAGTGTTCAAACCCCTGGGCTCTCACTTGTGGGGTGCCTCAGGGTTCCGTCCTCTCCCCCATGCTTTTCAACATCTATATGAAGCCGCTGGGAGAGATCACCAGGGGGTTTGGGCTGGGTGTTCATCAGTATGCGGATGATACACAGCTCTACCTCTCTTTCAAATCAGAACCAGTGAAGGCGGTGAAGGTCCTATGTGAGTGCCTGCAGGCGGTTGGAGGTTGGATGGCGGCTAACAGATTGAGGTTGAATCCTGACAAGATAGAAGTACTGTTCTTGGGGAACAGGAGGTGGGCAGGTCTGGAGGATTACCTGGTCCTGAATGGGGTAACTGTGCCCCTGAAGGACCAGGTGCGCAGCCTGGGAGTCATTTTGGACTCGCAGCTCTCCATGGAGGCACAGGTCAAATCTGTGTCCAGGGCAGCTGTTTACCAGCTCCATCTGGTATGCAGGCTGAGACCCTATCTGCCCACGGACTGTCTCGCCAGAGTGGTGCATGCTCTGGTTATCTCCCGCTTGGACTACTGCAATGCGCTCTACGTGGGGCTCCCTTTAAAGGTGACCCGGAAACTACAACTAATCCAGAACGCAGCAGCTAGACTGGTGACTGGGAGCAGCCACCAAGACCACATAACACCGGTCTTAAAAGACCTACATTGGCTCCCAGTACATTTCTGAGCACAATTCAAAGTGTTGGTGCTGACTTTTAAAGCCCTAAACGGCCTCGGCCCTGTATACCTGAAGGAGCGTCTCCACCCCCATCGTTCTGCCTGTACACTGAGGTCCAGCGCCGAGGGCCTTCTCAGTAGTGGCGCCCGCCCTGTGGAACGCCTTCCCTTCAGATGTCAAAGCGATCAACAATTACCTGACATTCAGAAGACATCTTAAGGAAGCCCTGTCCAGGGAAGTTTTTAATGTGTGGTTTTAGTGTATTTTTGGTTTCTATGGAAGCCACCCAGAGTGGCTGGGGAAACCCAGCCAGATGGGCGGGGTACAAATAAATTATTATTATTATTATTATTATTATTATTATTATTATTATTATTATTATTATTCGGCGAACAGCCTTCTTTATGGTCCAGCTTTCACTTCCATACATCACTACTGGGAAAACCATAGCTTTAACTATACGGACCATTGTCGTAAATATATTACCAGTGCCATTAAAACCCCTCTTTCAGGCAATAGGCTCTTCTCCAGGGCAGAGTGCGGGCAGTGAATCAAGCTGTCATTCTTAGCAGTTGGACACCGGCTGCTTGAGCTGTTCCTGATGAACTCGAGTCCCTTATTTCAAGGGATTGTTACTGAGATGAAGGGCACTACAACTCCCATCATCTCTGCAGACCCTTCAAGTGTCTCTATTTTCCAGGGACAGTCCCAGACTTACAGAAGCCATCCCGGTTTCTGATTTGATCCCGGAATGTCCTGCTTTTCTTTAGGATGTCCCTATTTTCATCAGAGAAACGTTGAAAGGTATGGAGTTATCCGCCCCCCCAAACCAAGGAGATACGGAAGCATACAAGCTTTAGATGGGGGCTTTCCCCAGACATTTTGCCGATTTAGAAAAAAAACCCCACCTGAACGCTATTTTTATGAGTGATACCTGGACGTATGGCAGTTCAGTACATCTTGAATGGTAACGGGCCTGCTGAGGTATTAGCTTATTGGGTCAACACAAGCAATTCTTTTTGTCATCTCTCTGTAAAATGGACGCAGTAGTGACCAACACGAAGGGGTTGATTTAATATGATGATTTAGCCATCTCCGCCACTAATGAAATGACGTTTTCTTTACTCCTTTATTATATTGCACGTGAAATTGGTTGGTCCACTTTCCTGGGAGTAAGCCCCACTAAATTCAGTAGGACTTCTCTCCCCCCCCCCCAAGGCTTTGAGCATTTTTATTTCAGATACAGCTTTTGGAGAGTCCACCAGATTGCTTTACCAGTACTGACCGTACAAATTTACACTAATGTTAAAGCATAAAAGGTAAAGGGACCCCTGACAATTAAGTCCAGTCGTGAACGACTCTGGGGTTGTGGCACTCATCTCGCTTTATTGGCCGAGGGACTTGGCGTTCATCCTCTTCCGCAGACAGTTTTTCCAGGTCATGTGGCCAGCATGACTAAGCCGCTTCTGGTGAAACCAGAGCAGCGTACGGAAATGCCACTTACCTTCCTGCCTTAGCGTTACCTATTTATCTACTTGCACTTTGTGCTTTCGAACTGCTAGGTTGGCAGGAGCTGGGACCGAGCAACAGCAGCTCACCCTGCTGCGGGGATTCGAACCGCCAACCTTTTGATCGGCAAGCCCAAACGGCACAGTGGTTTAACCCACAGCGCCACCAGCATCCCTCTGTTAAAGCATAATAGCAGCCAATAGAATTTTAGGCTGAATTCAATAGGACTTCTGTTAGAGCTGGGCTGAAAATAAATAAGAAATTGTTCTTTTAGAGATAGGGCTAGCTGTGCATTTGATTCCCCCAGTCTTTCTGCTGTTCCGTTTGCAGTCATTGTGGTAGCAGTGAAAATTGCAAGGCAGCGGAATATAACCGGAATACGTTTCTGTGTTGTGGTGGTGTGTTTGTTTAACCTATTTTTGAATTGAATTCCATAGACTAGGATCTTGAAGGCCCCCAGGGAGAGGGGAGGCACACAAGCTAGTGGGCCCCTAGTACCTTTGAGATTCTTTTTTTCAGATCCCTACTTTCCCATCGCCCTCATCCTGATGTGGATTCAGAAGGGAAGAGGATGGGTGGGTTGCCTGCCGCAGTTCCTTCCTGCCATTGAGCCCAGGCAAAGAAAGGAAAGCGGGACTTAACAAACATGTGTTTATATGTGGCTTGCTGTAATTATATATTTTCCCTAATTTTGTGTGCTGCTGCTGGCTACCATGAGCTCTTCTTTTTTTAAAAAAAGACAACATTACGGGATTGACTTTGAGAAAGTGAAAGAAATAAACAAACACTGCAGTCCTCCTCACTGTAGATCTGGGTCCTTGAGGGTGGGAGGAACTGTCTAAATGTCCCCAATCTTTTCCACAGCTCGGTAGGATCTTAAAGTTAAAGCAAAGGTCCGAAACAGCGTTGTCCAGGAGAGCAGGAAAAATATAATACTCTATGCTGTTTCCTCTCCTTGCTGAGATTTAAAAAATGAGAAACAGCAAAACCTGACGTTGTGCAAACAAACGGGGATCTTTGTTTTTTCAGGAGGGCATTCTTGATAGCGAAGGTAGTCCGAACCCCTCCAGTCGTCTTGGCTTATCAACCAAGGGAGATGCATTCCAGAGAGCTGCTCCCTTTTTATGTCACAGCTGGCTGAATGCCTGTGCTTGCAATTCCGCAGCTTGCAAAAGAACAGCCCCTTTGGCCGCTGCTGGAATGAGAGAATTCCTTCTCCCCTGAGCAAGAAAACTCCTGCCTCCATTCCTTTGGGACTAGGGTGAGAAAACAAAACATGTGAGTCTCTCTCTCCCCCCTTGTTCTTCCTGGGAGCCCAAAGATGACAGGCTGGGCTTGCGAAGCCCACCCTGCACTCTGCTGCTACACCCTCTGGGGACTTTGGAATATCCTCCTCCTGGAAGCATGATTCTTTCAGCCGCCAGCGTTCCCACATGTCACTGAAGGGGTTCAACTCATGGGCCCGCGCTTCCATCGGCCAGATGTTTAGCTCCTCCAAGATGTTCAGCTGGCACCAGTCGTTCTCCATCAGCGCTCCGTGGAAGAAAGGTAAGCGGCTGGAACCGACGGGAGCGTTTTTGTGGGCTTTTGGAGACCGGGGAGAATTTGGGCCAGCAAGTTAGGACGGCAGCGGAAATGTAAGAGGCAGGATTTGGGGCAGAGTGTACTTGGACTTGTGGAGACCATCTCCCCTTGGGTGGGTTTCATGGGATTCCAGATGTTGGGCAAACACCACCTGTTCTGAATGCTAAATCTGAATGCAGGAAAACAGAAGAACATAGAAACATAGAATTGCAAGCACTATCTTAGGTGGCAGAGCTAAAACCCTCAATTTTGGAGAAGATCCCTGGAACAAGGATGTGGGTCAGTCACGTTTGCCCAGATCTGAATGTAAAAGCTCGCTACCCAACTCTGCTTAAATGGTTTACCCAATAAAAGGTGTGGTCTGAAGCACGTTGGGTCTCATCTTTGGGATTCAAGACCCCCGATTTCAGATCGTGATCTCCCCTTTAAAAATGTTTCACCTGGATTTTCGAATGCGGAGGAAAGTGAAATTCCCGGATTGTTCCCTCGTTGCTTTTCTAGTCACCACTAATTACTCTGACTTTTCCACAGCCCAAGGCTGCCTGCTGGGACATTTCAAACTTGTGTTCTGGGCTTATAACTTGGTCATAAAACCATGAATATACATGAAAGCAGATAACTGAGCTAGTGAACTGGGATCAGGTTTTATTTTAGAATAGAGAGTGGGTTAGAAAAAACAAAATAATTGGAAAAGGAAAAACACAGATATACTTCATAGTATATATAAGGAGAATATTATAGTTTAGAGGGAAACGTGAGATTCCCAATCCCTTCTTCCGGTAGCAACAGTGCAGTGTGAAGGAGAATTCTGCAAAGGAGAATCAGTGGGCAGGAACCCCACAATAAACTGGCATCAGTTGTTCAGTTTATTTTAGTTTCTTATAGGACAGCAGCTCTTTCTGCCTGTGAATGGTCTCAGGACCAGAATGTTTTTCCCCCTAGTTTACGGCGCAATTCTGAAATCCCGTGGTGATGACATTGGCCACGGCTAGAAAAAATGGTACATTTCCAACTGACTACAGGATACAAGTTAACTCAACTCAATGAACCTTTAAGAATTTAGCAGGGACCAGAGTAAGTGAAGGTACAACTTCGGCCTTCTCATCAGCCTGGGTCTGGGGCACAAATCATTTTTTCCAAATGGAAAAGAAAAAAAAAAACACTGAGTCCCAGAGCATTGAGGAGGTCCAGCATAAATGTGTAGATACAACTCGGTCGGCCAGTTGGTGGTACATGGATGTGTTGAGTCATCTATGCATGGGGAGGCAAATTCTGGGTAGAAAGTTTCCTGCATTGCTGAGGGTTAGACTACATGACCCTTGCTGTCCTTTCCAAGTCCACAATGTTATGATTCTGTGAAGGGTGCCACAACCATAGCTGTGCGTTTCGTAAATACTCTGGGGCCATGGCCAGTCCAGAGAGGAAGAATCTGAGCTGGAAGCAGCAATGCAAACACTAGATAACTATTTGAAAATAAAGTCTCCTTCGAGGCTGTGGAGGTGAACTAATCCCCAGTGTAGAAGGCTGTTGGCAAAAGTTAGCATTCTAAACTTCCTTCACGTAATAAGGGCACGCCAGACTGAAGCGATGATGCCCAGCTCTGAGAAGTTCTGGAGGTTGTTTTACACAGGGACAGAAACCCAAATGTGGGGCTGTACTGAGACCAAGAAGAAGAAGACATGGCCTCTGCCTCCTTCCTTCTCCTTTTCCTGACGTCTCCCTGGACTGAATAAATCGTACCCCTCTATTCTGCTTTGTTCAGACAGCACCTGGAACCCATTGTATGAGATCCCTTTCAGTTCTTCAATTTTGACAGGGACCTGGCTTCTTTTGCTGTGTAAAATACCATGCATATTGACGGTGCTTTATAAATAAGTGGATAGTATTTTCTATACCAGTTTTGTCATCCAGATTTAGCGTATTTGTCTTCCGTCATATCCCATGAATGAAACACAGACCCTCCAAGGGTCCCTATTTTCCAGGGACTGGTCCCATATTTACAGAAGCCGTCCCGGTTTTTGATGCGATCCCAGAATGTCCCGCTTTTCCTCAGGACGTCCCTATTTTCATCAGAGAAATGTTGGAGGGTGTGGAGTTATGTGACCCCCGAGCCAAGGAGATAAGGGATTCTACAACCTTAAGAAGACATCTGAAGGCAGCCCTGTATAGGGAAGCTTTTTAATGTTTAATGTTTTGTTATGTTTTTATATATGTTGGAAGCCACCCAGAGTGGCTGGGCAACCCTGTAAGATGGGTGGGGTATAAATAATACACTGATGATGCTGATGGGATAGTAAAGGTAAAGGGACCCCTGATCATTAGGTCCAGTCGTGACTGACTCTGGGGTTGCAGCGCTCATCTCGCTTTATTGGCCGAGGGAGCCGGTGTACAGCTTCCGGGTCATGTGGCCAGCATGACTAAGCCGCTTCTGGCAAACCAGAGCAGTGCACGGAAACGCTGTTTACCTTCCCACCAGAGCGGTACCTATTTATCTACTTGCACTTTGACGTGCTTTTGAACTGCTAGGTTGGCAGGAGCAGGGACCGAGCAATGGGAGCTCACCCCGTCACAGGGATTCAAACCGCCGACCTTCTGATCGGCAAGTCCTAGGCTCTGTGGTTTAACCCACAGCGCCACCCGCGTCCCACTATGGGATAGGATAGGATGGATGGGATAGGATGTCCCTATTTTCACCAGAGAAATGTTGGAGGGTATGGAAGCATCATTAACATTTCTCTTTTACTGTTGGGAGATCAAAGTGTGAAACATGAGGGATCACTTGCTCAGTGTGTCTACAACGGAGGACCACTTCACACATGGCATGCTTAGCAAGGTGTATGCCTAAAAATGCAATGTTTGTGCATGACAGTTGCTTGCTGGATGGAGCCAGCTCTTCTGTTGGATAAGGCTGACCAGCGGCCTATATGAGCAACCGAGCCATGGGCCTCTTAGAGCAGCGTTCTCAGGGGTGTCTGATTACTTAGTTCCCTTTCCCACCGCACGAGACAGGAGCCATCAGAGAAGTGGAAAATGTCCATTGTTTCAGAAAGGAAATGGCGGAAATTGCAGATGTCACCATGTGTTTAAAATAAGACTCATGAGGCGAAAAGTTTGTGTTGTGTGCTGAGGGAAGGACCACCTATGGTGCCCTGGGAAGGAGAAGGTGGGGAACAAAGAACCCAGGAATTAACCCTAATCCTCAAATCCACATTTATAAATAGCCAACCTGTTCTCTTTCTCGCAAGTCTTTATGTAATGTTATGAGGTTTTGGAGATAATTGTAGGATCCATTGTGGTCCAAAACAAAAACACCTTGATTTCAAAGTAAATTAAAAACAGTCAATATTATCAACGAAAAAACAAGATTGCCTTCCTGTTTAATATCAGTCACAGAGCTCCCTGATTGAATCCCACCCCACCCCCCAAAAAAACCCCACAGCCATAGAAAATGTTCTTTGTATCCACACTGCTCCTTATAGCAGTTTTTCTTCTGTTGATTCTTATCCATCCACTGGTGCAGAGATTCAATCTAGATGTCTAAAGTTAGAACTCCGTTCCCTAATGTGCTACCTTTCCACAGACAGGGAGTTTGAGATATGGGAGAATATTCAATACTTGTGACTTCTGTGATGCAATTCCAAGATAAGCGATGCAGAAATTCCATGCATAACCGGGGCCTGTTTTTCCCCTCCACCTTTGTCTTGACTGTTAGCATGCGTCAAGATCATTGCCCTGCTCTCTGAATATTTACAGACGGTCTCTGCATAATATGTCAGCCTGTGGGCAGAGAATCTTACAAATTAAACATTACAGGAGGTCAAGGAAGTCATGAATCTCCCTATAATTGGATTGTATTACATAGCTATGAGATAGCTATGAGATGACCTTAAGGATGGAAATACTCTGCAGTGGTGTAGCTTGTGGGGAACCAGGGTGCATGGCCCTGGGCACAAAATTATGAGGGGGCACAACCACGACAGGCTCCCTGCTGAGCTCCTGCCACCTTCCAGAGAGATCTGGATTGGCTCCCAGTACGTTTCCGAGCACAATTCAAAGTGTTGGTGCTGACCGTTAAAGCCCTAAACGCCTCAGTCCTGTATACCTGAAGGAGCATCTCCACCCCCATCGTTCAGCCTGGACACTGAGGAACTCCTCCAAGGGTCTTCTGGTGGTTCCCTCATTGCGAGAAGTGAGGCTACAGGGAACCAGACAGAGGGCCTTCTCAGTAGTGGCGCCCACCCTGTGGAACACCCTCCCTTCAGATGTGAAGGAAATAAGCAGCTAACCTATCTTTAAAAGACATCTGAAGGCAGCCCTGTTCAGGGAAGTTTTTAATATTTAACGCTGTACTGTTTTATTATTATTATTATTATTATTATTATTATTATTATTATTATTATTCCATAGCTGCGGGGGATGGGGGGACAAGCCATACTGAGGCTGGGCCATCACCCTATGGGGCTGAGGTGTGCCTTCTTTCCCAGTGCCTGCAAGCATCTTGCCCCTGGGCTGGCTGAGAGGCGCCGGTTCTCCTGGCCTGTGAAGTGGCGAGGATGCAGCAGGCGGGGACCGGAGAGTGAGGGCACCGGTGGGAGCGGTGGCCAAGGAGAAAGAGGCTGCTTGTGCAGAGATGGAGGCCGAGGCCAAGCCATGGTCACTGCGGGCAGTGCATCCACTCTGCGTTCTTGATGCGGCCATAAAGCGTGTTCTCCTTCATGGAGAGCACGTGTTGCGGTGGGGGCTGCCAGGACACTCCAAAGTTGGGGGGCAGGCTAATTGATCGTTGGCCACTGATACGATTGGGGCTTCCCTTGTTGTTGGGAAGAAGTTAATGTTGCCATTTTTTGATTGACAGCCAGAAATAGTAAAACTCCTTGCACGAGGCTAGAGCTTCCTCTTTTCGCCCGTGCATCAGATTGCCCGTCCCTCCCTCCCTAGAATAGGGTTGTTCGCTTTGACCTTGCTATGCCTGTCATGGGGTCGTCTGCTTTGGAGCGGGGGCCTGGTAGGAATTTTGTCCATCTGGCTGATTGGCTGGGGCCATTTGGTTTTTGCCTACTGCGTAGCAAATCGTCACAACTTGTAAGGTTCGCGGTTAGGCATTGGTTTATGGTTTGGTTGGTTGAGGGGCATGGATTGGCTGTGCCTGCCCCTCTAATGCTGCTGCTGCTGCAAGGGATTCCGTTAAAGGAATTGGGAGATATTGCTTGTCCACTCTGTCAAGGGGCTCGGGCCATAGCAATGAGCTCCTGGTTGCATTTGGGGTGAGGGCAGGTTCCCTGCTCCGCGTAACCCCCAAGTGTATTCCCCCATTCTGACTTTCGCATCGTGCGGAATGTCAGTCTGTCCCCCATGGTGGGGGCAGATAGTCGCAACCAATGCCTACGCAACCACTCACAAATTTGTATTTTAATAAAGTTGTGGCCAAAATTATGCCAAAATGTTAAACAAAAACTTCTGTGTGATGTGTGAGTTATTGGGGTGGACCTGGGGACCTCGACTCGCAACTGGCAGGCAATGTTAGGGCATGCAAGGGCAGACCTGAGCTCTCCCACACCAATGCCCACCAGAATGCCACTCCCACGCCCCGCTACCCACAAGGGTTCCAGCCTGGTTGAGGGGGAGGGGGCTGCCGCCACCTACCAAGGAGGGAGGGAGGCAGGAAAGGGCCCAAAGGAGGAAGCCCCCCCCCCGGCACCTGCCTCAACCCCAGCTGCCCAGCCCACCAAGGCAGCGCAACCTTTGCCCCGCCCCATGTGCCGGCAACCCGTGGTATGCCACTGATACTTTATAGCTGTCCTCTCTCTCTTTTTTAGGCAAAAGGACCCGGCTAGCTGACAGCAGGGTGGTTCTGACCAATATGAAGATAATAAGCAACGATAAAAATCGAAGCGAAGGGCTAAGACCAGACCCTCCGACCACCTCCGTCTCTGCAGCAGAATCTGGTCCTCCTCAATCAAGCGTCGCCCCAGAGCGCCCAGCAAGTTCAGCCATCATATGTGAGGCGCCAGTGAAAGCCGAGTGTATTACTACGCTCCCTGGCCTTGACACATTAACGCCGAAACACCAGGTGCTGAGATTAGCCAAGTTTGAATCGGAAGACTCTGGTGTGGAGTTGCCGAGTGGGGCCAACTCTCCCTCGACCCCCAAGGGCTCTGAGAAAAGCTTTGTGCTACACAGCAGAGATCCGTCTTGTGACTCTGGGGTGCTGAGCGCCTCTTCCTCTCCAGCAGCTGACCACGCAATCACGAGAGTGTGCAAAGACGCTGTAGATGCTTGTCTGTGCATGGCGGATGGCAAACCGGCAGCGGGACACCGCGCAGGGCAGTCTCCTGAAGTTTGCTTGGAGGATGGCACTGATTGCCCAGAGGGGGGAAATCCTGAACCGTCTTTTTTGGGTGGCAGCCAAGGAGAGCGCGTGGAAGAGAAAACCAGCGGATCCCTGCTCACCACTAAACCTCCAGAAAAAGAGAAAAGACCTGGTGATGATTACGGAAAAGACAACTTTGAAGAGATACTCCTGCAGGGACACCCCTTGAGAAAATACCCCACAAGTGACAGTTTGGATGAGTACATGGACGAATGCTGTAGGCTGAGTAAGGTAAGATTCCTCTTCGGATGAAATGCCCAGACTCTTCTTCAATTAGTTATTGCGGAACAAAAGGCACCTTTTTGGCAAGTGAAATGCCCATTTCCTTGGACGGTGTTCTTTCAAGTTACAGTAATTTTTGCTCTATAAGACTCACTCTTTCCCTCCTAAAAAGTAAGGGGAAATGTGTGTGCATCCTATGGAGTGAATGCAGGCTGCACAGCTATCCCAGAAGCCAGAACAGCAAGAGGGATTGCTGCTTTCACTGCGCAGCAATCCCTCTTGTTCTCCTGGATTCTGAGATTCAGAATGTTTTCTTTCTTGTTTTCCTCCTCCAAAAACTAGGTGCGTCTTATGGTCTGGTGTGTCTTATAGAGTGAAAAATACGGTAACTGCACAATCTTAACCAACTCTACTCAGAAGTAAGTCCTATTGAATTAAATGGGGTTTACTCCCAGTTGTGGTGTTAGAATTGCAGCTCTGGTGGTTGATTGTTCTGAGTTGTCTGTTCTCTATTCCAGTTTCCACACACTGTGTTGGTTTCCTAATAGAGAGGCTGTACGAGTGTGTTTTGTTGTGAGCTGTTTATGTGATTTCCAGACAGCTGTTTCTGAATGGAGGGCTGGAAGTTCTCCAGAATAACTGCAGAATACAGTGGTACCTCAGGTTACATACACTTCAGGTTACAGACGCTTCAGGTCCGCTAACCCAGAAATAGTACCTCAGGTTAAGAACTTTGCTTCAGGATGAGAACAGAAATCGTGCTCCGGTGGCGCGGCAGCAGCAGGAGGCCCCATTGGCTAAAGTGGTGCTTCAGGTTAAGAATGGACCTCCAGAACAAATTATGTACTTAATTATGTACTTATGTACAAATTATGTACCACTGTAATCTACTGAAAGATACCAGTGCAATTGAAATCGGCTTTCCACACTAAGCATTCTTCTAGAACACCTGTTTATTGAGCATTCATCCTGAACTGGGGGCAACCCAGCCAGATGGGCAGGGAATAATAATAATAATAATAATAATAATAATAATAATAATAATATCTGCTTGCATGAAGCTTATGTTCTAGAGCAGTGTTTTTCAACCATTGTTCTGCGGCACACTAGTGTGCCGCGAGATGTTGCCTGGTGTGCCGTGGGGAAAATTGAAAAATTCGAAAGATTAAAAAAAAAGTCAAATTTTCGCCCACTAGGCGGGCACCGGACTGTGTCCACCCTATTTTCCATCCATCCTGGGTGGGGATCAGATCGGATGGGATCGGATGAGAGTGGACAGGCGGTCCGCTCTCATCCGATTCCCCATAGAGAGCAGCGGGGCTCTGACATCTCCCTCTCCGCACACAGTGGTGGTGTGCCTCGTGATTTTTTTTCATGAAACAAGTGTGCCTTTGCCCAAAAAAGGTTGAAAAACACTGTTCTAGAGCAGTGTTTCCCAGTGTGGGCACACACCCAGCAGGAGCTGGGACAGAGAAACGGGAGCTCACCCCGTTGCGGGGATTCAAACCGCTGACCTTCCGATCGGCAAGCCCTAGGCTCTGTGGTTTAACCCACAGCGCCACCCGCGTCCAACAAGCAGTTTAGGAAGCAATTAATTAAGGGGCTGCTGGGATGGAGAGCCAAGAAAATAGAAATTTGATTTGTGTGGCGGTTTAAGGTGTTGAAGTGTTTGATTAAGTTGAATATGAGGATTAAAAGGAAGGAAACGTCAAGGGAAAGGACTTGTGTATTGGAACAGGAAATCATAGCATCATAGCATTGTAGCATTTGAAGGGACCTGAGGATAGTCTGGTCCAACTCCCTGGAATGCAGGAATATGCAGGTGGCCCTTGCAGGAATTGAACCTGCAACCTTGGCATTATCAGCACTATGCTCTAACCAACTGAGCTAATCGAAACTCTCCAGGTAGGGCCATTTCACTCAGGCAGAAAGCACTCTGTGAAAGCAAGCACTCTGTGAAAGAAAAGGGTGTCGGCATTTTATTACACGTGGCTTCTGGGATGCAGGTGGCGCTGTGGTCTAAACCACTGAGCCTCTTGGGCTTGCCGATCTGAAGGTCGGCGGTTTGAATCCCTGTGATGGAGTGAGCTCCCGTTGCTCTGTCCCTGCTCCTGCCAACCTAGCAGTCCGAAAGCATGCCAGTACAAGTAGATAAATAGGTACTGCTGTGGCGGGAAGGTAAATGGTGTTTCTGTGCACTCTGGTTTCCGTCAAGGTGTTCTGTTGCGCCAGAAGCAGTTTAGTCATGCTGGCCATATGTCCCGGAAAGCTGTCTGTGGACAAACACCAGCTCCCTTGGCTTGAAAGCAAGATGAGCGCTGCAACCCCATAGTCGCCTTTGACTGGACTTAACTGTCCAGGGGTCCTTTAACATGTGGCTCTAATGTAATGTGCACTTTACCACAAAGTTGGCTCTTGCTTAACTTTCCTGCAATACTTGCTTATTGCCCAGAATTGGTATCTTAATGTAGTTTCTATGGAAGTTTATAGATTCATACATCAATCCCATCAAGTTAAGTTGCTATCCTGGACGATTTCCCCACCCCTGAATATGGGTTTATTGCATAGAACGGATATCAGAACAGTATCTGTGGACGTTTCGTGGCTTACAGCATGAATCTCAGCTAGTTATGTGTAACTAGTGGATTTCGTTGGTTCATTTAGTACAGAAATTGGTTGTCCCAGGCCATTTTTCTGGAATACTGTCTACTGCATAGAATGGGTTTTTGGAACATTGGGTGGTATTCAGGCAACGTTTACTCAGAGTAGACCCGTTGAAATTCATGACCACAATAGAGTTTGGCTCGTGAATTTCAGTGGGTCTGCTCTGAATAAAACTTAAGTTGGCTAGATTTGATTTCCACGGACGTTTTATTTCCATGGAAGTCAGTTTCAGCTATTCAGATATGGGATGAATCTGGTTGGTTTCGCTAGCTCAGAAGTTGGCACTCTGGGCTGTTTGGTTCTGGGTGTGAAGTGGTTAATAAAAGTATAATACCAGAATGGTTTTGGGTGTAAAATATTGTGTCCAAATGGGAAGAAGACTCAGATCCAGGGGAGTGGTGGTGGGACAAGGATGAGTGGTCAGAGGGAGAAGAGGGAGAGGACTTTGGGAGAAGGAGCTGTTCGACAGTGGAATTTGCTGCCAAGGAGTGTGGTGGAGTCTCCTTCTTTGGAGGTCTTTAAGCAGAGGCTTGACAACCATATGTCAGGAGTGCTCTGATGGTGTTTCCTGCTTGGCAGGGGGTTGGACTCGATGGCCCTTGTGGTCTCTTCCAACTCTATGATTCTATGATTCTATGAGGTCTTGGAAGCTGAAGAGATAACAGGGCTCAGTTGGGAGAGTCTGTGGCAAACAGAAGCCAGAATCAGAGGCCGAGATGAGTCAGGCTGCTGAAGAGTCACGGGTTTCTCTCCTTCCTGCTGCAACAAATTCCCTCTCCAGCTGGTTTCCCAAAACCAGGAGGGGCATGAAAAGGGGTGGAGGAGAGTTGGGCTTCATGAAGGTGCAGTCTTAAATTGCTTGGATAAAGCACTGGACAGGAGGGGGCTCAGACAGCTGTGGGGAAGCAGGGACTTTCAGTCTCAGCAACCGATTCATGGGAGAAGAGCTACTGCGGATGCGCCGCTGGTGCTCATTAGGCCTGATGCTCAGCCCAGCCTGTGACGATCGCGTTCTTACTTCTAAAGAATTGACTCCGATTTTGAGTGATCTTTGTGATTTCCTGCAGGCGTGCTCTGTGGCACAACCCAACTCGCTGTTTTTGAAACAAGTTTTATTTATAAAGGGGCCATTGCTTTTCCGTTCTGGCACTTCCAGCTTCCCAGTTTGAATTCACAGCACTGTGAAGTTTCAGTGCAGCACTCCAGCATCACTGCTGGCAAATTTCCAGTTCTAAACATGTTTCTTGATGTAAAAAAAATGTGACTCAAAGCTGCACACACACGCAAAATGCATAGCTGTGTGATAGTCAGGCCAATGTTTTAGGGTGGCCCTGGGGGCCTTCAGATCTCCTGCTCCTTCCCTCATTTTTAACCCCCCCCCCACTCTCTCTCTCACTCTCTCTCTCTAAATTTGCTTGCAGCCCTGCTGGGCATGCTGCAAATCACAGTGCTGGAGAGACCACAGCAAACTAGCCTTTTTAATACATTACCATATACACAATTATCCACACACTTAAATTACCATATACACATTTGTGCTGTGGGCTTGTGCCCTGAGTCTTTAAAGTCCCCAGATTGTAGCCAGTGCTGGATTTAGGGCGCTGATCCAAGGGGGCGCAAAATTGAGAAGACCCATTTGGGTGTGCCAAATTTTTGCCTTGCTCACGGTGGCATATTACCAAAGTCTGCCCCTGGTTGTAGCAGCACAGGCTACACATGCAAATTACAGTCACCTATCATGGTGCAATTTCCATTTTTTTCTTTTGAAAAGCCCTACGTATTACCTTAAAAGGGACGCGGGTGGCACTGTGGGTTAAACCACAGAGCCTAGGACTTGCCGATCAGAAGGTCAGCGGTTCGAATCCCCGTGACGGGGTGAGCTCCCGTTGCTCGGTCCCTGCTCCTGCCAACCTAGCAGTTCAAAAGCATGTCAAAGTGCAAGTAGATAAATAGGTACTGCTCCTGCAGGGAAGGTAAACGGCGTTTCTGTGCGCTGCTCTGGTTCGCCAGAAGTGTCTTTGTCATTCTGGCCACATGACCCGGAAGCTGTACGCCGGCTCCCTTTGCCAATAAAGCGAGATGAGCGCCGCAAACCCAGAGTCGGTCACAACTGGACCTAACGTTCAGGGGTCCCTTTACCTTTACCTTACGTATTACCTTGCCTATTTTGAATAACTGAAGCACAGTATCAAATTCAGAGAATGATGAGGAAATATGCTGGGCTTGCGTCTTCTCTGCACCCAAGCCAGTCTCTTGCTGTTCCAAGTCTAGATATTATGTAGATGTTGAACCTCTTCGCCTACATGGGCAACATCTTTTGCATGGACTTAGCTGCATCAATGGGAGCAGTAAATTTCTGTTTCAATGGAGCATCTCCCAAGGACTATACAGTGGTACCTCGGGTTAAGTACTTAATTCGTTCCGGAGGTCCATACTTAACCTGAAATTGTTCTTAACCTGAAGCACCGCTTTAGCTAATGGGGCCTCCTGCTGCTGCCGTGCCACCGGAGCACGATTTCTGTTCTCATCCTGAAGCAAAATTCTTAACCTGAAGCACTATTTCTGGGTTAGCGGAGTCTGTAACCTGAAGCGTATGTAACCTGAGGTACCACTGTATAATATTTGATAATAATAATTTATCATTTATACCCCGCCCATCTGGCTGGGTTTCCCCTAGACTTAACTGAGCCACAGTCCAGCTGGTTAGGGTTGAGGATTCCTTGCGGATGCCAGTATAGGAGCAGTAGCTAGGTTGCAACGTTTTCTGGAAACATCATGTGTGTTTGAACCAAAAATACCTGACATTTGTGGGGTGCTTTCTTCCTCATTGTAGGTGAACCAAGGAAATGCCAAGGCCCACGGCTCAGGCCTGGGTTACCTGGAACACATCTGCCAACTTATTGAAAAAATCGGGCAGCTACAGGAGCACAACCTGAGGTTACAGAAGCAAGTCAGCAGCTTGCAGAAGGAGCAGAAAGCAAACCAGCTAACAGAGGTAAGAAGAAAGGGCACAGGACTCCTTTTCGCCAGGTTGTAGCTATGGCTCCCCTGTTATGCCAGCTGAACCCCTGCTTCTACCTGTGCCCACCCAGGCAGAGGGGTGAAACTCTCTGCTCAAAAGCAAACATGGCAGGAAAAAAAGACAGAAGGCCCCACCACAGGCCATAAATCAGAGATGGTACTAGTGTTTGGGTGTGGTTTTTCCCCTCAGCGGGAGAGAAGTTCTTCACTCCATGTCTGGGAGTGATGTAAACTTCTGTCGTCCACCAGGTCTTTGCCTGAGTGAGTTCAGGATTTGATGTCATTGTATGCCCCCATCCCAGCCACGATTTGACCCTTTTTTGTCCTGTTCTGCTGCGATAATTCTGCCAGCAGAACAGCTCTATTACGCCTGGGATGGATCTCAAGATCCTCTGGCATGGGTGGCCCTTCCATCGCTTTCTAAATGTCCCTCAGCCAGCAAATCTCTGCAAGCTTGACTCCCAAATTTAATCTGAGCATCGAATCAGTTTGCTGCTTTCTGCTGCCTTGTAGTATTGGAAAGTTACCATAGAATCAAGCTGGAAGTCTCCTGCTGTCAGGAAGAGTCATCCCGCAGTTCACCGGCTCAGTCTACACAAGCGAGATTATGCGTCTCTGTCAAGGTCACAGATCAGGACAGTGTTGGAGCTGAGAAAAGAATGTAATCTCTCAGCTTCCTCTTGATTAGTCATATCATTATCTCCTTCCTCAGTTTTGTCCTTTTGATGTCCATGCAGCTGGTTTTGTGCTCAGATTGTCTCCTGCCATCCCCCAAATCATCTCTTTTGTATTGTTCTAATCCAGGCATGTCCAAAGTCCAGCCAGGGGGCCCAATCCGGCCCGCCGGTCGGTTTAATCCGGCCTCTGTGGCAGTTTATTTTCTGGGTTAAAATCCTTAAAAAAGGCCAACAACTTTGGTCGGCCCTCATGCATGTTCACTTCATCAAATTTGGACACCTCTGTATCTAATCTATTCTTTTTCTCATCCTTCTGATGCCGTTTTCAGCTGCAAAATCCAGCGATTTTTACCTGTGCTCCCCACATGGGACTTGGTTTTAGGGTCACGGCTATTCTCACAAGTTTTCAGATGGCATGATGTTGTGCATAGTGCCTATAGCGATTTTGTTCTGCAGAGAGTGTAGCACTATGTTGATTAATTTGAGCGGCATTGCCAAAGTCCATAATTACCTGGTTTAGAATATGATTTTGTCCAGCTCATAATGCATGCAAGCATTATGAATCATACAGAAGTTCTTTTCCACTTAGAAAAATGCAAAATGAACAGAACGTGCTCTTAGCTGAAGTACTTTTTGCGCAATACACTAATCACAGCTCAGACTGAGTTAAGCAAACATCTTTAAACACTGATTTAAATGCTCCTGCAAGCTATGGGGCAAGCCCGGGGAATCTCTGGAGCTAAACGTAGGGAGGGCAGAGGTACAAAAGAGTTGCGTAGTTCTTGAACTTCTCTGACCAAGTGCATGACCTGAATGATCTACATTGTAAAGGTAAAAAGGTACCTTTTACCTCTATATTGTTCACAAGGTGCAAACCTACCTAATTCTCACCCAAACCAGTAACTGACTGTAACAGAGCTTTGACGTGATCACTTCTCTCAGTTTTATGATGCAGTTCTCTGACCCAAACATGTGCAGAAAAAAGCACATATTAATTAAAATAATATATGCATTAGATGAGATATTGCATGAAAAAATTGCATGTATTAGGAGAAACACACATGAAAATGCATGCAGATTTTTACCTGCTGATTTTTTAAAATAAAAATTTGCAAATTAATGCACAACTGATGGGCAAACTGAACAGAAGGATGGAAACAGGAGAGAAACTGAAATGGACAGATTTTGCCTTTTATCTCATGGCTGTACACACTAGCCTCTTTGCTTAGGCCTAAAAGACAGGATCTCTCTGTACTTGTTAGTTCCAGATATCTTATTGTTAGGGCTTTTTTTCAGCCAACGTCTGAGGTGGGTGCCATTGCCATTCTAAGAGAACAAGGGAGAAGTTCATGGTGAGCTCTGGTACCTATTTTTCTAGAAAAATAGCACTGCTTATTGTTATAAGTATGGCTTCCTTGTTGTTGTTTAGTCATTTAGTCGTGTCCGACTCTTCGTGACCCCATGGACCAGAGCACGCCAGGCACTCCTGTCTTCCACTGCCTCCCGCAGTTTGGTCAAACTCATGCTGGTAGCTTCGAGAACACCGTCCAAGCATCTCATCCTCTGTCGTCCCCTTCTCCTTGTGCCCTCCATCTTTCCCAACATCAGGGTCTTTTCCAGAGAGTCTTCTCTTCTCATGAGGTGGCCAAAGTATTGGAGCCTCAGCTTCACGATCTGTCCTTCCAGTGAGCACTCAGGGCTGATTTCCTTCAGAATGGATAGGTTTGATCTTCTTGCAGTCCATGGGACTCTCAAGAGTCTCCTCCAGCACCATAATTCAAAAGCATCAATTCTTCGGCGATCAGCCTTCTTTATGGTCCAGCTCTCACTTCCATACATCACTACTGGGAAAACCATGGCTTTAACTATATACGGACCTTTGTTGGCAAGGTGATGTCTCTACTATTTAAGATGCTGTCTACTTTTTAAGATGGCTCCCTTACAGCCGTGCAATTCTTATTTATTTTATTTTATTATTTATTGGAAATTTTATTTACAACATAACATAACCCCCCCCAATACAGAAATCCACCCTCATTAAACGTGAACATGTATTCTCTGCATTTCCCCCATGCTTTTTGAAACTCTTGTCTGATTGCCTCTGTTAATCTAGCCAGTTCAATATACTCTATCAGTTTGTCTTGCCATTCCTTTTTTGTTGGCGCAATTTCTTTTTTCCAATTTTTAGCAATTGCTAAATTGCTAAAAATTCTTGGTTGTAAGCCTGAGGTTTGGCCAGGAGAAGGTTAATGAAAGAAGCAGGGCATCTGGAGATTATCTTGATGGCTCTGGCTGAGTGGCCAAGGAGTTTGCTTCTCTGAAGGAGATGCCTCTCTGTGGAAGAGCTCTCCTGGAATGTGAGAGCCATTTGAGAATCAGCTGCACCTCTCTCTGTTGTCATCAAGGTATCTCTCTTTGTGTGTGAGATAAGAGAGGCAAAAGCCAAGAGCAACAGGCATGTATTAGCCGTAAATAAAGAAAAATAAAATCTACGCACTAATTTGTAAATATGATACAGAGTCAGAACAAGTTAAGCAATGTAATACATGGTGAGAAAGGGCTCAGGACAATGTCCCAGTGGATATCTATATCTATATCTATATCTATATCTATATCTATATCTATATCTATATCTATATCTATCTATCATATATATATATATATATATATATATATATATATATATATATATATATATATTCTGTAAAAGCACATACAGATTTGGTTAAAAACGGCAACAAGAGAAAACTGTTTTAAAACAAAGAGCAAATAGTATACAGTGGTACCTCGGGTTACATACGCTTCAGGTTACATATGCTTCAGGTTACAGACTTCACTAACCCAGAAATAGTGCTTCAGGTTAAGAACTTTGCTTCAGGATGAGAACAGAAATCGGGCTCCGGAGGTGCAGCAGCAGCAGCAGGAGGCCCCATTAGCTAAAGTGATGCTTCAGGTTAAGAACAGTTTCAGGTTAAGAACGGACCTCCGGAACGAATTAAGTACTTAACCTGAGGTACCACTGTACTGCCCCAGTAAAGATATACACAGTCAATAAAAACAACCCGGCCACTTGTTGGAAGTGTCGGAAAAAGAGAGGGGACTTTTTTCCACACGTGATGGGAATGTCATATGGCATATGCTAAATAAATATTGGGGGGAAATAAAAAGTCAACCAAAAAAGTATTTTAAGTTATGTGGAAGGTTCAGTGAGGTGGGACCATAAAGGATTGGTTTCTTATATGCTGGAAGCAACTAGAATTCTATATTCCATCAGTATCCAGACATTACATACAAAGATAGATTGTTATTAATTTTAAATGTGATATTAATCGGTTTATCGTCATCTTACTTTCCGTTTGTTGAGCTTCTTGTTAAACCAGACATACAGTGGTACCTCTGGTTATGTACTTAATTCGTTCCGGAGGTCCGTTCTTAACCTGAAACTGTTCTTAACCTGAAGCACCACTTTAGCTAATGGGGCCACCACGCCACTGCCGCACGATTTCTGTTCTTATCCTGAAGCAAAGTTCTTAACATGAGGTAATATTTCTGGGTTAGTGGAGTCTGTAACCTGAAGCGTCTGTAACCTGAGGTACCACTGTATAATGTTCCGTATTGTAAGTGGTAATATAACATATGCATAACAGTGCATATGAAAATATTGAAGGGATTTTCCCACTCTGAAATGCTTATTATGGATAACTTCACAAATAAACTGGTATCTGGAGCAGAAATTAGTTACTTAGGAATGTCAAAATCGTATTTTATGTTTGTAGAATGGAACATACAACTGAAGAACTGCAAGTAGGGTCTCCAAAGGGTCTTGGTGTTCTGGGGTGAAGTTTCACTATACAGTATTCCTAGATTATGTTAGGCACGTTTATTTTGGCCAGACAGTTCCTAGGGAAGAAGCTGGCCATCTCTCTCATGGAATTCCAGCAATTTGTTTGTGCTATCTCGTGGCGCCAAGTTGCATACCCCTGACTAGCTGCAAATTAAACTCAGGCATATCTCCTCTTTCACCTGGCGTAGGAGTGTTTTCTACAGCATTGCTCCTGCGGAGCTGCCAACATTTTGTTGAGCTCACACCAAGAAGGGAAGATTTTTTTTCCTCCGAAGAGCAGACCGCACAGCCTATTGGTGCAGAACGGAAACATGTCCGACCTCTCAATCATTCCAGAAGGAGGAGGAGGAAGCAGTGACAAAACAAGCAAAGGTAGGTTTCTGTCTTCTGGCCCAGTGACCTTAATGTATAACGCACTTGTTATGGAATAGGTCTTAATCGGCGGCCACAGTCGTTCAGTGGGTGAACGCAATAGGACATTATTCAGTAGACATGGGCAACATTAAACAAAGCACATGCTTTTCACCAGATCTGCTCCCAGATAATTCCTTTCTAACACAGCCGTCACTTTAACAGGGGCAGTCTCAGACCCTCCAAGTGTCCCTGTTCTTCAGGGACAGTCCCAGATTTACAGAAGCTGTCTCAGTTTCTGGTTTGATCCCAGAATGTCCCGCTTTTCCTTGGGACATCCCTATTTTCATCAGAGAAATGTTGGAGACTATGGTAAAGGTAAAGGGACCCCTGACCATTAGGTCCTGTCGTGACAGATTCTGGGGTTACGGTGCTCATCCCGCTTTATTGGCCGAGGGAGCCGGCGTACAGCTTCCAGGTCATGTGGCCAGAATGACTAAGCCGCTTCTGGCGAACCAGAGCAGCACATGGAAATGCCGTTTATCTTCCCGCCACAGCGGTACCTATTTATCTACTTGCACTGGTATGCTTTTGAACTGCTAGGTTGGCAGGAGCTGGGACCGAGCAACGGGAGCTCACCCCGTTGTGGGGATTTGAACCACCGACCTTCTGATCGGCAAGTCCTAGGCTCTGTGGTTTAACCCACAGCGCCACCCGCGTCCCTCCACTTTTCCTTAGGACATCCCTATTTTCATCGACGAAATGTTGGAGGGTATGGTAGGGATGCCTCTATTTTCATCGGAAAAATGTTGGAGGGTATGGAGTTCTGCAACCCCCGAGCCAAGGAGATAAGTAACTCTACAACCTTTAGAAATCATCAGAAGGCAACCCTGTATAGGGAACGTTTTTTTAAAAAAAATGATTACTCTTTCATTATATTTTATATATGTTGGAAGCTGCCAAGAGTGGTTGAAGCAATCCAGTCAGATGGGCAGGGTATGAATTATTACTATTATTATTATTATTCATGTCCCTGTTTTCATCAGAGAAAGGTCAGAGGGGAGGCAGTAACTTTGGCCTGGATCTCTGAGTGACCAACACATCATGGCATTCTCTAGCTTAGTCTTTGCATATGCTGTGTATCTCCTTCAGGGCCGGCCCTGCCATTAGACAGAATGAGTTGGCTAGGAAGTGGCAGCAAGGTGTTAACAGCACAGAGCTGAATATGCCAGGAGGCCTGTCCTGTGCTCCCTAAACCAGTGATGGCCAAATTTGGCCCTCCTGCTGTTTTGGGACTACAATTCCCATCATCCCTGACCATGGGTCCTATTAGCTAGGGATGATGGGAGTCATAGTCCCAAAACAGCTGGAGGGCCAAGTTTGGCCATCACTGCCCTAAACTATCCTGCTGCTCTCAGTTGCAGCGGAGAGTGCTTTCTCATCACAAGGACTGAAGTAAGATTCAATACTTCAAGTCTGGTTGGCATTTGTGCATGGAGTGGAATGCGGGGGGGGGGGGAGAGAACCATCTTATCCTTTGCCTCAGGCGGTGAGATGTCTTGAACCATTCCAAATCTCCCTTCGCCATTGCACAAGAAGACAACGGCAGCAAACATACACTTTGTTGTTTAGTTGTTTAGTCGTGTCCGACTCTTCGTGACCCCATGGACCAGAGCACGCCAGGCACTCCTGTCTTCCACTGCCTCCCACAGTTTAGTCAAACTCATGCTGGTAGCTTCGAGAACACTGTCCAACCATCTCATCTTCTGTCGTCCCCTTCTCCTTGTGCCCTCCATCTTTCCCAACATCAGGGTCTTTTCTAGGGAGTCTTCTCTTCTCATGAGGTGGCCAAAGTATTGGAGCCTCAGCTTCAGGATCTGTCCTTCCAGTGAGCACTCGGGGCTGATTTCCTTAAGAATGGAGAGGTTAGATCTTCTTGCAGTCCATGGGACTCTCAAGAGTCTCCTCCAGCACCATAATTCAAAAGCATAAATTCTTCAGCGATCAGCCTTTTTTATGGTCCAGCTCTCACTTCCATACATCACTCCTGAGAAAACCATAGCTTTAACTATACGGACCTTTGTTGGCAAGGTGATGTCTCTGCTTTTTAAGATGCTGTCTAGGTTTGTCGTTGCTTTTCTCCCAAGAAGCAGGCGTCTTTTAATTTCGTGGCTGCTGTCACCATCTGCAGTGATCATGGAGCCCAAGAAAGTAAAATTTCTCATAAACGTACACTAGGCGCTCGCTTTTCTAACTCTGAACAATTGTAACAGCTGGTAAAAAGCAAGACGACATAAGCTACCTGTTTACATCGGTCAATCTTCTGACTGCAGGGAGAGATGTTCGCCTGGATCCGGAAAATAACCAGCTGATAATGGACTTACAGCTGTCAAATGGAAAGAAAAGTGGACAGAAGGAGTGCAGGGATGGATACTGTGTGACTGGCGGCCAAGCTCAGCTCCTAAAGGAGTCAGCCATGAAAACGGTGAGCGATATATGTTCATGTGGCGTAGCTTTTTGTGGACTGGACCCCACTTTGTCGGACACACTTTTACAGTGGAAGCTGGTTCTGCAGCAGCTGCTATTGCACATTCCTGCACATCTTCTCATGCTGTCTGCAGAGGAACAGCTCTCATAATAATGCTGGATGATATCAAGATACATTTCGATTACATCCTAACAGGGGAATGCAAAGCTTTGTGCTGGGTGGGGTGGGCAGGGTGGGGGTTAGATTGCACCCTCGACCTGTTCCCTTAAACAGCTTTGCGCTGTTCATACGGTGGCTGGAAGGCTTTAGAGCGGATTCTAAGGTGTACCCCCAATATTAATTCTATGCTCTCTTCTTTTTATTTCTAGGGCTTTGACATTAGCAGAAATGCCTCGGTAAGTAATCACTTTGGGAAAGCAATTCATACCAAATTTCCCCTTGGATGCTGCTGCTACCATCCCTTGTTTCCCTACTTTCTCCTCCCTCTGCTGAAATGAAGATTGCCCCTGGCTCAGAGCAGGAGCGTTCCTTTGTCATATATATATATATATATATATATATGAATGCGGGTGGCGCTGTGGGTTAAACCACAGAGCCTAGGACTTGCCGATCAGAAGGTTGGCGGTTCGAATCCCCGCAACGGGGTGAGCTCCCGTTGCTCGGTCCCTGCTCCTGCCAATCTTGCAGTTCGAAAGCACAAAGTGCAAGTAGATAAATAGGTACCACTCCGGCGGGAAGGTAAATAGCGTTTCTGTGGGCTGCTCTGGTTCGCCAGAAGCGGCTTAGTCATGCTGGCCACATGACCCGGAAGCTCTACGCTGGCTCCCTCAGCCAATAAAGCGAGATGAGCGCTGCAACCCCAGAGTCGTCCGCGACTGGACCTAATGGTCAGGGGTCCCTTTACCTTTTACCTATTTTATGTTGTATTTATCTATGTTGTATTTTATGCTGTTTTTAAGTCGCATTTTTAATCAATGTTTTATATTTGCTGTTAGCCGCCCTGAGCCCGGTTTTTAAACTGGGAAGGGCAGGGTATAAATGAAAAATTATTATTATTATTATTATTATTATTATTATTATTATTATTATTATTATTCCCTATCTGAGAAATGGAGTGGTGTCATACATGAGTTCCATTCTGCCTTCAGAAGCAAGAGCCGCTTGCCAGATGGCAGAATCCCCATGCCAGCAGCACTACCACACAGCAGGAATATGCAGTGTTTTTTGTGTGATCCACAAGGAATTTGCCCTCCTACAGGATATTCAGTATGCTATTAGTGCATAATTAATATCAGTGCATGCGGGACGCAGGTGGCGCTGTGGGTAAAAGCCTCAGCGCCTAGGGCTTGCCGATCGAAAGGTCGGCGGTTCGAATCCCTGCGGCGGGGTGCGCTCCCGTTGTTCGGTCCCAGCGCCTGCCAACCTAGCAGTTCGAAAGCACCCCCGGGTGCAAGTAGATAAATAGGGACCGCTTACAAGCAGGAAGGTAAACGGCGTTTCCGTGTGCGGCTCTGGTTCGCCAGAGCAGCGATGTCACGCTGGCCACGTGACCCGGAAGTGTCTTCGGACAGCGCTGGCCCCCGGCCTCTTGAGTGAGATGGGCGCACAACCCCAGAGTCTGGCAAGACTGGCCCGTACGGGCTGGGGTACCTTTACCTTTACCTTTAATATCAGTGCATAATTGCATGTGGCTCTCTAAAGATGTGTGTGTGTGTGTGTGTGTGTGTGTGTGTGTGTGTGTGGTAAAGGGATCCCTGACCATTAGGTCCAGTCGTGACCAACTCTGGAGTTGCGGCGCTCATCTCGCTTTATTGGCCGAGGGAGCCGGTGTACAGCTTCCGGGTCATGTGGCCAGCATGACTAAGCTGCTTCTGGAGAACCAGTGCGGTGCATGGAAACGCCATTTACCTCCCCCCCGTAGAGGTATCTATTTATCTACTTGCACTTTGACGCGCTTTCGAACTGCTAGGTTGGCAGGAGCAGGCACCGAGCAACAGGAGCTCACCCCGTCGCGGGGATTCGAACCGCCGACCTTCTGATCGGCAAGTCCTAGGCTCTGTGGTTTAACCCACAGGGCCACCCACATCCCTACCACAAAAACCACAAAAGCCTGCTTTAAAAAAAGAAGGTGTGACAGCTGCGCTAGGGTGACATTGTGCTTTAATTGCACAAACCTAAAGTTCCGCTATGTGAGCAAATTCCTCCTGTTAAATGCTGCCAGCCCAGAGGCACCTGCGGCTATTGCAGGCCTTTTTCCTGGGCTGTGTTTCTCACAACGCCAGCATATTATCACGGATCACCCTTTTACAGTATGCCGGAAGCTGCTGCCGTTGCAAATTATATCCTACGTCTCAAAATAACTGACCGTAAAGAGGCTACTCTGAACCTTTTTTGAGAAAAAGAGATTTCACCTTTCAAGCATGCGCCTTGTGTTTACCAGTTACGTGGGGACCATGTGCAAGCTTAGGAACTGCTTTCCTGTCCACTCGCCTTGTGCTAAAACGGCTTTGCATATTCCGCAGGGTGACAATCTGGCCTGGGGAAGAATGAGAGATCTCCTGAGAAAGAGTAGGGGAAGGAACCAGAGCAGGCTGGGCTTGTCGTCAGCTGCCTTGAAAAGGTCATGCCCTCAGCTCTATAGGTAAGCTTCCGATGGTTGTGGCTACACTCAGGTGTTAACGGGTCACTGTTTCCATGTTTGTGAACTTTCATCCACACTCTCATGAACGCTCTCAGTTTAAGGCCTCTGATATTTGTCTCAGTGTTTCCTGCGCATGAGAAAGTGTGGTTGCCACTAGGATAAGGGAGGGTGTTGAATGCTGTGAAAAAGATAAAAAATAGAGATGCAGAGCAGCTTCACATCCGCAGTAAACTCCAGTGTTAGGATCTGAGCATTCATTTGAGGGTGCAAGGGTGATGGGGGGCAGCAAAGATTCTGGGAGGCCGGTCCCTGTTCTGGACCGCATGCTATTTACTGCACATTGTAGAACTACTGTGGTTTAGCAACTGGACTCCTAAACTTGGACCGATTCAGGAGAGTTGGCTTCAAAGTCCTGTCCGCATATGATGGAGCGAGCTTGTTCTCTTCTGCTCTGGAGGGTAGGACTCAAACCAGTGGCTTCAAATTACGAGAAAGGAGATTCTAACTAAACGTCAGGAAGACAGTAAGAGCTGTTCAACAGTGGAATGGTCTCCACTGGGAGGTTGTGGACTCTCCTGTGGCCGTTTTTAAGCAGAGGCTGAATGGCCACCTGTCATGGATTAGTTGAGATTTCTGCATTGCAGGGGGTTGGATGAGATGGCCCTTGGGGAACCTTCGAACTCTATGGTTCTATGAAATCAAAGATAATAACACTTTTATTGCCATTGTACAAGCTGTGTACATTGAAATTAAATGAACTTCCCTCCCCAACACTCAATCTCTTATTGTACAACACACCACCTCACAAGTCAATTTCGCTATGTTATTTCCCGTTCAACAGCCTAACAGCCCACGGATAGAAGCTATTTTTTAGCCTGTTGGTATGGCTGATTATAAGGGACGTGTGTGGCGTTGTGGGTTAAACCACAGAGCCTAGGGCTTGCTGATCAGAAGGTCGGTGGCTCGAATCCCTGCAACGGGGTGAGCTCCCGTTGCTCGGTCCCTGCTCCTGCCAACCTAGCAGTTTGAAACCACCTCAAAGTGCAGGTAGATAAATAGGTACCACTTCAGCAGGAAGGTAAATAGCGTTTCCGTGCGCTGCTCTGGTTCACCAGAAGCGGCTTAGTCATGCTGGCCACATGACCCGGAGGCTGTACGCCAGCTCCCTCGGCCAATAAAGCGAGATGAGCGCCGCAACCCCAGAGTCGGCCACGACTGGACCTAATGGTCAGGGGTCCCTTTACCTTTACGGCTGATTACACTTCTAGATCTCCTGCCTGAGGGTAGAAGATTAAAGAGGTGATGGCAATGATGAGGTTGACAGTACTTGGCAATTCCTGTAGCATACATCTGAGTTTATGCTGGCCCATATAGGCTGGGAGCTGCAACCACCCACATTTTCCAAGTTCTTGTTTGTTTTCCGTTTTCTTGGGGTTTTTTGGCCATGGACAGAGGAAACGGATTATCTTGTTTGCGTACGCAGATGTGTTATGCAACGCTGCGAACCCCCCATGTCTCTTTAGATGGGGATTCTGCCAGAGCCCAGGGTCTTTCCTGAAATGACTGTCAGTGTCTTTTGATTTCCTGTGGGATAAGCAGCTGTTTAATCATTCCGCCTGGGATTCTCCTGTCGTGTGCACTTGAATATCAAATACACCTGGTATTTACACTCCGGACTCCAGTTGCAGCTGTGTAGTCCTTTATTGGCCTCCCCCACCCCCAGAGCAGCTTCACAGCTGGAACAGAAAACTGGATTGGGACAGGCAGGAATCCTGCTATTGTTTGAGCAGCTGAAACAAATAGAGAGGCGGAAGAGATCAAAATGGGTGCTGTGAGCAAAAACAGCTGGGGATCAAACGAGTAGATGTGGACATTTCTTGAAATATGGACTGGAAGCCCAGCTTACCTTCCTTTTGAGAAAGAGCAGCTCCTAATTTCATTTATGAACAGCAGTTTCACCTTCTGCGCCCCCAAACTGCTCTCACTTGTGTACTACATGCAACAGAAAATATTGTTGATCTTCAGCAAAATAAGAGCAGAGAACCTAAACATCTGCTGCTATACATTATCCCTTCACCTCAGTGGAAGAACCATATTATACGTTCAGCAGAACTGAGTGGCAAAAATCCTTAGCTCTCCCATGCTGAGATTTGTAATTTTGACATCATTCGTTTGCTTTCATAATAATAATAATTTATTATTTATACCCTGCCCATCTGGCTGAGTTTCCCCAGCCACTCTGGGCAGCTCCCAATCGAATATTAAAAAAAACAATACAGTATTAAACATTAAAAACTTCCCTAAACAGGGCTGCCTTCAGATGTCTTCTAAAAGTCAGATAGTTGTTTGTTTCCTTGACATCTGATGGGAGGGCGTTCCACAGGGCGGGCGCCACTACCAAGAAGGCCCTCTGCCTGGTTCCCTGTAACCTCGCTTCCTGCAGGGAGGGAACTGCCAGAAGGCCCTTGCCGCTGGATCTTATCACATTGTATAAGCTGCCTTAAGAGCTTAGTTACAAAAGTCTTAAAACTAAAATAATATTAGACTGCAGGGTTGGAGTTGTAGGTTAACAACTTCCTTAACTCCCTCGTAGCCCTGATAAAAAACCCCCTAGAAATCCCACGATCCACTGTAGAAAATATTTATTCTTTTTATGTACCTCTTGACATACTCAGGAACATCGTTTCCAAAGAGATGTCAAGAAGTCCTTTGCTTTCTCCAAGTGTTTCACTTGTAAACTGGGGTGGTGGTGGGGAGAGATTGGCAAGGAGAGTTGGCCGGCAGCAATGGTGGGATGAATCACATTTTGAGCCACATTTGAATTTGAAGGCATCTTGGCCCAGCTCCTATCCTGAACTGGTTCTTGGTCGTTGAAGAGTGACAGTACCTCCTTATAGCAGGATGGATGTAACGTTCGTGTTTATCTGTTTTCCCTATGCCGGTTTGCTTGTTTCTCAGTGCAGCGAGGGATTGGGCAGTAGGTTGCTTTTACCCTCAATAACTATTTTTGAAAGCTTACACAAATGTTTTGAAGAGCAGCTGTTTTGGAGTATGGGTGGAAAATATCTGGTGCCAGGTGTGTCTGTTTTATCATCCAACAACATGCGGAAAATTACAGCCGTTATTCCCAGTGGTTTGTATTAACGGTAACTTTTACCTGTCTGTTCAGGCCAGATTCTGCGTGTTTGGATTTAAGGAAAACAGAGAGGAACTCGATGATTGCCTTGGGACAAAGTTCAAAGAATGAAAGCCTTTGGCCTTTCTGACTGGACAGAGGTAAGAGAGCCAGAAAATGGCTGAACAGAATTCCCCCCACCCTGACACAGTGATGATATATAACCAACCCTTTGTGGCCATTTTCAACATCCAGAATGAAGGAAGGGAGCTAGCGCTAGCAAGACCCTGCTGTCAAAGTTCAAATGCAAGACCTGATCTTTCAAGGACTCCTTGTTCAGATGCACGGAACAAGGTGTTGGAGAAGTTAGGGAAACCAATCTAAATGATCGGGGGAAGGAGGGAGAGAGCTCATCTCAGCTATCTGCCAATCACCCATTCCCACCACCCTTCTGAGTAATACCCCTCCCCACCTTCTCACTATATAGAAGGATCTGGCAACTTCTGTTTCAGTGTATCTGAAGAAGTGTGCATGCACACGAAAGCTCATACCAAGAACTAACTTAGTTGGTCTTTAAGGTGCTACTGGAAGGAATTTTTTTATTTTGACTATGGCAGACCAACACGGCTACCTATCTGTAACTTTTGCTTACTGCGTCTTTGTTTCAGAAAGAAAAGCGTTTGAGCTCCGAAGGTTGCGATGCTGAGACTTGTCAGAAATTGCTTGGTTTATAACCCTCCAGAATGACTGGGTAAACGGATTCTTTCTGAGAAGCAAGTTGGTTCCTGTGTAATTTAAACTTACGTATCCAGATATAGTTGGCCGCAGTAACTGTATTAAGTTACTTTCTGGGGAATTCCAAAGGGGTAACCTGCAGTAGACTGTTGTACCAAAATCAAAGAAAGAAAACAAATGTACTACGCACTGTGGAATAGAGCCAATTTCATCCTACATATGTACTCTTAATACCTGGACTTGGTATATCGTTTGTTCTAAGCAGCCAATGGCTGCCAGTTCTCTGGCGTTAACTTCTTCAGACTCGTTCGTTTTTTTAGTTCTACCTTCACATTGGCTAGATCACGCAGCAACAGCGTTAAGAGTAGTTTAAAAGTAATGGTGGGAAAAGGAATTTTGCAAGGAAGCAGGAGCCGGTTTATTCCTTTAAGCAAAACTGTGCTCGGTTTTTTTGGTTGTGATTAAGAGAGAGGGAAAGTGGCAAGAGAATGTTGTGAAACGGTGGGCACTGTTACAGGAGAAAATGTGGCTTTGCCCGATATCTCCGTTAAAAGACAAACCAACCTAAATGAGAAGCAAGTGCAGGAGAACAGAGAAGTGTTCTGGGAGGGTGTCCCCCCCCAAGGCCAAAACCTGCATGGGTATTTGACAACAGGGTGAAATGCAAAGCAGTATCTAGGTGGTGCCCACTGAGAGTCGATGAAACCATGTTACATGAAAGAGCTCAACAGTGCAGAGGCTTACAGCAAGCAGGGAATCCCATTTCTCCAGTGGCCAGGATGGGACGGGGGGTTTCAGCAGTGGTAGCACAACCTGGAACGATTAAGATTGCATGTTGGGCATCACCATTTGACTTGTAAAAATGTCCTCAGATGGTAAAACAGTTCTTAGCTTTTATATGCACAATTTTTTTAAAAAATAAAACAAGCCAGCCTCCTCTTCTTTTTATATTATATGGAAGATGATACATTTTCATAAATATATTTAAAGAATGATATATAGTATGTTTAATTTTGAGGATCAAACTAGATGCGACTTGAGGAGTGAAAAGGTGCCTAGCCTATATTCCACACCCTGTAATACAAGGTGCTTCACCAAAAAAATCAGGAAAAGATTTCCTGTACAGATTTATGTTGACTGCATGTACAGAAAAGCCTGTAGAGAATTTGCTAAGCTAGACTATATAATGTGCAATGGGCCAAACTATATACAGTGGTACCCCGCAAGACGAACGCCTCGGAAGACGAAAAACTCGCTAGACGAAGGAGTTTTTCGTTTTCTTAGCCGCTTCGCAAGACGCATTTCCCTATGGGCTTGCTTCGCAAAACGAAGCTTGCCCCGCAAGCTCCGGGGATAGCGGGGAAGCGCAGCGCGTCTTCCCCGCTGTCCCTGGACCCCTTTTGAACCAAGGGGCGGCAACGGGGAGAAGCGATTCTCCCCGCTGCCCCTTCCCTTGCTTTAAAACTGGTCCGGGGACAGAGGGGAAGGCGCGCGGCGCTTCCCCTCTGTCCCCGGACTGTCTCCATAGGAACGCATTGATTGATTTTCAATGCATTCCTATGGGAAACCGTGCTTCGCAAGACGAAAAACTCGCAAGAAGAAAAAACTTGCAGAACGAATTAATTTCTTCTTGCGAGGCACCACTGTATCGGGGGTAGCTAACCCTTCTTGACCCAAGTTCTGCATTTGAGGTTCACCACTCCTCGGGAGTCACAAGATGTGTTTTCACATATGCAAACTGCACATTCACGCTAAGATTCCAACATCTTTTACTCTGCTTTAAAGGAGCCACAGCAGTTCGGAATGGTGCTCAGAGGAGAAAGATTACTGTTTTCCAATCGCACCATTTCTTCTAACTGAATCTTCACTCCCTGGAAAAAGTTGAGATTAACCTCCAAGGGATAAAAAGGCAGGTATTTGAATTAGGGAAATGGCTGTTAAGATATTGCCCAGAAAGCTGAAAATTGGCACCCTGACTGCGAGGAACGTCCAAATCACGGGCACTTTGTCAACAATCTCTGTGATCCACAAATGTTACCTTGTAGTAACAGGCTACCACAGAGCAGGGTTAATTGAATTATTTCTACAAGTGGTCCTAGCTAGTGACAAACATTACCACCCATAGCATCAAGATAGGTTGTCGATATAAATAACTCACAAAGCTGAAATTCTGTGGGGCTCCTATATCAGAAAGCCACCCAGACAGCCCCAGGTGGGTATAAGAAAATGTCTATAAGAATTGGGGGACAATTGGAAGTACATCTGGATCACATCACTATTCAGTATTGCTAAGGGGCTAAGCTGAAATTCACCAGTGTACATTTGAGTCACCGCCATTTAAAAATTAGGATTTGCTTTTTTAAAAAAAAATAACATTTCTGGGAGTGTTCCTCCATTTAACATTTTTGTATCTTGTGGAACAATGACTGTAATACTGGAAATATCAAGTTTTGGCTTTTATATAAAGAGTTGTTTAAAAATTAAAGATCCTTGTGCATTATTTCACTTACTATGGGAAATTATTGTATCACCAGAATTTTCACATTATACCGAATTCTTACGTTGTTGTTGAGCAAAATTAATGCAAAAAATGGAGAAGTCGGATGCTACCCTGAGACAGACTGGCATGAAGTAGGGAGAACCTTTCATTTGCATTCAGTTCCTGGTACCTTGTGAGTGGGTGGGTGAATCCTGTCTGAAACAATGGAAAGCTGGTGCCACGGAACGTCAGCATTACAGAGCCAGGTGGACCAATCATTAGGAAAACAGGAAATTGCTTTATGCTAACTAGGTCAGACAAAGGTCCGTATAGTTAAAGCTATGATTTTCCCAGTAGTGATGTATGGAAGTGAGAGCTGGACCATAAAGAAGGCTGATCGCCAAAGAATTGATGCTTTTGAATTATGGTGCTGGAGGAGACTCTTGAGAGTCCCATTGACTGCAAGAAGATCAAACCTCTCCATTCTGAAGGACATCAGCCCTGAGTGCTCACTGGAAGGACAGATCCTGAAGCTGAGGCTCCAATACTTTGGCCACCTCATGAGCAGAGAAGACTCCCTGGAAAAGACCCTGATGTTGGGAAAGATGGAGGGCACAAGGAGAAGGGGACGACAGATGGTTGGACAGTGTTCTCGAAGCTACCAGCATGAGTTTGACCAAACTGCGGGAGGCAGTGGAAGACAGGAGTGCTTGGCGTGCTCTGATCCATGGGGTCACGAAGAATCGGACACAACTAAACAACAAGTGGGTCGGAAACTAGTCGAGGCAGCAAATCTTCCCTCCAAACTGTTCTTAGGAGCCGTCCACTCCCAAAGTGTTGAGATTGTTAATGTAGGAGCTTAGCAGGAGGGTCTCAAAATCTTTTAGCTGCATGTTGCAGATAGAAATCTTTAACCACTGGAAATTTGTAGACCAGCTGAAAAACCCTCACAGCCCTCATTAAGGTAATGAGGCTACTTATGAGTAGTTATGTAAGTTATGTATAGCTGCCTCTTCATAGTAAGAGGCCCTCTCAAACTAGATAGTTATCAACCATGTCTCTCCCCAAAATATTTGTTGCACAGGCTTGGCATATTCTCAGGAGACAAGTGCCATAACTGAGACTCATCCAACAATAGAGGGCGGGCGGGGGGCATGGTAGGAGTCAGTTTTAGTGACGCTAGGGAAAGGGAGCTGGAGATCAACTGCGATCTACCAAAACCTCATGGGGATCTACCAGTAGATCGCGATCGACCTGTTGGACATCCCTGATATAGGGGAAGACCTCGAGTTAGACTTCTAGACTCCAGCCTTTGTAGAAGAACTGGCAATTGAGATTCCAGGAAAGGTATTTGCCAGTGCAGTCCTTTATAATTAGCATCCATTGATGCCACAGTGCCACATCTGCCAATAAACATAGCTGTGGCAACCACAGAGGAAGCTACAAGACATGATTAGAAAAAAACTACACCAATTTTCGAAAGCAAGCATGGGACTGTGAACGAGGAGAGGGGCTCATTATTACTAGATTGTATCCAGGCCTGAGAAATCATGCTAGGATACTAGTCTCGATGTATGATGACAAAATCTAGAGTTCTTCTAAACTTAGAATTATGTTGAGTGTACAAATGTAGATTTCAAACAGAAAATTCTAGACATATATAGCCTTGGCACAATGAAAGCATAGGGTTAATTTAATTAATTCATGTCATCGCTCTTTCCTCTCCTGATCACATGACCCCTACTGACCCATTGCCCCATCTTCCCATCCAGTTCTTCGTAACATATTCTCCACTTCTGTATCAAGCTGGTACCCACATGCGGAAGCTACAGATTGCAACTTACTTCTGTCCCAGTTGTCCATGTCGAAAAATTGTTGAGTCAGGCAGACTCAAGCTACAGCCAGTTCTCTCCATGCAAACTGTATCTAACCAGGCTCCAAAGAAACAGCAGTCTGGAGGAGCCGCATGCGTAGTTCTGAGAGTCAGCCCTCATGCCACACTGGATGAAGCAGAAGATAATTCTGTCCCCCCGAGAAAGAGTAAGAAAAGGGCCGCCTTAATTTCCAGGTGTTTATTTCTCAAAAAAGCACGGCAAGAGAAGATGCTTTGCTGCAAGGCCACGCCACGTCACCTGCCAACACGGCATATTGGAAACTTCCAGGTTCACAAATGAAGCAATTTTCAGAGCACAGAAGGGACTTGCTCAATAGGGAAGGAGGTATAGAACTGCCCAGTTAAGCTACTGCAGGGCCCTGGCTGAAGCCATTAACAGCAGCTTCTACTGATAGTTTTCTGTAAAACGAGGGACAAAAATAGCAAAGAGCAACAGATTCTACAAGAAGGGGAAGATGTCTCAGCCTCAAACAAAGGGGGGCACCACTGTTCCTTAGAGTGCCCACATGACTCTCTCCAATGGTAGTTTTGTAGTACAAGTTTTGTAAAGTCCAGTTTTCTTCAGAGGAGAAAGTCATGTATTCTCGAAGAAAAGTCCTGTCACGCAACACACTTCTTTCACCGTTTCTCCAGCTTTTTGTACTTTGCTTCTGCGGAAGACAAACACACAGCCATTAGGGAGAGCAACCTCCCTTTCAGTTATGAACCCAGGACCTATGTCACAGCCTCATGTAGTGCCACTTTGACATAAAGACTGAACATCCAGAAGCTGTTTTCAGTGGCTAGAACATTTCCCGGGTTCTGCTCACCTCTTTCAATTTCAAAAAGTTCTCCACAGATGGAGTATTCTGGCTATTGCGATAATATGATTCAGGTTACATTTTACCACTTTGTAGTGTCAGCCATGCCCTGCATTACAGTGGTACCTCAGGTTAAGTATTTAATTTGTTCCGGAGGTCCGTACTTAACCTGAAACTGTTCTTAACCTGAAGCACCACTTTAGCTAATGGGGCCTCCTGCTGCTGCCGTGCTGCCGGAGCACGATTTCTGTTCTCATCCTGAAGCAAAGTTCTTAACCTGAAGCTCTATTTCTGGGTTAGCGGAGTCTGTAACCTGAAGCGTATGTAACCTGAAGCGTATGTAACCTGAGGTACCACTGTATTTAAGAAACCTGTGTGGGACGCCCTGGAAATCCATTAGTGCACAACAGCAACCTAAACAGATATGTCACGTTCCAAAAGGGTAAAAAACTTGTCAAGATTCATGGAGGGGATGCAACCCCCCTCCTTGTGGAAAAGGGGTAAAATAGGCACCATTTCTGTATGCTTTCTAGCAATGTCACAAGTACTTACCAAGTTTCTTTGAATATGCATCTAGCTTGTATGCGGCCTGTTCCAATGCGGCCACCTGCTCTTCAATCAGATTGATTTGCTCCAGATACGGCTGAAGTCCGGCGTCTTGGAGGAAGTGAGAGGTGAGGGCGGGGGAAAAACAATAAGGATTAGTTGCTGACTCACTGAAGGTGTACCACTTGTGTCACCTCTTCGGTCACTAGATTTGTATATTTTCAAAACTGTCAAACTGCAAAATAAAAATAAGAATGGAACGATTACGCAGCTGAGCCCAGGTAGCTGAGTATTGTCTACTCTGACGGGAAAAGGCTCTCCAGGCCCCCCCAGTATGGTCACCCAAAATCCTTTTCAATGCTGTATTTACTTGAGTCTAATGCACCATCAAATCTAATGCGCACCTCAGTTTTCAAAACCTTGAAACAAAAGAAAAAAGGATTCGCTGGCGCTGAATGCAATGCTCATCGGCAAAAAGTGCATTCATTATAACAATTTGGACTCTTTACAACAAGATTACAAAGCTGAAAATGAACGAACTGCAGCTAAAATCTTATGTTCATTTTTCATATGGTCTCATCCTCTGAAGACTGAAAAAAATTAAGCCACACTTCCCCTGCCCGCCCTCCTAATATTCTTCTGTGGGCCAATTCTCCAGGCTTCAGAGAGTGGCTGGAAGTGGGAAGACAGAGAAAGGTCCTCCTTTCCTTCCACTCCGCAGACAATTTTCCCTGTACCCCCTTTCCTTCATATTACATATAATTTTACAGCACAACAACATAATACAGGTCTACACAACCTGTCACTCAATGATCCCACTACAAAATTTGTTTAGATTCTAAGTGCCACTGTAAGAGTCTGAAGTAGATAACACTTTAAAATGGCCTACTTAAACCACCATAAACTAACCAAAGTCTGCCAGGCTTTGGGAAGGAGCTGGCTGGCTTAGGGAGGGAGGATGCTCTGACAGGTCAAAGAGCCCTTCTGCCACCTTCCCAAAGCCAGGCAGACTTTCTTCCCAAAGCCAAGAAAGCCCCCCACATTGCCCTTGCAAGCCATTGCCGTGTAGTATACAGTGGTACCTCGGGTTACATACACTTCAGGTTACAGACTCTGCTAACCCAGAAATAGTACCTTGGCTTAAGAACTTTGCTTCAGGATGAGAACAGAAATCGTGCTCCAGCGGCACGGCAGCAGCGGGAGGCCCCATTAGCTAAAGTGGTGCTTCAGGTTAAGAACAGTTTCAAGTTAAGAATGGACCTCGGGAACGAATTAAGTACTTAACCCGAGGTACCACTGTATTTCAAATTAAAAGCATATCATACATTAAAAGTACATCACACAAGGCAACAAAAATCTAACCAAAACATGTTGGGTTTAAAAGAAAAAAAGAATATTTTTTTTGGAAAGCACAAGTTCAAGGAAGGAAGTTTAATCCCCAAATACCTCCCCTTCTCAACAGACCCTTTCTGATATTGCTCCAGCTTCCTAGACTCGCCAACCATCCTAATAACATTGGGAGTATTGGGATGTTATTGCCAAGTACACTCCCCTCCCCCCTAACCCTTACATGCCACTAACACCTAAGCCCACTCTTAAGTTTTGCTTCTGCCGAAAGACTTTTAAATAAATTCTTACCTGCTTCCCACCCCAATATGACTCCAACATCCATCGTGCCCACCCATTCAGGACAATACTTAGCAACTTCACACTGCACATTTTGCATTCAGAGAGGACTGCCTGTGCAAACATTTCACTAATTAATTGCTGCAAGTTTCCCCTCTGCAAAGTTCTCTGGTGGCGCACGGTCTTATCTGAATTATTATTATTTATTGTATTTTTATACCATGCCCTGTGATTGGACATAGATCCAACCTATAATCCAAACATGTTACAAGACACAAATGAAAGTATCTCTCTACTTACATTTCTGATTCAAATCTTTCAGGTTTCGACTTATGTTTATTGCAATATCTTTCATTTCCAGGTACTTCAAACTAGTCAGTTTGTTCATGTTTTCCAGGAGTTTGTAATCTTCACTAGTGGCTTTAAAATGAAGGAGAGAAAGAGAAGGGGGGGGGAGACACAGCCTTAAAAATGTAAATTATTTACAATATGCCATTTTAACCTCAGTTAAAATTCAATGGAGGAGAACAACAGGCTCACCCCTCTCTCAAGTTGACCACTCTTCTGACTACTTTAAACATGGAATTTAAACCTCAGATCAAATTTGACTGAGCAAATTTGTCGTCTGTTGCTTAGGACAGTAGGACCTAAACCAGTGAATTCAAGTAACGAGAAGGGGAGGTTTAGATTAAACACCAAGAAGAGCTTCTTGGTGGTACCAGCTCTTAACAAACTGCCTCAAAAGAAGGTGAACACTCCCTTGTTCTGTGGTTATCTAACCTCTGCCTCTATCAGGGAACTGTACAGCGCAAGGGTAGCATCAGCAGGGAGCTGGATTCCTACTCTACGGCCATGCTCAATCAAATTTCAGCTTAATAAACCACGATGATAACAAGCTTTATACTCCCATTGCTTCTGCTTCATCCCTCCCTTTGTGCAATTGAGAGAACAAGTCAGGAAGCCACAGTTAATTACAGCTTCCGCTTATAGCGAATGGCTTCCAAACAAGACAAAATCGAGAAACCAATTGGTTTTATTTTCTGGTTTGCTTGTTTGGAAGCCATTAAGTAAAGGTTCTCAGCTGAAATGTAACCAGATGCCTGGTAAACCGTGGTTGCCTACTTTGTTTCATCATGCAAGCAAAGGTATGAGCAAAAGAACTCTATATGTAGATGCCTGACACCCATGCATATTTCAGCATATTTATGATTTAGGAATGATAGTAAAGGTCTCTTTTTTCACTGCAATCCCCCAGACATGCATTCATGACTCATGTGGACCCAGAAGAAAATTAAAAGTGTGTTGCATCCAGCACTGTGCAAGTAGTACTGTATTCTGCTCATGCAATGGGACTTCACCTTTTACTCCTCTCTCTGCACATCCCCAATCTGCTCAAGGAAAGGACTCTCAACCTCTGGAACATATACTGAGGGTATGAGAGGCCTTAGGGGAGAGGACGGGAAAGTTCCATTGTGCAAGCAGAAGTCTGTTGCACAAGCAGATCAGCAACTTTCTGGGAATTTCCTAGCAAAGCCATGCTACATGGATCAACTCTACGCCTTTGTGTGATATAGTGACATTCCTGGAAAACGTGGGAATCTTAGAGCTTAGCTGATATATGTGGCTGGTTTGAGAATTTTCTTGAGAAATGCTGATTGTACTTGGGGGAGGCAGAAGACGGAAGACTCTGGAGCAGGGGTCAGCAAACTTTTTCAGCAGGGGGCCAGTCCACTGTCCCTCAGACCTTGTGGGGGACCAGACTATATTTTTTTTTGGGGGGGGGGGAATGAACACATTCCTATGCCCCACAAATAACCCAGAGATGCATTTTAAATAAAAGGACACATTCTACTCATGTAAAAACATGCTGATTCCCAGACCATCTGCGGGCCGGATTTAGAAGGTGATTGGGCCGCATCCGGCCCCCGGGCCTTAGTTTGCCTACCCATGCTCTGGACGTTCTCCCCTGGAAGCAAGCCCCACAGAACTCAGCAGGCCATGCCTCTCTGGTATGGAAACATGCCAATGATATTGCAGTGTGTTATATTTAATCTAAACTTACCTGTCAGTTCACCTGTTAGGTAAATGGCCATTTTGTTGAACATATCCTTGCAAAGTTCATTGATATCTGCCTCAGCTGGTTCTGTTGCTTCTTCTGCTGTTTCAACAGCAGGATCCTCTGTTCAGATTTTTTAATAAAGGAAAACAGGGAAACAAGAGGTTAGCTGCTTACCAGCTATATCCGCTGACGCAAAATCCTTGACATGTAGCTCTGTACCAACAACATCAAGCAGACTTGATTAGTTTGCAGCCTCCATCTGGGCAACAGCCTGAAAGCTGCACAGAATATACCGCTGGGGGAAGGCGCCATCACGCCCTCAAACCGGTCCTGGGCGATGTATCAATACACTGCCCAGGCCTACCCCTCACAGGGTGGTTGTGGGGGGGGGGGGGTTAAATGAAGAGGTGAGAGAACAACAAACACCATTTTGGTGGTAAAACCACAAAATTCATCATATAAATTAAAACAACCCAATAGCCCCCTAAGGATCATCTAGTCCAACTCCTTGCAACGCAGGAATCTGCAGGGATTATTATTATTAATTGAACTTATATACCGCCCTATACCAGGGGGTCTCAAGGCAGTTGACAGAATAAAATCAATAATAATATAAATAAAAACAACCCAATAGCCCCCCCCCCAAAAAAAACCACACATTTTAAAAGGGCATAGGACTGAACCCGCGACCTGGGCATTATCAGCACCACTGCTGCCAGCCCGTGCAGGCAGTACTGAGGTAGGTGGGCCCAATGGGTCCGTCTCGGTGCATGGAGTCCCCTCACACACACCTTGCTGAGGTGACGGTAGGGAAAGCCCCTCCCCCCTTGGAACCACGTGACCAGAGGCCCCACCCACTACATCTTACGCTTGGGGCCTTGTCGCCGGGCCTCCGAGGCCTCCTCAGGCGGGACAGCGGCAGCGGCGGCGGCAGCCATTCCAAACCCACCTCCCCCCCGCACTTCCGCCGCTTGGGGAAAAAAAAAAAACCAACCACCACAGGTTACTTCCGGTTTCCGCCAGACGCCCTCTGCTTATGCACCGCTTCCGCCGCTCGCTGCGCATGCGTCAGGACGAGGCGCGCCGGGCGGTTCGGGAAAAGGGGTGAGTGTGTGCGCGTGCGTGCGTCATGTGGTTTCTTCCCTGTCCACGGATTGGGTGAGGTTTCGTCCGCAGACGACATAATGGTTATTTGTGAAGAGGGAGCTCATTTATCTTCGGAGCGGGCTTCCGGGTGCGCTTGGTGCCATTTCCCTCCCCACAGCCTTAAGCGGGTTGAAGTTCTCAAATGAAGGGCGTCATCTCAGCTTTTGAGTTTTAAAAGGGGAAACAGGGTTTGCACGCGAATCTCCCGCCAGCCCTCGAGCGAGACACTCTTAACCTAAGGGTCCTGGGTTCGAGTCCTACCTTAGGCAAAAAAATGGGGTTGGACTAGATGACCCTTGGAAACAGTGCCAGATTTACGTATAAGCTAAACAAGCTATAGCTTAGGGCCCCACTCTCTTGGGGCCCCCAAAAAATGTAAAGGGGAAAAACCTGGATGTACATTTCCAAATTATAAGATAAACAACAAATAAAATAAATAAAACCTACATACAGCAACAGTGTTTGGTGCTGTGTGGGCGGGATGCGGGTGGCGCTGTGGGTTAAACCACAGAGCCTAGGACTTGCTGATAAGAAGGTCGACGGTTCGAATCCCCACGACGGGGTGAGCTCCCGTTGCTCGGTGCCTGCTCCTGCCAACCTAGCAGTTCGAAAGCACGTCAAAGTGCAAGTAGATAAATAGGTACCGCTCCGGCAGGAAGGTAAACGGCGTTTCCATGCGCTGCTCGGGTTCGCCAGAAGCAGCTTAGTCATGCTGGCCACATGACCCGGAAGCTGTATGCCGGCTCCCTCGGCCAACAAAGCGAGATGAGCGCCGCAACCCCAGAGTCGGCCACGACTGGACCTAATGGTCAGGGGTCCCTTTACCCTTACCTAGGCTTCTATGATGTAAGTCATGGGCCCCACCTGCTAGCCTGCTCCCTAAAATATCACTGGTTTGCTATCGTGATTTCGTCCTTTGAAACCTAACTGCTACCTGAGCTTCTGTAACCAGAGATTGACTCTAGGATTTCATATTACATGCTCTCTAAAATCCTTCCTGCCTCCCCTCTTTCTCAGCAATCTTCTATGGCGATATCTACTAGTGCTGTGGCTTAAAATGGATCCCACATGATTTCTGATCGTCGTTCGCGAATTCACGAGAAAGAAAACGCACGAGAAAATGATCGAGGATATTCTTGAGTGCCCCCGAGAATGAGGCGGAAAAAAATGGAAGGCTCATTTGCAAGGGAAGAAAACCTTTGAGAAGTTGAAGCATTCAGCACGGCGCTAGGAACTTCATATGGCTTGGATTTGTGAAAGTTGGCTGTGCAATGGTGTCCCATAAAAGTCAGGAATACACTGCATTCAGCTATCAGAGCTAAATATGATCCTCAGTTCGGGTTGTGGACGTGTCTCTCAGGCTTCCTCTAGTCCTCTCTTACTGCATGGTTGCTCAGATTCCTAATCATCTCACGTGTGTCTCAGCATGCTAGAACAAGTGGAGACTATGTTATAAGTGTTATATATTCCTCAGGGGAACTGCTCGGCTTTAGAATGAGTTGTTTCATCCTTTCTTTTGCTTTAAACCATAACCCATATTAAGGTAAGGTATTATGGGAGATCCTTACATAAAATAGCGTGCAAGTTTGTCTTCCTGGGCAATGTTGTGCCCTGGGGCTAGTTTTTATACAAGTTTTTCTTGCAAGGATACAACTTAGGCTGCTGTATGTTGTCCTCACTTGGCAGGTAATACAGTGGTGCCCTGCAAGACGAATGCCTCGGAAGACTAAAAACTCGCTAGACGAAAGAGTTTTCCGTTTTGGAGGTGCTTCGCAAAACACATTTCCTATAGGCTTGCTTCGCAAGACGACAATGTCTTGCGAGTTCCTTCTGGTTCCTCCCCCCCTTTTTCTAAGCCGCTAAGCCGCTTATCAGCTGATCCGATCAGCAGATAAGCCGCTAAAAGCCGCTAATAGCGCTAATCCGCTAATCCTTCAATGGGCTTGCTTCTCAAGACGAAAAAACCGCTAGACGAAGAGAATCACAGAACGGATTCTCTTCGTCTTGCGAGGCACCACTGTAAAATGATTTTCACACTGCACTTCCAACCAAGGAGAGGGCCTTTGATTTGATTTCTACTTCAGGAGTTTTAGCTGAACCTATAAAGACCTGCTCCCCTAAAAAAAAGCTCAATTTTGGTCGTCGTCCCCCCCCCCCCCCGGAGTAGATCACAGTCTCTTGGGAGTTGCGACATTCCTGGACTGGAGGAAACCTCAGGGTCCGTTCCAACTTTATGATTCGCTGAACTAAGCAACTACTTACCTATAATGTCATCTAGGATGCACACTCAGTTTGGTAATCTGTTGCTTTTTTATTTCTTCGATGACAACTGTCTCTCACCTGTGTGTTTTAAATAATAAAACCTAACATTTGGGTTAAGTAAACTTGTATATTAACCACACACATTAAGGGATTATCCACACTTAACTTTTGCCCCACTCTTTCCAGACAGAAATCTGCACCTTAACACTCCCTGTCTAAGCACTGTTGTTGTTTTGTCCCAAGCTTCCCCTTACGAAAGCTGCTCTTTAAAGGTGAATTGGAGCAAATGTCAATTCGGGTTTTATGTGTGTTGACATTTGCTCCAAATGAGTTTTAAAGAGTGAGTTTTTGAGGGGAAAGCTTGTTCTTGTTGTTTAGTCGATTAGTCGTGTCCGACTCTTCATGACCACATGGACCAGAGCACGCCAGGCACTCCTGTCTTCCACTGCCTCCCGCAGTTTGGTCAGACTCATGCTGGTAGCTTCGAGAACATTGTCCAACCATCTCGTCCTCTGTCGTCCCCTTCTCCTTGTGCCCTCCATCTTTCCCAGCATCAGGGTCTTTTCCAGGGAGTCTTCTCTTCTCATGAGGTGGCCAAAGTATTGGAGCCTCAGCTTCAGGATCTGTCCTTCCAGTGAGCACTCAGGGCTGATTTCCTTCAGAATGGAGAGGTTTGATCTTCTTGCAGTCCGTGGGACTCTCGAGAGTCTCCTCCAGCACCATAATTCAAAAGCATCAATTCTTTGGCGATCAGCCTTCTTTATGGACCAGCTCTCACTTCCATACATCACTACTGGGAAAACCATAGCTTTATGGGAAAGCTTAGGAGCGGGGGGGGGGGGCGAAGGG